>NC_055973.1:20687329-20957329 GCF_018492685.1 Alosa sapidissima
TCAGGTGGGTCTGCCGACGCCCACCCCTCCATCAGCCAATCACAGAGGCTGAGAGTAGTTTACCTTCACAGCTCCTCTGTAAATTACGGGGTTTAGGGGTGTAACGGTACACAAACATCACCGTTCGGTGTGTACCTCGGTTTTGAAGTCACAGTTCGGTTAATTTTTGGTACAGTAAGCCTGTAGGTACTGCTAACCTAAAATTCACCAACAATAATTTTGATGTGCAATGGGAATAGTCTTTTGAAAATGTGTCACATGTTTTTTGATGTTAATGGACTAAACTGACATAAGGCCAACTACTTAATATGTATGTGTGGGAACTAGTATTTGAAACATGGTATGCAAGCAAAAAAGCCTACTGGTGATTCCTGTTGAAGACTGCATTTGGTACATTCGGTACACATCTGTATTGAACCTAATGTCCTGTACCTAAACGGTTCGATCTGCCGGCGATTTGTTTTTCGCCCTGCAGCTAAAAAGATTGAGTTTGGTCTGGTGAAAGCCAGACTAGTTCGGTACGAATATGTGGACCTTTACATCCCTAATGGGGTTTGTGTTTGAGATTTATGAAAGCACAGAGACTCATACCCCATAGGATACCTCCATCTAAAGTTCAGTTGACTGTAAATAGTCCATCTACAGTACAAATGTATATAGTCCCATCTATACAATCATTGATTTGACCATTCATTTCTCCAGTGGCATTTTCATTTACTAGACCCTGTAAACCTACGGCTTAAACTGGGCAGCTTATTCTGAGACATCTCTTTGAATAAATGACAATGAGATGCAGCAGCTTGAATTCAAGAGATGGCCTGGTGTGAAGCAGGCGCCAGAGCAAACTCTTTGCTGTGTCTTATTCAGGTATAAGCAGCGTCGGCGCCAGAGAGCAACGGGTGGGGGGGCTATGAGCACTGACGGGGGGCACCTCACTTTTATTCGTTATTTTTCCAAAATTGCCATATAATAAAGAGCATCCTTTGAGCCTTTTGGATAACAAACAATATGATCATGGGGGAAAATAGTACAAGAACATAGCGGTCATAGCCTATAGCGTTGAATAGAGCACACAACGTTTAGAATAATAGAATTTTAATAGAATAGCGTTGCATAGGCTACAATACAAGTAAATAGGCTATAACAGACTCACCACTAGCAAGCTACACTAGGCTTCACTGTGTCTTTCCATTCATTTCGAAATGTTCTTGTAAGATCCTGTTCAAAAGCAAATTGCACATAGAGCCTACTGATAATATCGCAACATTGCACGTAGGCAATGTGATCGCTCAAAATGTTCTTTAAAGTACAGAACAAATTCTAACACATTTACGAAGTGGCTAGGTAAATGCACCAACTGTGATGCAAAGTTTAAGAGCGGACAGGACACTCGGCATGGCTTTTAATTTTGTCCTGCTCTGACAGTCCACTTTTATTGACTGTTCGCAATTTCCCAGCCAGGTCCATAATGGGCTTTTTGTCACTGCATCCAATAATGTCTCCCTCTGGATAAGGCAGGTTAAGACGCGTGCTGTGTTGCGCTCACTAAAGGCCGATTCCATCTCCCCTTAAAGTAGCCTACATGATCCAAAGCCCTATACGTCTCCATTGCTCTAGTTTATCATTAGCTCATGCATTCAGCTTGGGTCATCCTGCGGTCAGAAATGCGAAGAAACTTGTATTTTCCATTATCTTCCCAGATCTTGAGACCTTTTACTGTGTGTCTAAAAACCCTACTGGTCGAGATTTAAGCCCATTTGGCGTTGCAGGAGTCATGGTAAATGTATCGGTGCCACTCACTGCAACGGTGTCCGAGTGTGCAGAATCCCTCTTCATCGCGCAGTTTGCGAATCGACACTAACATAGTTGACACACGTGTCATGTTTCATTTTGAGGAGGCTAAGTGTTCAACATCAGTGTTCAATATGGATTTAATTTCAATCATAGGCATAATAATATTTTGATTTTTTTCATGTGAGGGAGAGAACTCAGTTGGGGGGAGGGTCACACTGGCCTGTTTGGGCGGGCCTGGCCCCCTAAGGCCCGCCCTTGACGCCGACGCTGGGTATAAGGAGGATTGAGCATGGTGTATGTGTGTATACTGTAGTAATAACTTGTGTCTTCTGCAGGTATAAGAAACATTAGGATGGTTTCATGTGTATAATAAGTTGTTTTCTTGTTCAGGTATAAGAAAGATGAGGATGGTTTCATGCGTCTGAACATGGTGCGTTACGAGACGGTAGAGGTGACGCAGGAGATCATGAAGAACATGGCCAAGAAGCGCACGCCACGCAAGTCCCCTGTGGCCGGCCCTCTGCCCAAACGCCCCGCCCTCGAGTCATCCACAGATGACTCCTCTGACCCTGATCCCTCCGCGCCGTCCTCCCCTGACCCGCCTGAGCTGTTAGAAGGCCACGCCTCCTCGCCCCGTCCACACGAGGAGGCGGGGCCTGTGTACTGTGTCCTGAAGACCCTGTCGCACGTAGGGGCGGAGCAGGAGGAAGACGAGCAGGCGGAGTCAAGCGGCAGCCAATCAGGAGCAGAGAGGGCGCTGGCGGCCGTGGCAAGGGGGCTGGGCATGGATGTGGTGTGAAATGTCAGGGGTCAGGCTGAGGAGGAGGATGAAAAGGACTTCCTTCACGTATTCTTTATAGCTCATCTGTGTGTGTGTGTGTGTGTGTGTGTGTGTGTGTGTGTGTGTGTGTGCTCCCTTCCCTTATTCTTTATAGCTTACCTGAGTGTGTGTGTGTGTGTGTGTGTGTGTGTGTGTGTGTGTGTGTGTGTGTGTGTGTGTGTGTGTGTGTGTGTGTGTGCTCCCTTCCCTTATTCTTTATAGCTCACCTGAGTGTGTGTGTGTGTGTGCGTGCGTGTGCGTGCGTGTGTGTGTGTGTGTACTAGGGATGATGTGGTTGTTAGCCAGTCTGAAGGAACCTGCCATAAGATCACCTGCACACAGGCTTAGATGTGGCCTAGCGTTTAAGATTAGTCTGGAAGATACTTCCTGAAATGTGAATGTTCTAATGAGCCAGATTTTAGAGATTTTATCTGTTTTATAATGTTTGCTGTTTTTGGTCGGGAATGGAATGGTGTGGAGACACTACCATGGTTGTGTAGGAACCAGTTATTGTGGGAGGGGTCTGATCACCTGGACCAATAAGATTGTGAGAATGGCCTGATGAGTGAATAAAGGCTGTTAGGAATCCGGTTTCCTGACCAGATCATGAGACTTCACTCGGACATCTGCTTCACATCAGATCTCTCATTCACAGACCTGCTCCAACACTTCTGTTCATTTGCACATGGCCTCAGTGTCCACATAGAGAGAGCACTGATATATTAACTTTTTTTATTTTATTTAATTTTTTAACAGGTTTTCTCCATTGTATTTTTATAGAGCGCTGTTGGTATGTTTTATATTTGGCAGATGGCTGGTGTGGCTAGCTGAGACTCAGGAGCAGAGTGCTGCTTTGCTACAGGACGTTTGCTGGCTCATAGGACAGCTGGGGGGGGTGGGGGGTTAATCCAGAGAAAGTGGTAAACTTGTTAATAGTGGAGCCCTATAGCTTTATTCACCTAGCAAAGCAAAGCCATAATGCTCCTCTTTTAGGAGGTTAACGGCTTACTGTGAGTTGACTCACCCAGGCCACCATGCTCTGCTCTGTCCTGGCTGGAGGGAACTTTGAACACTGACCTGGTGTAAATAAAATGATGTTCAAAACAAAACCCTTGTTTGAGTTATTTTATATAAAGTATAATACAATAGTTGACCAGAGGCTAAACCTTGTTTCTGTTATTTTAACATATAACATTCCACTGAGTTCCTTGAAGGCCAGATCTGGCTGAGTTCCTGCCCTTACTCCTCACAGACTGCAGTCCTCCCTGCATCCCCAAAGCTTCGGGGATGCTTGTGTCAACTCTCGACATCACATTTTCAAAACAAGTAACACACAGGTCTAAACAGAAGCACTCTGGCCAAAATGACACATTATGCTTGCAAGACTAACATTTAAAACGTGCAGAAAACAAAAGTCAATTTTGCATGTTGTCAAATCACTGTGTGCTTTCAATCAATCATTACACAACGGACAACAAAATGCAAAACACATTTTTTTTTTATTTTTTGCTGTCTGTCATTGCATTCTCATTTTTCTGAAATCAGAAAAACTGAAAAAAGACAAAATGAATAAAAAATGAATTGTATTCATTCCTCCCAAGATGCAGCTGTCATTGACTTGACACCTACAGTAAGCACCTAGACAAATTTCATGGAACTACAACTTGTCATTTTTCATTAAAATAGTAAATAATACATTTCATTGACAAAAACCTGGACTAAATAGGTGAAACAGTACTTTCTCTAAATGTGCCTTTGATCCATGTTTTCAAATGACAGAGGCTGTATATCTCTTATGGATAGTGAATGATTGCTGATTGAAGAATTCTGCAAAGGAGATTCACACATTGACATTTCAAGCAATTTGCAAACAATATCTATTAGCTGTGAATATTTTTTTCAATTTGTTCAACACAGGTAATCCAATGGAGTTTGGAGTCTGTATGAGAACTGTTAAATGTTTTAAAAAAGATATACAAACTGTGTTAAACCAATGAACACATTTGGAAGAGATGACTTCTGCTGTGCTAGGAGGGTGAAGCTCAAGATCATGTGGATCCCAGTTTCATTAAGCGCATCAAAGCCATCAAGAGAAACTGTACAGAATTTAATCTAACAATTATGGCGCAATATTGAGGCTCTTAACGAAAATAAAAATGTTTGGTATTTATGGCTCTCCCAGCTAAAAAGGTTCCCGACCTCTGCGTTAGGTGCATCTGAGCTGAACTTGTTAGGGGTCTCTTGGCTGAACTCATGAGAGGCATCGGGCTTGAGCTCATCAGGTGTCTCTGGACTGAGCTACGCATGTGTTGCTGAGCCTTAATGCCCAGCCCCTGGGGGGCGGTGGGAAAAGGTGATGGGGGATGCTGAAGTCGGCTCCAGGATTCTGTCGTTCGGCTCAAATCTGAGGTTGATATTCTCCTGTCTTGATGCACTGGACAGGGATGGAAGGAAATTCAGACTGGTTACGTTCCAGTAATCAAAACCTGCAGCTAGGGATGTAACGATTACCGGTATAATGGTAAACCGCGATAAATATTATAGACGATAATAGACGATAAATATTATAGACGATAAATATTATAGACGATAACAATTACAGTTTTCTTTTGAAATATCATGATTATCACGGTTGATTACCACTGTGTGGAAACCGTGTGTTTAATCCGTCCCAGCTTCATCCGAGCCTGCTTTTGACATACAGTAGGCCTGGTACAATGAAATAAAACTGGTACCCTACTGATTCTGTTGTCTAATTGATGGTTTTAACTGCGATTCGGATTAGGCTACACCTGATTTTAAAAGGCGGAACATTTTCACCACAAAACGTGCACTGTATCATGTAGCCACTCTGCGTCTTTTTATGTTCACGTCCACATTAAATCCATTCCACTCACGTTATCAGGAGAATACAGTAGCCTAAAGTTTTATTTCGAACACGTACTTTGGTCTCACTCATTGGATCCAAATAACAGAAATAGCAAACTCCAAGTCATGGTAGAGTAAGTTAAACTAAGCACATCGCCAATTAAACATGAAAAAGTGAACGGGACATTTTTTGAAACTATTTCAGCTTGTGTAAGCCTATCAGTGCTTTCTGAACATATTGAACACACTTTTAAAAATACTGTGATAATACCGAAAACCGTGATAATTTTGGTCACTATAACCGTGAGGTTAAATTTTCATACCGTTACATCCCTACCTGCAGCTAATAGTACATAAACATCCAACATCTATAGCATCACACCGCAGGAAGATGCTTCTGTGCTGAAGCAGGATGACTGGTCACCTGGTGCAGAGTCACTCTCCCAGACTGCTGATTGGTTGAGATTAAAAGCTACAGTGTGTAAGTTTAAAATGGTAGACCACGCATGCGGCATGGAGGTGCGTTGTTTGAGGGTGTACTAGTGGGTGGCCCTGCTCCTTACCTATCTGAGGAGGGAGGAAGGAGCCCAGGGGAGGACCAGCAGGAGGTCCAGACACAGGGACTGAGAGGTGTGTGGAACCTGGTGGAGACCAAACAAGTTCTTGAGGGGCTTATAGGACATGAGTAGCCTTCTACTCTTAAAAGAAAGCAAGTAGAAGGAAGCTACCTGCTGATGTGTTACCTGTGCTGGTGTGTTACCTGTGATAGTGTGTTACCTGTTCTGGCGAGGAGCAAGGAGGGGTGGGGCAGGTCATGAGGCTGCAGGGGTCCCTTAAGAGCAAAAGGTCTGAGGGGGTGTGGCTTCTGGCCCTGCTGTAGCCCACAGTCCAGTTCATGTGACTCAGGCGACATCTGCTGCTGTGGAAAACGAAGCCCACAGGTTTTAATAAGTTTCAGTGAGCACAGGCTTTTACATATATCATTAAACACAAGCTGGGTAAACACTCACACACAGGAATAACAGCAATGTATCCTCAAGAAATACCACCCTTTGCTATAAAGTATTTCTGCAGCTATTAACTGAAGTAGTGTTAGTATATTAGTTTTTGTAAAACATTTAGAATTGTACACATTAAAGAACCTTGCAACAATTTTGTGTTGAAGCCTCCTCCAAATCAGTGAGGTATAAAATTACAAATATAGCTGCAAACAGCGATGGCGGGCCCGAGCATCTACGGCTCTGTGACCTGTGGCATTCTGGGGGGCTTGAACTTCACCTGTGACTTCATAAAACATTTCCTGTTTGTTGCGAAATCTTTAAATTCATTGTATTACCATTTTGACTATTAGACCGACTTATAACAATGCTGTGCGTCACTCCTAGCCTGGATACCTCTGACTTCGCAGAGTCTGGCCTATATCCATTGGCAAACGTTTATTTCCTGGTTGGTGGACGCTTGTCTGAAGTTTGAATGTTCAATTGGAGTTCAATCACTAACGTTTGGTAATGACTTATGTTAACCACGTGGGACACAACGATAACCATAGGCTTGCAACTTAAACGTAATCGCTTTCAGGAACGCCCTCTGTTCGCTGGTTGGTTCGGAGACAAGTGGCCGAAATAAACAAAGTAAACGAGAGCTATTCCAGACGGAGTACTGTAGGGAAATGTAAATGAGTGGAAGTACGTAGTAGACAGGCGGAGTCAGGCTACGTCACTCCCTCCAGCAAATGGGAAAAGGCTTTTAAAAGTGTAAGTGTAAGATAAAGCCCATGGTGTCGAACTGTATTCAAATACAATTTGAATACAAAAAATACGATTTAAATGGGTGGTATTCAGAATACAATTACAATTGTTCTAAGCGATGTTGGGTAATGTCACTTCTGTTGACGTTCAAACAAAACAGAGAGCTAGCTCGCTACTTCCTCCCCCTCCCTCCCGTGCAATTGAAACTCTCCATCTCCACACATCTTGTCAGTGATTGGTGGAACAGTTATGTTTTTATGGTCCAGGCTGGACCAAGTTACATTACATTACATTACATTTGGCTGACGCTTTTTTAGCCAAAGCGACTAACAATATGTTGTTTTTGTTGCCGTTTTTGGATCCTGGGGTGACCATAGAGACCGCGTTTTTTTTTGCAGTGTATTCAGGGCACAGGCAGCTAGCGGATGGTGAGGTGATGTTTGCAGTACTGTATGTGATAAAAATTGTTTTAGCTTAGAAACCACATAACATTGCTTAGAGCACATTTAATATAGTTTTGAGTGATTTTGCAGTTTATCTTTATTAACATGTATTATATTTTATTAGCAGTGGATGAAACAGTTATGTGAGATGATTTAAAGTTGTAAGACCCAGGATACCGCCAACTCTAATAATAATAATAATAATAATAATAATAATAATAATAATTCTTACAGAAACAATAGGGCTTTCGCACCATTCGGTGCTCGGGATAAAGTGACTCCTTTAAAGACCAGTAGGCCTTACGTGTTTGGGGTGTTACCTATGTGACCAATAAGTGGTGCTAATTTAATGAAATGCAGATGCCTATTGCAGACCTTTACTTTCTGCTGGTGGCTGTAGACCTTCCAGGCGATGGTCACATGCATGGAACCCCATTTCTCTGGTTTCTACACAGACAAGAACAGAAAACATATTCTTTCAGTAGGAAGCATCTTCAGCTCCACTGTGATCAGGGTTGGGTAGTAACGGATTACATGTAACTGGATTACGTAATCAGATTACAAAAATCAAG
Organism: Alosa sapidissima; assembly: GCF_018492685.1. Taxonomy (NCBI): domain Eukaryota; kingdom Metazoa; phylum Chordata; class Actinopteri; order Clupeiformes; family Clupeidae; genus Alosa; species Alosa sapidissima. Next base: position 20,695,575 of record NC_055973.1, read on the forward strand.
TAACTATAATCAGCCCAGATTACAATAAAAAAAATTGTGTAATAAGATTACAGTTACATTGTTGGGGATTACCTGATTACATTTTATCATGCAAACAATGCAACTTTTTTTATGATAGCCTAGCTATCTTTTAATTTGACAATTTGACTTTTTAGACTTTCTTAAGATATAGTTAAGAACAAAATTATTCATACCCCTGGCAAATATTGATTTTCTCTTGACCAATATGTTTGTTCTTACTTAAAATTACACTTGCACATGCCAAAAGGTTGTAAGACAATGTGGTAAAAACATGGAATAAAAAAAAGTGTTTTTATCTTTTTTAAAATTTTTATGAAAATGTGTGTGTTCAAAATTATTCATAGAGAAGAAATAATAAAGTTAGGTTAGGGCTTCAGCCTTAGGGCTTGCCGGTTCGACTTCACTAATTTACAGATTGGGATAAATGCAGAGACCAAATGTCCCTCACGGGATCAAAAGATATACTTACTTACGAACTTACATACTATTGGGGCAGGTATCTCGGCACACTGCCTGATCTTTTCCTCCTAATCTTGATGTAGCATGTAGCCTCTTGTTTTAGTGTTACTGTTTACTTTGAGAAAGTCACCAGGTCCTCCTGGTTGAAAAACATCCCAAAATAATAATTTTCTCACCCCCACAATTGAAATGGAGATGGTGTCATTTGGGTTTAATGCTTCCCTTTTTTATGCCAATCTCAGGCCATGTCCCTGGGTCAAAAAAAATCCAGCGAAAGCTAAATTCTTAGTCCAATCTGTTTTTTATCAGGACTGGGAGTGGTCTGCTCACAATGTCTAGCTGGCTGGCAGCCTTAGATAGAGAGAGATAAACAAACAGACAAACTACAGGTGGATAGACAGGTAGAGAGACGCAGGACATGACAGGATGTGACAGCTTATTATGACCATGTCCTAAAGAGCATTAGTTTTATATTGTGTGTGTGTGTGTGTGTGCACTCTCTGGTGTTGTGTATTAGTAGTGTATGTGTATGTGTGTGTGTGTGTGTGTGTGTGTGTGTGTGTGTGTGTTTGTGAGTGTGGTTCTCATGACAGGCTGACTCACCATAGGCAGGGTGGTGGGGGGCAGCATTGCTGGGGTGAAAGAACCGAAGGTGTGTCGGTGTTTGTGTTGGTGCTGATGCTGGTGTTGGTTTGTGTGACGGTGTGTGTGTCGGAAGATTTCAGTGTGTTGGTAGGTGGGTGGAGCAATAGAGTGTGTATCCAGGAAGGACGTGGCAAGGGCGTGGCAAGGGCGTGGCAAGGACGTGGCAAGGGCGTGGCCTTCTCGCTTTGCCCTCTGCGATGCCAGGAAGTGAGAGTTGAGTTTCTGTTGCAGTAGGCCTTGCTCTACATGCATGCACGAATACACAGACACACACACGCACACCACATAAACATTTAGTTCACGCCACCACACACACACACACACACGCACACACAAACACACACACTCGCGGACACATTCCTATAGACTGATCAACATTGCACAGATATCTTAATTTACTGCTGTATGTGCAATGAAAAGTGCATTTCCCACGCCAGGTGCAAACTTCAGATGAACCCATTTGAACCCTCTTCAAATATACTCCTATATTGGTACCACAATGTATTTGCTTTGGACAAAAGCATCTGCTTAGAAACATAATCATAACCATAAATGTCATAAACAATATAGACGTCATCCAGCATGGCTTACCCTATATATAGGGGTGGCAATGATGAGGTGAGGTACGCACCTAAGTAGCCCCCTCCAACAGGGCTGGTCAGGGGCAGAGGGGCCATGGTGAGGGGTAGGGCCGCCGGAGGGGCAAACATTCTTCACACCTTCAGACAGCTGGTGAACACACACCGAGCAATGTAGTGAAAGGGGTAGTTGAGTGGAGTGATGGTGATGGTGAGGATTCCAAAGAGTGATGGTTGCCAGGGGCGATGGTTGCTGGAGGTGCTTGGTGGGTCAACCCTGCCACACCAAAGAGAAAAACAGAACCACTTTAGAGAGACAGTCCATCAGAGTCACTCACCTCAACTGTGATGCTAAAAAACAAATCTGTTATAGTATAACACGGGCTTGCCAGTTATTCTGCATAACACCATGGGAGTTGGCCTTCCATATTCCATAGTGCTAAAACCCCTGCCTGTCTGGTCCAGTGAACAGCAATAGCACCAGTCCTTGTGTTTAATTAGGGCGGCTAAGGATGGCTACGGCCCCGAGCCCAGCTGCGTAGCAGAATAAGCCAATTTAGCAACAGGCCTCCAATAAGCCAATCATTCAATTTAGAATCAACTTGTGTTAGAGTGATTAGCATAATGCTGTTAGCGAGAAGTTTAGCACAGGAACTACAGCACATGGGGACCTTGGAGGACTGAACACGCTAAGAAATGGAACCAGGAAAAACTGATTTGGATTTTAAAAGCATGAATGATATCTCACATTGACATTAAAAGCAGAGAGGGTTGAAGCGGAGGATCTTTGCCAAAAGTGTTTCTGTTTGCTACAGGTTAATAAATCAGATTTAAAAAAAAATAATAATATGTATGTGTCAGAGTTAATGACAAATTACTTGGACACCCTGTAAAGCCCCACACAGCCCTGCACCCTGAAATATGTGTGAGCCTTCAGGATGGAGAACAAGTCTGACAGTAAGATTGGTATGAGCATCAAGCAGCATGGAGCTAATGAAGTGTCTGTGGTCCAAGTCACACATGTAAATGTCAATGTTTCTCGGCCAAGTACACTTGCGTATACAAGGAATTTGGCCTCTGCATTTATCCCATCGGTGAACACACAGAGCACACAGTGAGTTGAAGCACACACTAACCCGGAGCAGTGAGCTGCCTTGCTAACGCGGCGCTCGGGGTTAGGTGCCTTGCTCAAGGGCACTTCAGCTGTTCCTACTGGTCAGGGATCAAACTGGCAACCCTCAGGTTACAAGCCCTAAGCCCTAACCAGTAGGCCACGACTGCCCCTCAGATGTGATCTGCAGTCTGACACTGTAGTTTAATGGCTGTCTCAGCGTTCAAGACCTAGAGAGACATTCAGCGTACAGAGCATATGTGTGAACCCCCTTCATAGGACCACTGAAGCTAACAGAATCAAAGAGAAGCTGTATGACAGGAAGGAGAACAGGAGGATGAGAAGGAAGAAGTGGAGGAGAAGGAGGAAGAGGAGAAGGAAGAAGTGGAGGAGAAGGAGGAAGAGGAGAAGGGATGAGAAGGAGGAAGAGGAGAAGAAAGAAGTGGAGGAGAAGGAGGAAGAGGAGAAGGAAGAAGTGGAGGAGAAGAAGGAAGAGGAGAAGGAAGAAGTGGAGGAGAAGAAGGAAGAGGAGAAGGAAGAAGTGTAAGAGAAGGAGGAAGAGGAGAAGGAGGAAGAGGAGAAGGGATGAGAAGGAAGAAGTGGAGGAGAAGGAGGAAGAGGACGGAGGGGAAGGAGGAAGAGGAGAAGTGATGTCTGAGGAAGAGGAGGAGGACAGGAGGAAGAGAAGGAGGGGTTCTCCAGTCACTTCAAACAGGAGCTTTGGTAGTGTGGGATCATTTGTAAATGTTTCTCATTGAATGAAATGTTAGTGTAATCTGGTTACCATCCTTTGACTTAGGAATGTTAATATAACCCCTATGTCATCTGAGATGTAGGAATGTAAAGTATCTGATGATGACATCATAAGGGATACTAACACAAACATAGCTTAGGTTGACTTAGATTCTTATCTCTGTTAAATACCAGCTGGTTAGATGATCACTGGTAGGTGCATCTTGTGAGTTTCCATGGGCGTGTGTTAAGGGTATAAGAACTGGCTTCACCCACAGATGTGTGGGCTTGTTACTTCGTACTATCGTGAATAAAGCTGCAGTCTCACACGAGTTGTAGTTGTTTTGACCACAGTAGCACAGAGGGGAGGTGTAATTTGATTGGCTGGTTAGCTCAAATGTTAACCTTTCAGCAGAGTCATGGACTACTCCATTAATTCCCTGGCTGTTGTGAGAGGACTTTGTGGCCAATCTATTTCCCCTTTGCTCTGTGTCAGGAGGAGGTATAGATTAACACACCACAGGCATCCACACACACACACACACACACAGATGAGCACATTCGTGGGTTGAGGCGACACCTCATTTTTGTAAGGTTCTCCTAGGCAGACATGGGCAGTATTTTAATTAGATGCATTTAAAATATGTATTTTATTTCTTTAGCGTATTTTGTCATTTGTATTTTGCAGGATTGTAAAAACAAATGTAGGTTGTAACGAAATACTTTGAAGGTTTGCATTTAGAGTATTTCAAATGCTTAAATACTAATGAAAAATCTGTCATTTCAAATAAGCCAAATTTCATCCCTCAGTTCAATATACTACTTATGACCATGACAATAGGCTATGCTTATCATAATCGCTTTTTGGTCTTTTGAGCCCCACCATCGACTTCAAGGCACCCAATCCTAACCCTTACCTTGACTAACCCTACCTCCTTCCAGGCAGAGCTGCCTTCAAGTCAATGGTGGGGGCCCAAAAAACCATAGATCATCATAGTAGGGATCATAGGGGGATCATTAGGACACGGACCCCATGACCTTGAGTGCCTAATAGCTGATGTTCATTTTCACTACAGTATTAAATCCACAGCAGTTTAAAGAAGCACTATGCAACAATTTTAGCAAAAATGACCTTAATTATGTAGGTTGAGACACGTTCTGATGGCTCTACAACACTTTCTGGGTCGTTTGGTGGGTGCTTCGTCTCCCCCTATTGCTTCTCCGCGGAAAAAACGAATATGCAACTTTCTGTTCCCGGTCCGAAGAAAACCAGATGCGACTTAGCGAAAGTATTCAATCGCGCCTCGAAAATGTAGTCAGATTACAAGTAGTTTTGAAGAAGACTGCAAAACGGACACCGACTTGGCTTTGTTGCTGTTGAAATTGTAAGTAGCCTACCCTTGGGTGAACTTCGTTTTTGTAATGTGGTTTGATAGTCTCTTGAACAATGTGTTTGCTCGACCGTTTTATTGTGAGCCCTGTATGTGTTTAGCTTGGTTTCCTGATGGCTAGCTCGCTAGCTAGTGGGGGTTTAGCATAGCAGTCACTTGCTACTGAAGCTGCAGAAGGGAGCTGTGTCGTGAAAAATGCGAGCCCAAATCAGGCGAAAACCCAGAAACAGCGAAGGAATAACCAGACCTGCATAGTTCTTCTTTAAATCCACTTAATGGATTTGACATGAGGATTCATGGAGTGCAGTTTTTTCCACCAAGTTAATTAATTCCGTATATGGGGACACCTTACATGATGTTAGTGGGCTTGATCAAGCAAGCCCACAGCATGGCGAAGTGTAAGCCCACTATTGTTCTTCTTTAAGGGGAAATCCGGTGTAAAATGGATCTCTGAATGGTGTCTGGCTACTTTGAGCCTCGTTAATGGTTTACAATTAGCGACCTTTTTACCATGAGAAATGCCCTATCGCTAGTGTTAGCATTTTGGAAGCATCGGCTAAAAACAGGTTCTCAAACTCGTTATCATGCTAAGCATATCCAAAATTCATTTTACACTGGATTTCCCCTTTAAGTTTACTTTCTTATTAGTGGGGTTGTTCTTCGTACAGGACCAGTATTTAGGAAATATGTGGAAAAAAAATTGTAACCATTCCAAAAATGATCAACATATGTCGTCAGAGTAAGGAAACACGATGAATTGAAGTAATGGCTTATTTGACAACATTACTATTCACCTTATTCCGCGCGCAAACATGGGGGGCGCTAGCTTTGCCCACATTCCCGAACTTTCGATTGAGCAGTACATCTGGCAACCCAGAAGAGCATCGCATCTCTTGAGAACGTTCACCAGTGTTTTGATTTTGGCCTACAAAACGTTCGGTAACAATCCTACAAACCGCTCCTTTAAGTGTATTTTTTTTATTATTCCCGTTCACCCACTTTTTGACTACACCTCCTAGAGTGTTTGAGCTATTGACATGGCTCCAACTCTTAAAATTCAGGCCCGAACTGGTGTATGTGACTGATTGGTGACTGGCCATTGTAGTTTTTGTGTTACTCCTGTTTTTGGTCTGGGTTTTTTTTTTTGCGATTGAAATGAATGGCGGAATCTTGGGCCATTATGACATCACAGCTCTAACTCCCAGACTAAACACCTAGCAGAGTTCTAAGCCGCTGGACTGAGCTGGGCTGTCTGTGTCTGTGAAGGTGTATGTGTGCATGTAACTTTTGACCTGTATGATGAAGCCGGGTTCCATTCACACTTAATGTTGTGAAAACTATTTTAAACCAGATTTTCAGCACCAGGTATGTAAAAAAATATTTGTAGATCCACAGTAGACCATGTACACATGTGTATACACATTGATTGGCTTGGATTGGCTTGATGTGATGTGATAGATTTTAGATTTTTGTCAGTCCCATGACTCTCTGAGTGCTCCTTCCCTCACCCGACACAGGCTGGATCTAATGGCATTATCTTTTCTTTCTCTCCAAAACAAGATTAGCTGGAGGTTAAATACTCGTTGTCTAAATTTCGTCCTTGCCAGTTTGCAGGGGAAAGCCTTTAATTGGGTTGAGCGGCTTTGAGAAGAACCTCTGTAAAAACACAGCTGAAGACTGAGAGCCAGGCTTCACTCCTGTGAGCACCCTGTTCCTCTCCCTGCCAGTGGGGTAACGGATTCGTCTCCTCTCCCCTTCTCCTCCTCTACTCCCCCTACAGCTCCCCATCAGTGTTGGTAGACCCCCCCACCCCCCACACTAAAGGCAGTGGACAAGGACCTCACACCATCCCCAGACATGGACCTCCTGCCATCCCCAGACACAAGTAGCAACAAACTACAGACACAGGTAGCAGCAGGTTGGAGGACACCCAGGTAGCTGCGAGTGCGGGATCCTCACATGATCCCGGGCTCAGCGGACAGGTTGGAGGACACCCAGATCCCGGGCTCAGCGGACAGGTTGGAGGACACCCAGGTAGCTGCGAGTGCGGGATCCTCACATGATCCCAGGCTCCTCACATGATCCCAGGCTCAGCGGACTTTTTGGCCCTGGTCCACTCCTTTGACCTCGAACTGGTTCAAAGCCCACCGACTCACAAAGCTGGCAAAGAGCTTGACTTGATCTTCACTCGGAACTGCAGCACAGACACCCTCATGGTGACGCCTCTCCATCTTTCTGACCACTTCTTCATCCAGTTCAACGTCAGCCTGTCAGAACAGCCTCCGGCTCCTCAGCCGATGGTCACGTTCCGCCGCAACATCCGGAACCTGTCTCCAACGCACTTCTCCTCTGTGGTTGCCTCCGGTCTACCTCCACTCAACACCTTCTCCTCTCTGGAGGTTAATGAAGCCACTGACTCGCTCTGCTCCACACTGACCTCGTGTCTAGACGAGCTGTGCCCTCTTACCACAAGGCCAGCTCGATCCAAACATTCTCATCCATGGCTAAATGATACCCTCCGATCGCAGCGCACCAAACTCAGAGCCGCGGAGAGGAAATGGCACAAATCCAAACTAGCTGACGACCTCAAAAACTACCAGACACTCCTGACCTCCTTCTCAGCCAGCATCACTGCTGCTAAGACTGCTTTCTACAATGACAAAATCAACAGCGCTACAGACACTCGAAAACTTTTCTCAACCTTCAAATCGCTACTCAACCCTCAGCTGCCTCCTCCTCCATCCAGCCTTACTGCAGATACCCTCGCCTCATTTTTTACAAACAAAGTGGCGGCAATCAGCAGTCAATTCTCTACATGCCCACTCAACGCATCTGACTCAGATACCGCACTCCTACAACCTCTAGGGACTGCTGGAACATCTTTTTCAGCATTCACGCCTCTCTCCGAGAGTGAAGTGTCCAGACTCCTAACATGCAGCCGTCCTACCACATGCTCGCTGGACCCTATACCTACGAGCCTACTTCAGTCCATCAGCCCGACCATCGCTCCAGCTATCACACATGTGATCAATGCCTCGCTAACCTCCGGCACATTTCCAACAGCGTTCAAAATGGCCGTTACTTAAGAAAGCTTCTCTCAACCCTGCTCAAGTCGAGAACTACCGCCCTGTCTCACTACTGCCTTTCCTATCCAAAGGCATTGAACGAGCAGTCTCCAAACAGGTCTCTGACTTCCTTTCACAGAACAACCTTCTGGATCCAAATCAGTCTGGGTTCAAAAGCGGCCACTCTACCGAAACGGCTCTGCTGTCTGTAACAGAAGCCTTAAAAGAAGCCAGGGCGACCGCTCGGTCATCAGTACTCATTCTGCTTGACTTATCGGCTGCCTTTGACACGGTTAATCACCGTATCCTTCTCTCTATACTCGCTGACGAATCTCCGGTTCTGCTCTCTCCTGGTTTGAATCCTACCTCACAGGACGCTCATTTAACGTATCATGGCTTGGTCAGCTATCTGCACCTCACCATCTCACCACAGGGGTCCCCCAGGGCTCAGTGCTGGGCCCCCTCCTCTTTGCTATCTACACCACCTCCTTGGGACAGATTATCCGTTCGCACGGCTTCTCATACCACTGCTATGCAGACGACACACAGCTCTATCTGTCCTTTCCACCTGACGACCCCCTGGTTTCAGCACGGATCTCGGATTGCCTCTCAGACATAGCTACATGGATGAAGGCACACCACCTCCAGCTGAACCTCTCAAAGACTGAACTGCTGGTCATCCCAGCTAAACCTACCATACACCACGACATCAACATCAAATTTGACTCCCTGTCTGTTTCACCGACCAGGACTGCAAGAAATCTAGGAGTTGTTCTCGACAACCAACTAAACTTCTCAGATCATGTTGCCTCAGTCGCCCGGTCATGCCGTTTCGCACTCTACAACATACGGAAAATCAGGACTTACTTGACTCAAGATGCTACCCAACTTCTGGTTCAGGCAATAGTCATCTCACGACTCGACTACTGCAATGCCCTCCTGACAGGTCTCCCAGCCTGCGCAGTGAAACCACTTCAGATGATCCAGAACGCGGCGGCGCGCCTGGTCTACAACCAACCCAAAAGAGCACATGTTACCCCGCTGCTCATCCAGCTACACTGGCTACCTATGGCGGCCCGCATCAAATTCAAGTCTCTAACGCTTGCCTACAAAGTAGTCTCCGGTTCTGCTCCCACCTACTTGAATGCCCTCATACAGACTTACACTACCTCCAGACCGCTGCGCTCCTCTGACGAACGACGTCTAGCTCTACCACCGGTACGCTCAAGCCAATCCAAACTTTTCTCATCTGTTGTTCCTCGTTGGTGGAACACACTGCCAGTTCCTACAAGGGCAGGGACATCCTTTTCCACTTTCAAAAAACTCCTGAAGACCCAGCTCTTTAGAGAACATCTACTCTCATAGCAACACTTACAACAAGTCTTACTGATCCTAGCACTCACCAGCCGTTTTAAGATGAAGGTTACTGGTACAGACCACGTTATTATAGTCAAGTGATCGGCCCTGAGGCTTGACACAAGACTCATACAACGCTCACACAACGCTCACACCTCACCATCACTACTATTATACCAATTACAGGCAAACACTATTATACTGGCCCCACCCTAATATCTCTGTTTATTTCCATTTCACTGAGATACTGGTCTGACTCCTGTCAATGCGTTTACATTTTCCTCAGCCACCAGGATGGTGGGCCGATCAGCGACGAGGGGGAATGATGCTAGTCTCGAAATTCGATAGTGGCTGTGGTGAACGGTAGCAATGCCTGTCGACATAAAAAAAAGTTGGGGGAAAATACGGAATTCTCAGATCATGAAGGTAGTACTCATGCAAGGTGATCTTGAATGACTACAATGTTCTCTCGTTCAGTGGCTCCCCCACGCTCCGGTTTATATGTTTTTTTAAATCGCCATAAAACTACTGGTTCTGTGTGTTGGCCTCTTGTTCAGTGGCTCCCCCACGCTCCGGTTTATATGTTTTTTTAAATCGCCATAAAACTACTGGTTCTGTGTGTTGGCCGTATATAGATATAGTCACATGCACTATACACACCCCAGTCATTCAGGTTTTCTTCACAAACCACTCCCCTAGTTTTTATAAATTGCAATTAGAATAATGTGTACATTTATACAGCAAAGGTAAATACATTGTTTCCTGACTGCGGATGCGGTTTATTATCAGTTTTTAAAGGTTAGGCGAAGTAGGTCTAGGAAGTAACTTTAGGAATCCCTGATCAATGTAATTGGACCAATGATTTCAAAGTCTAAGGCATGCTAGGGTTGGAAACAGTTCCCAATTGTGAGTATCCAGACTCTCTTCTATGAAGTAGTGAGTCTGGTGAAACCAGGCTAAAACATTATACCTGTTACATAACACACCAACAACAAACCAGTCCCACACATGCCCCTTCCTCTAACTTCAAGCTTAAACATCAGCATGGGATGATCATGATCATTTCACACATGATCATTTCAACTTTCAAACTACAAACCTTTACAAACATTTAAAATAGTCGATTTAGAATTAACAAGGCCTATCTGACATGTTGATGCAATCTCTGCATCAAATTATAGCACATATTCTAATTTAAAATATTATATAAATATGATATACATATAAATAAATGTATGTAATATTACATATTATAAGAATAATATAAAATGAAATGATATGAGAGTCCTTTTAATTGAATGGTGGTAATGGATTTAGAGCTGGATTTATCACAAAAGCATTTGCAAAATGCATTGGGACCTTGTTTATTCTTAACGTAACGACGTAACTATGGATAAGATAACTTGGATATGATAACTATGGATAAGATAAGATAACTATGGATAAGATAACTTGTGATGTCATAACCAGGTTAAAGCTACACTCTCCAGACTGCTGGAAAAAGACTAAAGGTTCATACCCAGTGTGCCCCTCTGGCTTCACGTGTGTCCTCTCTGGGAGTCAGTCTGAGTCATGCTATCCAAAATCCCAAACACCTCCACGGCTACTTCTGCCACCTTGTTTCTGAAACTCGGCTAAGTTTCTGTTATAAGAGAAGGAGTGATCTATGCAGTATCCTCTCTATATCAAGGTGTGTGTGTCTCCTAATGTTTGTCTGAGGTGCCAGGTGACGTGTAGCCTAAGCAAAGGCTTCCTCACTCATCTACGTATTACACACACACCTCTACTCTTTTACCTGTCCTTCCTCTCTTCCCTCCTCCTTCTCTTAATGTTGTGTTTGTGTCTGTCTGATGCTATTAGCATAAGCCTACTCTGCACCGGCTTGTGCAGAGGAGGCTATTGACACCAGGCCTGTAAATCTGCCTCTTTAAGTATAAGCTTCTTAAGCATGAGTTATCCCCATAACTTTACATACCCTGGCAGAATTTGTGAATGTCATTTGTAAAAAAAAAACAAACATCATTTTTATTTTAATAGGATTGAAATAATACCATAAGGCATCATAGAATAGTGCAATTATTAAACAAAACGTAGCAGTAAAGAAAATAATGGGATAATTTTTTCCTTTTTACCCCTTTTGTACCCTTTGTGGCTTTATTCAGATAGGACAGAGATGAGTGACAGGAAACGAGTGGGAGAGAGAGATTGGGCAGCAGGAAATGACTGCGGATTAGATTCAAACTTGGGTGTCGGTGATCCCGATTTGTACTGCCTGCCCGATGTGTTCTGCACACACACATATCTGTTTAGTAGGAAACCTATAATACGCAGAACAAGCAGTTGATGTATGACATTCACTGCAAAGCTGTTTAATGATTGATCTTCATACAGAATTATTGTCTGTCATAAGGACCACATTTTCTAGCAGCTCCCCTCTGCCTGGACTACTTCTCCTTCTTCCTGCCTCTTCTTCACCACCTTTTGGCGACTTCTTCCACGACTCCACCTGAATGTGCTTTGCGGTCTCCTCTCCTCCTCCAGCTGTCTCTGGTCTCCTCATCCAGCAGTCCCTGAATCTCCTACTGCAGATAACTCTGTTGACCTCCTGCTGGCAGCCCAAGTCTAACATGCGTTAAGTGCTGCTGGTAACTTAGTAGCACTAATCTTCTAAGACCTCAAGAGCCCATGATGTGATAATAACTTACTTACACAACACCGTTCCCATAGTACAAGCAGAGACTTTCTAATGAGGAGACACAGCACTCAAAGAATCTCCCATAGAAATGTATGGGGTTAGTTTGTAACGCAAACATGGCAGTCTACACATATTCTGACCCTTCAATGTGCTTTACAGAAATGAAACCAAATAGTAATAGCAGATAAAAGCGTAGAAGGGCAACAGTCAATAGTTTATAAAAAAGAAAAGATCACAAGAAAACATAAAAGGTGGAATAATTAAAGACAGTTACAGAACTCAGTGCAGTTAGCAGAAGGTCTCTGAAAACAGAGGTTTGGTCTTAAGTCTAGATTTAAAACTGGCTACAGCTGGGGCCATTTTAATGTCATCCGAATGTTGGTTGGTTCCAGAGCTGAACCGCATTGCAGCTATAAGCTGCTTCTCCATGTTTAGTTCTGACAGCAAGTTTTACTAACAGATTTTTCTTCCGAGACCTGAGAGGTCTAGAGTGTGTGTACTGCTGAAGCATCTGATAAGTATTTAGGTCCTGCTCCATTTACTGATTTATAAACAAGCAGTGGGGCTTTAAAGTCAATTCTGTGACTTACTGGAAGCCAGTTTAGGAAGGCCTGTGAAAAGCCCATTTCAGTAATCAACACTGCTGGAGATAAATGCATGAATGAGTTTTTCTTAATCATGTTTTGGCATCAGCCCTTTAAGTTTCGCAATATTTTTGAGGTGGTAAAAAGCTGATTTAGTTATTACTTTGATGTGGCTATTGAAATATAGATCACTGTCAATCAATACAAGAAGATTTGTAACAGTATCCTTTGCTTTCAACCCTTTTTGTCAAAGAGAGTGGCGACCCTAAGTCTTTCCTCCTTTTAACAAAATATAATTACTTCAGTTTTTTCTTTGTTCAGCTGAAGAAAATGTTGAGACATCCAATTGTTGATTTTTTCAATACACTGACAAAGAGATTCAAGGGGACCATAGTCGTTTGGTGACAGAGCGTAGTCAATTTGTGTGTCATCTGATAGCTATGATATGAAATCAAATTATTTTTGATGATTTGTCCAAGTGGGAGCATATAGAGGTTGAATAATAGTGGCCCGAAGATCAACCCCTGGGGAACACCACAGGTCAAGGACGTTGGTGTTGAGGTACAGTTGCCGAGGGCAACAAAGAAGCTCCTTTCTTGTATGATTTGAGCTGGTTGATAACTATGCCTGTAAATCCAAACCAGTCTTCTAGTCTGTGTAATAAAATGCTGTAATCAACAATGTCAAATGCTGCACTAAGGTCCAGTAAGACTGATGTTTTGCCTGAATCTGTATTGAGATGTCATTGAAAACCTTAATAATAGCGGTTTCAGTGCTGTGTTTTGCTTGAAAACCAGACCGAAAGTAATCAAAATACCCATTTTATGTTAGGAAGGTGTTTATTAAAATTATTTTCTAATAATTTTAGTTAAAGACTATCATTTTGCAAATAAAAGGTAGATTAGATATAGGCCTGTAGTTGTTTAGCATGGAGGCATCCAGGTTATTCTTCTTGTGAAGTGGCTTTACGACAGCTGCCGCTGTAAGGTGAAAAACAGTTTTGAAGAAATTGGTAGGCAGTGTCTAAGCCACATGTGGAAGAGCTGAGATTCTGTAATGTTTTTTCCAAGTGTTATGTAGTCTATCAATCTGAACTCTGACATCAAGTTAAGTTTCCCTCCATTTGTAGCTGGAAGTTGTGGATGTTGAATTAGTAATAGAGCAGATATGTGGAGTCTGATTTAGTCAATTTTATCTTTGAAAAAAGATGCAAACTCATTGCATATATTAGTTGAGAGAAATTCAGATGCTAATTGTGAGGGGGGATTTGTTAACTTCTCAGCGGTTAAAAATAGTACACAAGTGTTACTTTAACTTTTTAACTGATGGTGTTAGAGAAGGAAGACCGTCTTGCGTTGCATATTTGATTTTCTTGAATTAGGCAATAGCCTGGAAAATCCAGACCCTGGTAATCTAGAAAGATTCTAAGGGTCTGGCCACGAACAGTGTAATGGCCCAACTTGAGGGGCGGCAACAAGCATGCATTTAAAAATCTCACTGCACTAGATCTGTTGAGTGTATGGGGACACAGACACATCAAAGAACACACAGAAATGATCGAATAAGGCCAGGTCTTTAACAGGGAAATTGAGAACCTTTGTGATAACAAGGTCGAGGGTATGGCCAAGAGAGTGTGTTGGCCCCGGTACATGCACTGCATTGCATCATGGTTTAAGCCACATGGGTTTAAGACCAAACCAGAGGGGTCAAGTGTGTTTTGTCTAAACCTTTGGGCCAAATCACATACACTGTTGTAGTCTTTCCTCTTTGGAGGTGGGTGGCATAGGCTACAGGGGCAAAATGAAATGGGTTACGCCATCTGCTCTAACCTTGCAGAGACAGAAAAAGAAATATAAAAAGGGAGAGAGAGGACCAGATTAGGTTAGTTCAAAATCATCTGCTGTCTGATCCTGATTGACAGGCATTGCCATTTGCTGCATTTCCTCTTTCTGCCACTAGGCGACACTGCCGCACACATGCAGTGAGTCTCAGAGGAGCCAGTGTTGAACAGAAGTCATTTTTGGGGACAGAAGATGGATAACAGGTCTCTGCACCTGAGCTGGCTGAGAGCTGATCAAACAGCAGATGTGGAGAGTGAGATAAGCAGGGAAAGTACAGTGGGTCAGATCGATCTGATTGCTAGAGGTGACCATACAGAAAGACACACATCTCTCACACAGTGGAGCACACATACAAGGCACACAGAAGACATACAGAACACACACAAATACGCCACTCAGGTCTGATTAATGCACTTTATTTCTAAAACATGACCTGCACCAGCCATAGTGCCACACTTCTGTATGTACATATATATACACACACACACACACACACCCAGACATGCGCGCACACACACACACACACACACACACACACACACACACACACACACACTCTCATGCGCACACACACACTTTCTTCTAAATCTGTCATATAAAATATATAATCAGACACTCTGGCTGTTGTCCTGTTATTTGCACTCTGAGCAGCTGTACATGGTGTTGGCTTGCTTTGCTGTGCACCTGCACAGCCATAGAAACATCGCACCTGTACAGCCATAGAAACATCTCACCTGTACAGCCATAGAAACATTTCATCTCTGGAAAAATAATTCTCTAAAAGCAGCCCTCAGGGACGACAAGGGCTCATAATTAAGACAATTATTACATACACTTTAAAATCCTTTAAGCCAGAGGGCAACACATACCCTCAGGGCTTGATATATATATATATACCTTTTATGTATATATAAAAGATTAAGAAATTACACACTTAGAAACTTACAATAAATAATGTATATGCAGGCCTTTCAAGAGATAAAATTCTACCCCCAAATATTAAAACTCTGGGAAACTGTAAAAGCCTCATGAGAATTGTGACACTGAAGTAAATCTCACGTCATTTGCATTTTTCCAGTCATTTCAAAAGGACAGTGTGCCCACATGCCCCTAACGGGGGCAGTTCCACCCAACCTGTGGGGAGGAGGGGCAGCACCTTGCGCAGTGACATCAGGTTAGCGCCCCCTTCTGGTGAGGCTGGTGCGTGCACTTCTAAAAGCCCAGAAGACAACCTGGCTGAGGACCCTGTGGTGGCGGAGTGGCCTGCTGAGAAGGTCCGATGTCACAGTGCAGAAGGGATCCACAGAGACTAAGACACAGAACCGGTTCCGCAGAGTAGGTTCTGTGCGAAGGGTGAGATTCGACAGCAGGTTCTGCCTGAGGCCATGTGTGTGTGGGCCTACAGCATGTTCATGATGAAGTTGTACATCTGGTTGAGCACAACAAAGTGCACTGGCAGGCAGGAGCGGCGGTCCTGCGTCGCAGGGTTGCATGTTAGCCAGGAGAGGGCGTTGTACTGTTCCAACACAAACCTGCACACACACACAAGGAACAAAGTACACATCAGTATGGGCCACGTTGGACTGTGGTTGGATTAGTGTGTGTGTGTGTGTGTTGTGTGTGTGCTTTACCTCAGCACGTCTGACGTGTGGTTGGAGTCCAGCGGGTGGGAGTGTTTGCTATGGAGGAACTCGTCTGACTGCACAGAAGAGACATGCACATGCAGAGAGGCCTGGGGAAGGAACACACACACAGCACAATGAAGTCAAAGGCACATTTCCCTTTTAGTAAGGACCTAGACAAGAGGTGTGTGTGTGTGTGTGTGTGTGTGTGTGTGTGTGTGTGTGTGTGTGTGTGTGTTAAACTTCTTTGACTTGACAAAATGATTTAGTAATCCAGCATACCAGACATTAGGGCTGAACGTTTTTGTAAAATAATCTAATTGCGATTTTATCCCCCCAATATTGCGATTGCGATTTAATATGCGATTATTGCATACCTGTTCTTTTCTGGATGAATTGATATTAATGAAATATTTTTTTTTATTTAGGAAAACAAGCAGTTCTGTTTAAAAAGAAGCCGACTGGTTCAGTTTGTTGTACAACTTTCTTTGGCCCTATAACAGCGATAAAATGGGCAGTTACCGGTATCTTGTTTCATTTGATTCCATTGTTGCTAAGCCTGCTTCCAGGCTCAACAGTCATCCTACCAGATCTACTTCATAGGTGTCCCGTTATTCAGAATTAATAGCCACTCCACCAGCCAATCAGAAAAGATTATTTCTTCTCTCTGGGTGATAACATCAGTTAGCAGCATGCATGTAGCCTAAGAGCCTTAGCTGGTAAGCTAATGTTAGAACAGCTGTGTCAAAGATCCTTGATTACTAGCAAGATAGAGCAACGTAATTCGTTACTATGGGAGCAAACCCCTCTCTGGCTGTGCTTTTGGTGGTTAGCTGTGTCAACTACTCACGGATAACATTAGGCATTAATTCATTAACTGTGACGCCGCCAACCCCGTTGGATATCACAAATGCCCCCTCTGTCACTGTACTCTAGTAAAAAAAAAAAAAAAAGTTACCAGCACAGGTGAATGGCTGCTATGTAGGCCTAAACAGTAGTGAGAAGTTTTAATAGTTTAAATTGTCAGCTGGAGAAGTTAACAAAGTTACCAGCGAAAGTTGTAGCACAGGGGAATTAAGAGAAAGGAGCTAGAACCAAGGCTTTGGCAGGTTCCAGCAAAAGGTAATGAAGAAGTTTATTTTCAACCAAAGTAGCTCCACTGCTCAGACCTTTGAGGCATATATGAGCTTAAAAACAGGCATGAGATTGTTGTTTGTAAGTTCATTATTGTGAGATCACAGCCCATCACTCTCACTTCCAGCAGCCTCTCCCCACAGACCTGTTGGCCTAATAACAACAGCTCTGATTAGCTGCCATGCAGGTTCATATGAGAGTAGGTACAGAGCCTTACTAAAACGTTTAGTTGCCCTGTGTTCCCCCATAAAATAGGAACAGTCCAAATAAATAACTTTAAATCATGCTTAATAAATTAGTGTTGCAGCAACGCAACTGCAACTCCAAGAATTCCTGCTTACTTGCTGCTCGACTTCATAAGTGAAAGCAGCCAACTCTGCTGCTTGTGCAAACTTAAAATCGAAAATAAACTTCTCAGGGCTATATTTAAGTTGTTGTGGTAACATATTGTATATGTTGTGCAATATGTAAGGAAACTAGGATTTTATATTTTATTAATTAGGCATATTTTCCACCGGACATTCTGCCCATTAATATTTTTTTTTTCTGCCAGGAAACTAGACGCAAGACCAGACGATTTCCGGCTGTAGCCAGCTAAAGTAAACCTTGGTGTGTGCACGTGTGTGTTTTAGGGCTGTGCAATTAATAAAAATGTAATTTTTAATTAAATAAATTGAATTAAAATAATAACTTGTGCCATAATCAAGTAGCCCTAATCAACACACAGGCCCTGTGTGTGTGTGTGTGTGTGTGTGTGTGTGTGTGTGTGTGTGTGTGTGTGTGTGTGTGTGTGTGTGTGTGTGTGTGTGTGTGTGTGTGTGTGTGTACCTTGAGGAAGAGGGGGCACTGGTTCTGTGCCTGTGGACAGGCAGCCCAGAACCAGTCCGGTAATGGTTCGGCTTTGGCAGTGGACACAAAGTAGCCCAGAGCCAGCGGCTGCTGCAGGATGTTGGGCGTCTCCTCGCGAGGGTCCATCCTGTCGGAATTCTGGCCCTGAGTGAGGGGGAGAGGACATTAGCACAAAGATACACATACATCTTCATTTGGGCAACAATCATATTTTGGACTTGTCCTCAGGGGAGGCGAGTGAGTTAGCAAGTGTGTATGTGTGTGTGTATGCCTTGTTGCCATCTCCTCTATGATTGTGTGACCCCGGCGAGCGTTTGAGGTGATGTTTGGTTCTGTGCACCTTGTTGCCGTCTCCTCCATGATGATAGTGTGACTGCGGGGAGTGAATGGGGTCGTGTGTGTGTGTGCACGTACCTTGCTGCCGTCTCCTCCATGGTGATAGTGTGAGCCCGGGGAGTGTACGGGGGAGGTGGTCGGGGAGTTGGGCAGGATGTTTATGAGGTCTGGATCCACCAGATCATTGTCATTCAGCAGGTCCAGAATCCCGTCCATCCCATCCATACCGCCCGCTCCATCTACACACGAGAGAGACAGAGAGACAGAGACAGAGACCGAGAGAGAGAGAGAGAGAGAAGGGGGTTGGAACAAAGATAAATAACTTCATGGATGAATGGACATATGAGTACTATCTGAGTTCAAGTTTGAGCATGTAGTTGGACTTGTGTGCGTGTACCATTGGCGTTGAAGCCCAGATCTGTGTCTGCCGTGTATCTGGAGGCAGTGACCTGTGTGTGTGTGTGTATATGTGTACCATTGGCGTTGAAGCCCAGGTCTGTGTCTGTGGTATAGCTGGAGACGGTGGCAAAGGCGGAGGTGGGGAAGACGAGGATGTGTGTGCAGGACGTGTCCTGCGGTGTGCTCAGCTGGGACGTCTGCATGTTCAGAGTCGTGCTGCGCCCAAACACACTGCCCGTCGACACGGAGTCTGCACAGGGGACAGAGACAACACACAAAACATAGGAGTTAGAAACACACACACGGAGCACGTAGGCAGTTGGCAGAAGGGTAACACACACACAGACGTTATCCACAATTGCACACAGACAGCCCACCCCACAGATGCGGAGTCCGCCTACAGGACACACACTTTCTTTAAAAAAAAAAACAAAAAAAAGACAGAGCAGAGTTCACAGATGGTTGCGTCTCACACACACCTGGCATGACGAAGAAGGAGGCCTGTGGCTCTAGTGCGACGAGGCAGGCACTGAGGATGCTGGGAGTGTCAGAGACAGAGATGCCGCACATGCGACACATGTCCCTTAGACGCCGTGTTTCTGACTGCAGACGCCGTCGACTCAGCAGGATGCTCCAGTCTGGGGGGGGGGGGGGGGGGGGGGGGGGAAGAGACATATGTCTGTTATGATGTTTGTGACTGCTACTCTGGCCAGACATTGTCCATATGCATGTTAAGATCTTAGATGATCCATCGGAGCTCGTGTCTGGTTAGTGCTTATTACCTCGCAGCTCTCCATGTCCGATCCGGCCCAACCGGCCAATCACGATCCGCCACGGCACTGATGTCATCTGGACAAGCCCCAAACACCACTCCCACAGCTTCTCCAGTCCCATACGTCGCGCTGAACCCTTTCTTCTGCGAGCCCTGACACACACACAGTTATATAACCACAGTATTTAAACAGGTCATACTACAAGCCATGCATTATTGAGGAATTACACTGGCAGACTACTCATTATAATCACACACACACTTCTTTAAGCTTGGAAAGAATTTATATAGTGGACTGGTAGTGGATAATGTTTTACACAATCAGAAATAGCAACACATGTGGAGACAACAGGAGAGATGGATTAGATGACCAACATAAGTCTGCAGCATCAGACACACAGTACACCAGGGTATCTGCACATTTTCCAAGTGCAAATTTAAAGACTTAAGACCTTTTCACGGCAAAAAGATATATACGACTGTTTGCTTTTGAAGCTGGCTGTACATATTTGGTTGTGCTTACTGGCTGAGGCTGACTGTTCTTCACCTGTGTCTGTAGTAGCCTAGGCTACTTGCCAAAGACATGTGCACTGGACTGGATTCCCTTCAATATTTTTTTCAAAGTTAGACTATGCTATTTAAATATTTTAATAGGCCTACTTTATATAATTTACTATGTGCATCTATTGTCCCATATGCAGCACAGCAAATTAAAGTTAATGCACTACTTTACATTTTGCATACCGGTTGTATCTAAACCAACCTGGCTGCAACCAACCTTGACTGAAACATTGTAAAACCATTGACTTGTTTTAAATTAATTAAGAGACAGGTCCTCCCCGCATGATCCTGCTGAAAACTGCTGGTTTCATCTCAAGCACGCACATATTATGAACGCACGTTTTTTATTTATGTAGCCAGTCGCCGACATAAAAAAAAAAAAAGGTTATATTTCACAACTTTTGCAAAGTAGGCCTACTGGGAAACGCTGGCAAGCAAGCTGCTGGCAGATATTACAGGTATTATAACTTAGACATATATTTTCTTCCCTAGGCTAGGCCAACAACACACGCTGGAAAGATGCAAACAGATCAACTTAACATGTACAGTATTTCCTCCTGATTGCGAAAACGCTTGTTTTCCTTTTCTGTCAGTTCGTGGTTCCTTCATAAATTGCGCAGCAAAATATCAGATGAGTGACAGAATTTCAGAATTCAATAATTTGACCAGCAGTCTTCACGTCCATAGTTTGTGAAACGATGCTGCGTCCGAACAAAGATTCTAGATGCCAAGTGCAACTCCAAAAAGGAGGACAAATGAGCGTCTGGCTTGAAGCTGAGCCGGACGCCGGACAGGGTTTTTAAAATCCATATGTCCGGCCTAAATTCGAACGTATGGCCAACCTCCAAATCGCTGGTTTAACTGGTTTACCAACTCTTTCTCCCGCTCATTCTACCGCTCACGTAGGCTACCTGCCTATCTCTCAGGCCTCGGCTACACCACGAAAACGTCAGGCATATTTGTGCATACTGTATTATTACCGTTTTCACACCTTTACACACACGTGAAAAACATCTTCACTTTCCACTACACTTCCTCCCGTAGTCACTTATACAACTGCGTTTTAAATTCACGAAACCGGATGGAGACATCACTCGCTCTCTTGCACTCGCTGGCGGTCCCATACGCACATTTAATACCTCCCTTTCGAAAAATTCAAGACATCCCAGACAATGCAAGACTTTTTTTAGACCTTAAAAACCGAAAGTTATATTTAAGACTTTTGAAGGATCCGCGGGAACCCTGTACACCAGTCGGGGACATGGATGATGACACAGGTCTCGAGCATTACCGTGTCCACACACACACACACAGCTCACCGGTTGGGGACGTGTATGTTGATGACGCAGGTGTCGAGCATCTCTCCGTGCTGGTCGGTGCAGGAGCCGAGGAGCCAGCGCTGGTCATGTGACAGGCAGTAGGCCAGGAAGAGCACGTTGTACTTCTGTGCTGCCTCGCCGAACGTCTCGCCAAGCTCCGTCTGCTTGTCCTTCACCGGGGCCAGGATGAACGGCGGCGTGTACAGATGCACACACTCCGGACGCTGCAGGAGGTCAAAAGTCAAAGGTGAGCGGTCAGGGAGGGGGGTCAGCTGCACAGGTGAGCAGAGAGAAAGGAATGTCCCTTTTTAGATCCTATCTTGAGGTGAAAAAGTGTGATTGCTACCTAGCTTTAGCTTGGTCCAGGTGCATTGCATATAATTACATTCAAATAGAGCAGCTCTCTGGTGGGGTCAAGGGGGACCCGAGACTGGTTTGTTTGAATGGAATCCTATGGGGTACATGTGACCCAAGCTAAAGCTAGTTAGCCAGATGTTTTTTGAAAATGGGAAAACGGTCATCTCCATCTACTGGAATATCTCTGGTGCAGTCAGACCCTCAACACAGCAACACAAAAACACATCTAACCTCAAATTCTCTTTAAGAGGATAAAATTGAACACTTTTCAACACTTTAGTCTGTAAGTAAGTATAAGTATGAGTATATATACTCTTTTGATCCCGTGAGGGAAATTTGGTCTCTGCATTTATCCCAATCCATGAATTAGTGAAACACACTCCGCACACAGTGAACACACAGTGAGGTGAAGCACACACTAATCCCGGCGCAGTGAGCTGCCTGCTACAACAGTGGCGCTCGGGGAGCAGTGAGGTGTTAGGTGCCTTGCTCAAGGGCACTTCAGCCGTTCCTACTGATCGGGGTTCGAACCGGCAACCCTCCGGTTACAAGTCTGAAGCACTAACCAGTACCACGGGCTGCCCCCAAAGACTAAGACTATACAGACACGCATTTCAAAGAGAGCTGAACTCTACACCTTCAGGGGAAAAACCAGTCAGTCTACATGGTGATGTGAACGCACACTCTCCCTGTGGGGCTATATCACTGAGAGGCCTTGAGGGCAGCAAGATTAGATGATTCTATCTGACTGACCAGAGGCTCCATTTGTAATGAAAATGCACCATTTTGCGGAGTTCTTTGCTTCTAGTCTCCGAGTGTGCTCATTCCTGCTGGGGTCTCACCTGCGGGTCCCTAAGGGCGTTGTGAAGCGCGAGACCGGGGCCGAAGCCGGTCAGGGCCTTGATGTTGGAGGTGGCGGGGAGCGGGCGGCGGCACTGGGTGTAGACGGAGAAGGCCAGGGACTTCAGGTGCTGCGAGTACTGATGCAGCTCCTTCGTGTGCACAGGCTGCAGCAGGTACCGGCACGGCACGATCTGATTGCACACACACACACGGAAAACACAGAAGCAGATGCAAGATTACCGACAGCATACAAGCATACGTAGCTTCATTTAGGCGTGCGTGCATATTTATGTGTCTTATACACTATTAGATTTCCTGATAAGCAAGGACAGCTGCTGATATGCAAGTGTGTGTGTGTGTGTGTGTGTGTGTGTGTGTATTACCTGTATGCTGACGGCACTCCTGATGTGCAGTGGCAGCTCCTGCAGCATGTCTGCGTAGCAGCGTAGCAGGCCCAGGGTCCAGAAGCTGTTGGGTGCGTTTCCGCTCCCCTCTTCGTAGCTGAACGGGTCCAGAATGTACACGACGATGGCAGGGGGGTAACTGGGAGCGTGCGAGTCCCCGTCTGTTGGTATACCCACCTTCTCCCGATCCATAGTGCTGATGGACACAGACACACACACACACACACACACAGTATGAGTATGCATTCATTGAGTGAGTCCTAGTGCCTATGTACATGTCTCTTAATGTATTCACAGCAGACATATCACTAATGAATGTAGTGGTCTTATGCGTGCTGTGAGAGCATGAGAGAGAAAGTGTGTGTGTGTGTGTGTGTGTGTTTGAGGAAGTGAATGAATGAGTGTATGAGAATGTGTAATAGAGTGTGTGTGTGTGTTTTCTGACCTCGGGATCGGCTCAGTGGGGGTTGGGGTCTGGTTCTGTGTGTCTGCGGGCTGGGTGCTGCTCTGCTGGCTGGGGGCCCCGACGGAGGGCATGCTGCTGGGCTGGGAGCTGGAGCTCTGGGGACCCACAGGGGTGGAGGAGGAGGAAGAGGAGGAGGAAGAGGAACCCTGAGAGGAGTGTGACGATCCTGAGGAACTCTGGGAGAGCAGCGACATGTCCAGTGACTGGGAGGCCAGGTAAGGAGCTGCCGCACGGAGACAGAGTGGGATCATCGTCAACATCATCATCAATCAACCACATCATTATCTTTTCCATCCTCAGCACTCAATCATTCTCAAATCTCGTAATCATGATCCATCAATCAATCAATAAATCAATCAATCACAATGTTGTTGTAGACTTATTATCAAGTCCATTACACTGTTAATTAAACTCTTTTCCTGAGGCGGTCTCCTTACTGATGCAAGAGAAAAGTAGTAAATGCTGTATATTTATGATAAACCTCCAGTACAACTTAAGGCCACATTTCTCAAAGATGAACTCAAACAGTTTATTACAACACTAAAACTCTTTGCTGTTCTTCGGAAGTATACACTTTGAAGCTGTTTTCATGGGGAAAAAAAAAAAAACTTAAAGCAACCTTGAAATGGCTTCAGCGTAACTTCACAGTCTTCCTCGTTTCAGGAATTGGGATCTACCTGGCCTTCCACCCCCACCACACTGTTAACCTGCTACTCGTTGCTGCACCTGACATGTTAGCTAGCTACTGTGTCTCTTTATGAAAAATTGTCCCACCCCTTTAGCACTCAGGATTGGGTCTCTACCGTTATGACGCACTAATGGACTAATGTCTGAATTGGCCCTCTTGGGCTGTGATTGGTCTAAAGCAGAAATCCTCGGCCAAGACACGGACTGCTTTTTTTGCTCATGATATGTCTTGTAAAACGTAGTGGACAACATAAAAACATGTTCCGGACAGGGTCAATACTTGATTTTCTCCCGAGGTGGTCTTTAAAAATGAACAGGCAAAGTGTTAATGTTAGGGGGGCGGATATGAGTGTGTGTATACCGAGCTCGTGACGACACGTGTGGGCGAAGAGCTTGAGTCGGGCCAGGGCTTCGCTGCTGCTGGAGGTGGAGTTTTTCAGGAACCAATCGCTGAGGGTCTGCTCGGGAGGAGGCGTGGCAGGGCTGGTGTCGCCCACCCGCACGATTCCGTCTGAGTACGAGGAGCAGATGGGCCGGTGCCGGCCCAGTCGACATGCCTGCAGAACACACAGAGCCAATCATCAGCCAAGTCCATCATAAATCCATCTCCAAAAAGCGATCCGTATGAATGCGTGCATACAGAGTATATACATGTATATACATGTATGTAAATGTTAACTACATAATTACAGAAAATTGTGTACGAAAGTGTACAAGTGATCTCCCTCGGAGGGGGCAGGCCCTGGTGTGTGAATGTGAGTGTGGGCCCTGTTGAGGGCGAGTATGTGTGCATGTGTCAACCCCATAAATGGCAGAGGTGTCCTTGATAAGAGCCAGGCCCGTGTGTGTGTGTGTGTCTAACCTCGTAGACGGTGGAGAGGTCCTTGAAGAAGAGCCGTGCCCTGGCGATGAGTGCGGGGTTGTCGGGGCAGAGCACCAGGTAGGCCAGGTCCCTGTGGGAGCCGTAGGGCTCCAGCAGCAGCTTCTCCCAGTAGGGCAGCCCGAACGGAGACAGCACCACGTAGTCATGCTCATAGCCCACCAGGAACGTCGGGATGGGAAGGGGCTCTGGAGACTCATCCGTACCTGTGGAGGAGAAAGAAAGAAAGAAAGAAAGAAAGAAAGAAAGAAAGAAAGAAAGAAAGAAAGAAAGAAAGAAAGAAAGAAAGAAAGAAAGAAAGAAAGAAAGAAAGAAAGAAAGAAAGAAAGAAAGAAAGAAAGAAAGAAAGAAAGAAATGAGGACCCCTACTGGACATCATGACATACATGTGTATATATAGAAGTGTGTCGGTGTGTGTGTGAGCGTGCGTGCGTACCATAGGAGCCGCGTCCGGCCATCTTGTGGAACTGCTGCCAGGTGAGCGGTCCCTGCACACCCCACGAGCGCATGGTGCGCTTCTTCTGCACGGCATCCTGTAACACCGGCTGCAGGAACAGCAGCATACGCAACACATCCTGAGAGAACAGCTGGCTGGCGTCCACTGCTGCGAGAGGAGAGAGCACAGTCAGTCCAGATGGTTCACTATACAATACATGCTGTATGAAGTATATAGCATAGCACGCTGCATGGAGTCAGTCATGTTCAATCTGTACAAAGTGGTGGCAGTAATATTAAGTATACAGTGTAGTGATAACAGTAACTACAATATTCAGAAACCAGTAGTAGTAGTAGTAGAAATTGCAAATAGTCGTAGTAATGTTCAGTATGCAGTTCAGTGTGTAAAGTTTCTTCATGAAGCAGTAAGTGTTACACAGTATACTGTGTCCTTTTCAGTGGGTAGTGTCCTGTGCGTAAATGTGAGTCTTGTTCAGTATATACCTTGTTCAGTGGGAAGTGTTCTGTGTGTACTAGGAAGTTGTGTTCAGTATGCAGTATGCTCTATATGCAGTTCTGCATGTACGGTTCTGTGAGTAGTGTTCAGTGTGTAGCATGAGTATGCATGCTCACCGTTGCTCTTGGGCCAGTGGTGCAGGCAGGAGCTCCTGACCAGCGCCTCATCCACCTTCCCTCCGGACATGTTGTCCATGAACTGCCGGCCATGCTCCAGCGCCAGGTAACAGTCGCCACGGTGATCCCGCTCTTCCAGACGTTGTGGGGGGCGTGGCTGTGGGGGCGTGTCCAGTGTGGTCAGCGAGGAAAATGGGTTGGTGCACTGGTCCTGCAGGAGGAGGAGCAGGTCGGCAGGGAGACGTTCGCGATTGGCCGACGCTGTCGCCGCCCGTACCGTCTCCAAATGCCGTTCTGCATCCCTCGCCGCATCCGAGCCCCGGCCCATGATGTCCAGCTCGTCCTCCAGAAAGAGGCCGGAGCCGTTGCCGTAGCGGCGGTTGGCCACGGCGCTGAAGCCGCAGGAGCAGGCCTCGGAAGGCGGCTCGAAGGGGGCGGCGGCGGCAGTGCCCGCGGCCTCACTGAGATACACGCCGACGTCGGCGCCACGCAGGTTCATGTTGCACACGCACAGACAGCAGCTGTCGAAGCTACAGTCCTTAAAGAGGTTGAGCAGCGACTCGGACAGGATGAGCGTCACGTAGAGGCTGTGCGCCTCCGGCAGCATCGGCACGGTGGGAGGCCGGCAGGTGGACGGGGTGGAGGCTGGCGAGTACAGGTCCGAGTGCTCGTACTTGACCGAGCCCTGGGCACTGGCAGGACCGCGTGGTGTGCGGGGAGTGCGCGGGGTTCGAGGGGTGGGGGCAGAGAAGCGGGGCGTGGCGGGGGACGGCGAGGGCAGGATGCCAGGGGTGGCACTGTTGCTAGGCGGCGCGCTGTTGGACATGAGGGGCGTGTGTGTCTGAGGAGTGTAGGACTGGTAATCTGTGTCCAGGCCACTGGTATCACTGGGCAGGTTACTGCAAACACACACACAGAGTTATTGCTTGTGACACGTGAAAAAGGTGCGTGTGTGTGTTGCATGTTATAAGTGTGAGTGGGCATATAATGAGTGTGTAATACATGTAATAAAATGTGTTTTGTGTGTGTAATATGTATATAATAAGCATATTTCTGTGTGTGTGTTTGTGTTTGTGTGTGTGTGTGTTTTTGTGTGAGTGTGGGTGTACGTGTACCTGATGGTGGGCATAGGCTGCATCAGCTCCAGTTTGCCCAGCGTCCAGCTAGGTCGGTACACACACTCGTGGGGCACCTTCATGGGCACCATACACTGGCTGGGCAGAACCTTCAGGGGAGCGAAAAGCGAGCAGCCTGCAAACGCCTGGCACGCTTCCGCTCTAAACACAAATGAGAAATCCTGCAAACACACACACACACATTAATAAACCACATCAAAAGCACATGGGCTTGAATCATGAGGCCAGAGCCATGTAGAAAAGCCCATTCACGTGGTCAGAGTTCTGATTGTAGAGTGTTCTGAGTAGGGAGTGTTCTGGATACAGATGGGCCTTTTCCACTAAGGGGTAAAACCGCGGTGTCTGGGGTAAAGCTTTTGACTTTCTATTTCCATGATTGGGGCCGGCCTGGGGCTGCGGCCCAGACGGCCTCAGGTCCCTAATGGAAAAAGTGGGGGGAGTGTTCTGGGTAGGGAGAGTGTTCTGGGTAGGGAGAGTGTTCTGGGTAGGGAGAGTGTTCTGAGGGTGCGTGGTTCTAAATATACCGAATGTACCACCTAAGACTCCATGTGACCCGGTCAAGGCTCAAACAAAAAGGTGACCGAGCCTTTGCAGTTACAGCACCATGGCTGTGAAACCAATTGTCCAGTTGAATCACCATTCCATATCAATGCTTATGAATGGTAACTATAACAATCATAGTAGGACGATGGTTGAGCCTGAAAGCAGGCTTAGCAACAATGGAATCAACTGTAAACAAGCTAACTGCCCATGCGATCGCTGTTATAGGGCGAAAGAAAGTTGTACAAGTCAGCTTCTTTTTAAACGGAACTGCTTGTTTTCGTTGAAGGCATGTCTATTGCAACCGGGTGATAAGCGGGATAGCGGCCTTCGAGGTGTCCTAGTATACGGAATTAATGGACCGAGGGCAAGAGGCAAAGAACTCCGACACGCAAGTCCATTCATTCCGTATAACAGGACACCTCTGCGGCCGTTATCCCTTACGTATATCATAAATAAATCTATCTGAATCGGAATCTGGAGTGTTCCGAGTGGGGAGTGTTCCGAGTGGGTACCTTAATCTCTGATGGCTTGGGGCTGCAGAATCCCTCCTCCACCTCAACCTTGAAGCTGCCTCCGAGGCCTGCCCCGTCCAGCAGCGTGAGGCCTCCTGGACCCTCCAGACCTCCGTACTCCTTACTGCCCACATTCATGGGAGAGTAGCCAATAATGTGCTGCTCCAGAGATGGAGGGGTGGGGAACATCTGGTGCAGCAGGTCTGCTGAGCCTGGGAGGGAGAAGGAGAAGGTGGAACAGTGAGAAACGACACGGTTTTCCAAAAAACAATCAACCAAATTATGAAGCAATGTAGAGGAGCCTATTAAGAACATTGGAAAGAAGAAACTAAAGCCCAAAGTACCGGTAGCAGATTGTCTGGCCCTAAACTGAGAACATAAATTGGCAGAATATCTTTCTACGGTCAGAGATAGAAAACAGAACCTGAGCCTAACCATCATGGTAACCAAAAGAACACATTATGTGGTCACTGCATGACAGGTGAGGTCGAGACAGAGATGCACTTCCTCCTACAATGTACATCCTTCAATCACACAAGAAGCCTTTTCTTCAACAAATTCAATTCAGAATTTCCTAATTTTAATGAACTTAATGACGTATCAAAATTAAAGAGACTATTAGGAGAAGGAGACAGGTCATATCTTGCTGCCCAATATTTATCAACATGCCACAACCTGAGGGACAATGAGTGACACTGACACAAAAAAAGCATCCACAATCATATATGTGCGCACGTACACACACACACTTTTATTTCACTTTCTTTCTTTTATTTCCTTTTCTCATGGAAATCTATTGATATGTATGGGTGTGTCTAGATTTATTGTATAATGACTGCTTTGGCAATATGAGTGACCTTTTCATGCCAATAAAGCATTTTTAATTGAACTGAATTGAATTGAGCAGTTGAAGAGTTGAACTATCTGCAACCGCTAAAGTGATCTCTAGCAGAGACTGCAACTGCTCCTCATTCAGATGGACACTTACTGACACACGACAGGGGGTCTGGGGCGGCAGGTTTGGACTCTCGGCTGCTGAAACGCTCCTCAGCTCCATGTGCCGCTCTCCTGGACCTAGGCTGAAGGACACACACACACACACAAAACCAGATAACTAATCAATAAGTTAAAAGGTAAACTATGCAGTATTGGCAATTTCCTTAGTGTTTTCTCGGTTTTTGCTTCTTTTTCGCTGGCTCGGTCATGACGAATGTCTGAGAAACTCCATCGCTACCTTTTTCTAGCCGGTGCCTGGCGTGTATTAGCGTAAAGCAGTAAAGCAATTCGTTACACTCGTTATACTTCCTGTCTCTGAGGCCGTCGGCCCTCCGGCCCACAGTTGCAAGGGTGGTTTTTCCGCTCACAGGCGCTAGGGGGATGCGACACGGCCACCATTCAACCCGAAAAAAGTCATGTAACCACTCCAATGACTCTGAAGCTGTTAAATGAAGGTAAATTAAGCTAAATAAAACTTGAATATTAAGCTAAAAAACCTGCATAGTGTGCCTTTAACCCGCAAATCCGGATAACCTTCGGGTTAGGGTGGTTGGTGTGTGTGGTTAGAGTTAGGGTGGTTGGTATGTAAGGTTAGGGTTAGGGTGGTTGGTGTGTGTGGTTAAGGTTAGGGTGGGTGAGGTGTGAGATTAGGGGTTAGGGTGTGAGGTTGAGGGTTAGGGTGGTTGGGGTGTGAGATTGAGGGTTAGGGTGGTTGGGGTGTGAGGTTGAGGGTTAGGGTGGTTGGGGTGTGAGGTTGAGGGTTAGGGTGGTTGGGGTGTGAGGTTAGGGTTAGAGGTGGTTCGGGGTGTGAGGTTAGGGTTAGAGGTGGTTCGGGGTGGTTGGTGTTGAGGTCCTCACCGTGTGCTCGTCTTCATCAGAGTTGAACAGGTGCTCCAGGTCGTTGATGGACACGGTCAGATCTGAATCATGGATCAGACTGGTGGAGGGAGCAGTTTTACTGCCTGCCGCTTCCTGGCCATCTGTCAAACAAACAAACAAAAGATAATTAGTACATACACAAACTTTAGGCATCTCTAAAAATGCAACACACAAAAATGACATCTTTAAGGAGCACGCACACAAACAAACACTCTTAGAATTTACACAAATCAAGCACCAGATATTTCTGTATGTTTGTTTTGTACAGTGTTTGAAGCCATTAAAGTCTCATTATTAAAGTCTCTCACCATCTGCTGCTGTTGTACTGTTGTCCTCCTTCTGCAACACACACACACACACACACACACACACACACACACACACACGTCAATGGAAACACAGATAGATTTGATCAGCCTCACAAGTTCAAAATCAAAACTGTAGGAAAAACAGAAGTGGTTGCACATAAGGATCTTTGCTTCTAATAATTAATTTCAACTGTACAACCCTAAAAGACCATTTCACAAAACTACAGAGGAGTGTCTTGGCATGCGGAACAGGGAGCAATTACAAGAATGGACAGTATGGTAGCTTTTTAAGGTGTTTTTGATCCATATAATGGTTCAATAAAAGGACTTTAAAAGTCAAAGCCTCTCTTCGCCCCCTCTCTCATCTTTCCTCACCTTGTTCTTCTTGCTCTCCCTCTCTGTGGCCATCTTGTCCTTCTTCTCGGTGAAGCTGAACTCCTCATCCCCTTCCAGGAAGGCGTACGGGTCGGCCTCGGCCTCCCCCTCCCCATCCCCATCCGAGAGCGCCCCTGCCAGATGTGAAGTCTGCTGCTGCACATACATCTTCACCCGCTCCTCACACACCTTCAGAGGACGACCTGACGATGCCATGGCCCTGTGGGACACAACAGCCAATCAGCACAACACAGGAAGAGATGGCAGCCAATGACAACACAGTAGGAAGAGGCCACAACCAATCCAAGAAAAGATGGCACGCAAAAAAGCTACAGCCCTTGCATGACGGTCATTAGTGTTCAGAGCACTCCATAAACACCACACAATGGATTCACATCATGCAAACCGCATGGCTATTGCAGGCTAGCTTGAGTGATAAGGGAACACTGTTAGTCTTGGATGAATAGGCGTTAGCTAGAACCCTAAGTAATGCTGTAACTAATCCCAGGTACCCCTAGACATGCACAATGATCATGATTTGTATCTGTTCAGTCAACAAAGTCATCTGCATTTGGATCGGCCCCTGGAAATTAACGTGATGTATACCGAAAGTTAAGTTAAATAGGAGAGATATTGTATTTGGTCACCAAATGTGATTGGTAGTGCAAGTGATGTGTCACCATCACCACCACCACTCCTAAATTAAGTTAACAACAATAACTAGTCAGTGTCATCCAGGAATAAGACACTTTTTAAATCAAAAACACTCTGGGAAACAAAATGGCTTTACAATAGCTTTACAGCTTTACAAATCAAAACAATGCTTCCACATTGGAAATGGAAAACAAGAAATGAATACAGTCACCAAAATCTGTTTTCAGAATAATAACTCGTAAATTCGGGAAGATTCAGTATCTGTTTATGTTGCATTATTCCCGTTTTTCCCAATACCATATTTGGATTTGGCTGTATCCCTAGTACCTCCTCCAGAGCGTGTAGTGTGCTGTAGTGTGTGTGCTAGTACTCTTACTCTGTAACCGAGATGGTGGAGTCTGCTGTAGTGTGTGTGTGCGTGCTAGTACTCTTCAGGCTGTTTTATGCTTCTGCGTCGACTCCACGCAATGACTACGTCGTTGCCTCGACGCCAGCGTGAACCTTTCGAAGTTCTGCGTCGCTCACCACCTGGTAGTCAGAATGGTGAACTCCATAGACTGCCGTGTATGCAGTGTCCTGTGCTGAAATATTAATCTTATTTGTTTGGCCTTTTCTTGCTTAGATCTTGTAAAAGTTAGAGAAATAGACACAGTACATTCTAATGACCTAGTTATTGTTACCAGAAAATAAGTGAGGTTATTTCGAGGTGTCTGCCAGCCAGTCTGTTATGACAGCAAGCTGACTTCCCACAGCTGCCCCCAAAGTACTAACCTGACTGCTCCATGTGGAAACTTTCCGTTGGAGAACGTTTGGAAAGGAGCGAAAATACTGGTTAGCTGATTGGATAAACCATCTGTCTATCACCACCTATGTTGGTTATCGACGGGCCAAATCAAAGTTTTCTTCTAATGCCTTTGTTTAACATACAATTAAGTTAGGTAACGTAACTAACGTTAACGTTTTTAAACTTAACATTTGTATGTGACAAACCTCATCAATGACAATCCTCACCAAGTTTTCACGATACACTTCTGAAGAAAGCATATTCCTCCATTTCTCATTAAATAGGCCTAACCAAGATTCAGGGCTACCGAACACAGACTGGAATCGGCCGTGAGGATGTCTGTGTCGTTCATTCCTCCCAGCTGCATTCACAGCTTCCCCAGGAATACGTTCTAATTTGGATAAAACTTGTGCAATAGCTACGCTCATCTCATCTGTGGATGCCGCCATGTTGTTTGTTGCGTCGCACCTAAACCCGCCTCAAAACCAACGCACGCTGATTGGCTGTTCGTTGATCGCTGATTGGCAGAAAGATGCCAGACTGAGACATTTTACAAACGGATAACTCCATCATTGTAACCGAAATCTGTCTGAGTTTATTTGCAAAGCATGTTTCTATTCCCTACAGTAGGCTGTTTGAAGCAGACGGCTATCAACACACAGGGCAAGTTGACCAATCACAGTCCTTGCGGTCTGCGTCGCCTCAACACAAAGTTAGAATTTTTGGTAAGTGTGCATCAGAAAACGGCGGACGGTTTGGAGGGGGTACACGGTGACGCACAGGGCTCTGGAAGGCTACGCTGTCGATTCGATGCAGAAGCATAAAACAGCCTTTACTATGTAACAGAGATGGTGGAGTCTGCTAGTGTGTGTGTGTGTGTGTGTGTGTGTGTGTGTGTGTGTGTGTGTGAGTGTTGCGCGGGTTTGGTCACAAGCAGCCCGATATTTTAATCAACCCGACCGCAACTCGGACTGCGAATATTAATTAGGACAAAATTATACCTGACCCGCCTTGGCTGAATGAAGCACAAAGCTTTACTGAAGCACATACACTGTTTAAAGTCACAGACACAACGAACCAAAGTAAATTTAATGCATGCGCGAACCTACAAGGCCTATACATAGCCTGTGTACCATAACATTTATTCCTGCAGGCGCCTGCTCACTAGCCTAGAAATCTAGATGCACCCTAGCGGCAGCAATGTGGGTCTGGCTCGTCAGACTACCTGCTCGCGGCTGTAGGCTAACATGGGCAGGTGGTAAAGTATCAGCATAATTTTACTGAGCGACTCAGGTCTTGTACCTAGTCTAAAAAAGCTGTTCCATGTCAGCATATAAAGCTATCTATTGCTTGCTTGAGGTCTGGGAATTGCACTTACTCGGTTTGGCTGGGAGGGCTTAGTCTACCAGTGCCTCGTTTGTGACGAGTTACTGTATGTTGGTCGTGCCCGTTTTGTGGCTGTCATACTTTTAAATGGCTTTGCAAGAAGTACATAGAACATAACTTGCACTACTGTCATCTTCTATAAGAACCTTTCCAAATATTTCCCATATATGGCTTTTCCTGGAGGGGTGTCTTATTTCAACTTCTCCTCTTCAGCTTCTTTACCATCTCCATCTCTACCGTCTCCACCTATGTGGCAAGTAGGTCTACTGTATGCTTCAACCAATGATATCTTTGAAAAGCAATTATGAGTTAAATATTGATGCTAGCCTTCTCGTGATACTTTAAGTATTTTTAAAAAATATATATATTTAATTAATTTTAACTGACCGCCAATTTTTTTTATGACTCATAACCGCTTAATTTCAGGCGGACC
The DNA here is from genome assembly GCF_018492685.1 of Alosa sapidissima. NCBI lineage: Eukaryota > Metazoa > Chordata > Actinopteri > Clupeiformes > Clupeidae > Alosa > Alosa sapidissima. The sequence goes on from NC_055973.1 coordinate 20,729,756, forward strand.
GCGCAACAGAGTCTGGAGTCTGCTGTAGTAGTGTGTGTGCTAGTACTCTTACTCTGTAACTGAGATTGGCGCGTCTGCTGTAGTGTGCATTTCCCCCTTTAGCCGGTCAGCAGGAAGTTGAGGAGCGGAAAAGTCCTGATGCCGTCGCCCTGGCAACTTGTAGTAGCGCCAGGGGTTGGGGGCGGAGTCCTGCTGGGGGTCGACGGCAGAGCCCACAAACACTGTTGGCTCAAGGGATTGTGGGTAGCCGTGCGGGAGCGGAGGATGCATGATGTCCAGAGCACAATCCTCCGCCTTCTGGGGGGGCGGACATGAGTCAAAGGTGGATGAGGAGGAGGATGAGGGCGCAGGGTACAGGTGCAATGCATTATGGGATGCTCTCTGGGCGTGACCGTCCTCCAGGTGGCAGGGGTGAGGGCTTAGGGGGGGTGGCAGGGGGGAGGGGCTGAGGTCGGCAGACCCGGGGTCGGCACTGGAGTGGAGCGCCGGCGGTTTGGAAGAGGGCGTGGACGCAGCGGATGAGGTTGAGGCGGTGGCGCTGGGGTGGGGGTGCGGGGGGTACAGCCTCTGGGAGGACGAGGTGGGCGGCCCCTCCAGGCTGGGGTCCTCGCACAGGGAGCCGCGGTGGTGGAACGGCGTCTGCGACCGCTTGGGCTGCTTCTCTGCCTTCTCCGGTTTCTCCACCCCCAGCTTGTGCTTGAGGGGCGGGGGGGTCGGCTGGCCTAGGGAGGTGGGGGCAGGGGGACCTGTGGGGGGGCCGGAGCGCTGCTTCTGGCTCTTGTGCCTGTGGATAGAGGAGAACAAACAAACACACACACACACACAGGAGATCGCATCACACACTGAAAAACTGCACTCCTACACACATCACACAGAAATGGCAGAAATGCTGCACTCCACACACACAGCTTTGATGCATACTTGAAGTACGTGTCTTCAGTGTCCCCACATACAGCACTGTGGCAGACTACAACAGGTGGATTATCTGTTCTCACCGAGAGCAGACTTGAGTTCAGTTGTGTTTAATGCCCTGGACTACAAAAGGGGTGTTTTGTGTGCTGCACTCTGACAGTGGTGTGAAGCGCTCTATCGTCTTGACCAGCGTTATGTGCGGAGGAGGTGTGTACTGTACAGGTGTGTGTGCTCACCTGGAGCAGTTGCATTTGGTCCTGTGTGTTGTGTCCACAAAGTCCCAGTTGCTGGTTTTCTGCGGCTCCTCCTCCGATGTTGCACCAGTGACAGACGACAACTTCCTCCTGACAGACAAACACATCAACATCTTATAAGTGTGCATGCGTGTGAGTGGAACTTCCTCGAGACAAAAAAACACACACAACATCTTTCATACAGCGTGCATGTGTGTATGCGTGTGTAGTGTGTGAAGGGGTGTTAGTCTGTGCACGTACTTCTGTGCCCGGTTGAGGTTGCATTCCTGCCACACGCACTCGACCAGCTGATTGGCCAGGCTGCGTGGGATCTTGCCACCATGGTGACCGCTGCTGTCCGATCTCAGGCCATCCGACGCCGCGGAACACTTAACCCACTTCTGTGGAGGCTGGGAGTCTGCAGGGAACCGAGACAACACAGTGTCTTCATATTGCTCGCTCAAACAGACACACACACACACGGTCTGTATCTGTGTGTGAGAGGCATGACATGGTGTCTGATATGCAGTATGTAGAACCTGACCTCGCCTAAGCTCCCAAACAATTGCCACCCCTCCCCCCACAAAACATATCAATCAACTGAATTAGATTCGAAACCAGGAGTCGGCAACCGGCATGCGGCCCTTCTCTGTTGGCTCCCTGGCTTTGTTTTAAAATAGAAATTAATAAAATATTTTTTACAATGTTAACATTTATATTATAAGATGCAAATATTTTTACAACAGTATTGAGCTTTAATACATCCTTATGTTATGAAAATGTGAAAATATGTAGCCTCTAAAATGTGTAAGAAAACACATGTTTATTTGAACGCGTCATAGTGTCACATCCTTGCGTCCCTTTAACTTGAGTTAGGCTTGAGTGGACAAGCAAGCGATGGTGTCAAACTCCCTAAAAAGTCATAGAGTAAAACAGATCAATTTAATAAATCAATTAAATGCTTGGACGAATGTTTGCCTTCACCACCACTGCGGCTGAATTATTGGCTTAAAGACGCAGCAGTCTATTTTGGACCACTCAACTGTTTGCTTATCCTAAGTTCTGGCTTGTCATTGAATTTTTTATTATATGTATTTGCTAACCTTTGATTCAGGTGATGTTGATAAGCTAATTCAGACCAATAGGCTGAAGTCTACGCATTTAAATTGCATTTAAATGGCTTAAATATTGATGCGGCCCCAGAAAGTAAATTTTTTAATTTTTGGTACAAAAAAAGTAAAGGTTGCAAGCCCCTGTTCTAAACAGACTCATCAGCCAAATTGATCCAAACCCACCAAAGCCACTACTCCATGCATACACGTAAGTATGACACTGAAATATGTTTAGAAACACATAAATATGCATTAAAAAAATATATTATTTCTTGAGGTATATTTTGTGCTCATTTTTTTTTAATGTCTCTACATTTTTAAGAGGCGCGCAGGTAAACATCCATCTACTTTTTACATAATTATAGCTGTTGCCTTTTTCTTCTTCATTTGCAGATATCGTGATGCATCATAGATTAATCAAGATGAGACAATAAAGAGTGTGTGGAGTATGGAATAATCTGTGCATGTGTTATGCCTCAAAGTAAGCCTTTTTGGTCTCTTGGCATGCATGCTGGACGTGACATTGGGGGTGTGGCTGCATCGTCGATTCTACATTTGATTTTGAAGTTCAAGATTGAGATGTAATTTCAATCAATTTTCGACTTAAGACCAAAATTGTGACAGCCCTTGTGAATATGGTATGTGTGTCTGCTGTTATGTTCTGAGCATGCATGTGTGTGGGTCTACTTACATATTATGAGCGTGTGTGTATGTCCTATTGTGTGTGTGTGTGTGTGTGTGTATATATATATATATATTACCTGTCTGAGCCTCCTCTGGTGATGTTGGGGGTGTGAGGGTAACAGAGCAGAGGGCGTGGTCTCTGTTGGAGATGGCAGAGGACTGGCCAATCGTGTAGAGGCTGCTGGAAATGGGGGTGGGGCCTGAAGGAGCGATGACTGGGATGTCGGACTGGGCCGCCAGGACCAGACACGCCGGGTAGACCATCCGCACACCCGCTGCAACACACACACACACGGAACAGGTTAATGGGTTCCTTCAGTATCTATCAGTATACACACACACACATATGTATATGTGTGTGTATGTATGTATACATGTATATGTGTGTGTGGGTATGTATGTATGTGTGTGTGTGTGTTCCAGCTCACCAACTAGCACTTCCACAGCCGCCAGAGAGTCATCCTCCCAGTCCAGATCCTCGGGGTGGTCATCAGGCGCAGGCTTGGTGCTGGGGCTGATGGGATAGAACTGTTTCCACTCTTCCAGCAGCTTTTGAGTGGGTGGGTCCGAAAGCTTAAAGGACTGGCCGGTGAGAGTGCCACTCAGGCCGTACGGACTCAGAATCACTACGCACACAAACACACACAAAACACAGAGTTAATACTGTAACCTAAAGTACTTGCCATTCAGTGTCGTATGGACTCCACACACAAACAAACACAGAGGTATTGATAGCCTGTGGTGGGTCCCCAGTCTTGTGTGCTTATGGACCCAGAGTGTTACCTTGGAAGGGGGTGGAACTGTGCTGCGTGAGTGCCAGGTGATCCTCCGTCAGCAGGTAGACGGGTTGGTGCTGGTTCACCTCCACGCTGGTGCACACGTTACTGTCACCGTGCAGGAGGAAGGTGAAAGAGCAGGACAGGTGTTCGCTGCAGACAGAGGAGGAGAGGTCAGGGGTCAGCACCATGAGGATGTGAGGCCACTGAAGTCATCTCTGTACTCAGAGTCATTTCAGCAGCATGATGGGGCAGTCTGCAAAGGGCTATCTCTGTGCAGCTGTACATCTACACTATGTCGAATAGAAAGCAACGATAAACTTATCTAAATGTCTAAGTTGATTTCATTGTTGTTCTTTATACGATGACTGAAAAAACTCATGTAGCCTGCTGGAATCGCTGGAAACATAGCCTAATTATTAGTGTTTGTCTGTTGTTCTTCGACAAATACCTGCCATTATAATATGAATTTCTATAAAGTATACTATAGCATGCTGTCTTTTGCACCCAGGCAGTAGCCTACTTGGCAAACATCCCATTTCCCCCCAGTTTTCAGATTGTATCTGATGGTTATTTATTCCCTTGCATCCATACTTATTGACTATGCGTTTGTTATGATTTTCAAGGCTTCCCAAACTGATAGGCTACAGTGTTTGTGGACACAACCCGTCACTCAACTGACACTCAAGAGTGGGAGTGTGTGTCTACCAACATGTAGGAGTGTTTGTATACATGTGTAGACTCACTTGGTGATGGGGGTGTCATTTTTTTCATTTCCGTGTGTATGTGATTAGGTGTATATATTGTGTGTGTGTGTGTGTGTTTGTATGTATGTATGTGGCTTATGTACACGTGTGTGTGCGTAGCCTCACCTCTTGTTGATGGGCTTCTCGTCCTTCTCGTAGGGCTTGACGAACCAGCGTCCAATGCGCACAAAGCCGCGATTGAGCAGGCAGCGCTCCAGCAAGTTGTGGATGGCTTTGAAGAGCAATGTCCGCGCCTCGTACGACAGCCCGCTCTCCCACACACCCTCCTCATTACCTACGAACAGAATACTCAGATTACTCACACACACATGCCGACGCATCTGCGTCTTGTAGGCCAGCCCACTCTCATTATTCCCTATGGAGCCCTGTGAGTAGGCAGGCGATGACATAAGTTACCAAAACATGGCTTCGACAAGCAGGGTGTTGCTTCCGCCTTCAATTCCAGAAAGTTGTTACATTTTCACTTATAACATTCCAACATAAACATGCGTCTCTAAAACTGGGAAGTGGGAACAGACCCCCCCCCCCCCCCCAATTTCTAAGGAAGAAACATCCATGACAATCATGGAAAAACTGGGTCAAAGGCAGTGTTCGGTCACAGCAGGAACAGTTATGCATGTTTAGGTGACAGATCTGAATCCTTTCTATTGTTGACGATGTTTCATGATGACGATGTTGACATGTTTCATGTTATCTTGACTGGTCCGTCCTATTGTTGCCATGGCTGTAATAACATCAAACAGCCAACAGCGCAAACATTATGTAGGTTACACGCTCATAACTCCCAATCGATCAGACCAACCCAACCGCCAAGAGCAGCTAGTCTAGCACGCCAATGGACATGCACAGCCTTCAGCACATTCACAAATTCTCACACAGACATTAACACACACACACACACACACACACACACACACACACAGTAAGTGGGCAGGTAAGACAGGCGGCCAGGAGCAGGGAGCGAGACGGGAGTGGAGGAGAGCACTTACTGGAGAGCTCGTGGTGGATGAGCTCGGCGAAGTTGGGGTCGTCTCCCCACCAGAAGAGCCAGAGCTCGCGGCGGCCGGGACTCTGGTGGCGACGCCACACACTAAGCACGTCCGCCCGAAGGCACCGGCTGAAGCTGCACAAGATGGGGTCCTCCTCCGTCACCGGGAACACGATGGGCGACGATGACGGGCCCTGCCACACAAAGCAGCGCCATTTGATGCCCGTCAGGTCCGCCTGTGGAGGGACACACGCACAAAAAGCCTCAGTTTCAGAGCCACAAAACAGACACCTGCTTAAGCAACAGTTCCCTACATAATATCACTGCAGTAGAACACTACAACATGTCAGGGTGGCTAACACTGGTTGTTGGCATGACATCACTACTAATTTCACCTTTCACCAATGTTACCATTCTCTTCTTGAGAACCTGCTTATCTTATTACTTTGGTGGACATAATAAATGTTCTTTATTCAAACTTAATGCCATATTGAAACTTAGTTTGCCGACACCGACTCCTTATAACTTGTAAAAGTGGTGAGTCCATAGTCCTGCCATATATATATATATATATATATATATATATATATATATATATATGTGTATGTGTGTGTGTGTGTGTGTGTGTGTGTGTGTGTGTGTGTGTGTGTGTGTGTAAAAGAAGGAGCTTGTTTTGGATGATAGTACTACTGCAACCACAGAGAACCTAGATGTTTTCACTATCGGTTTCAAATAAACTGAAACCAAACTTCACACAGCAACCAGAACATATAGGAAAACAAATTAAACAGGTTTGCCACTCTTTAAATGTTGACAGATAACGTTTAAAGCTATGCTGTCTGTGCAACAGGTCTGCAAACAAGCAATCACGCCTCATCTAATAAATGATTTGGGAGAATATGTCGGGAAATGCAAATACGCAACATAAACAAGTATGGGTCACGAATTGGCGGCTGTTGTCACAATGACGCAAACTACAAGTCCTGTTCTGGAGTACTTCCTTAACGGTTAGCCTCTCTACCACAAGTGTCTTCTGTTACAATCTGTTAGTGTAATAAAATACAAATAAACGTGACATCACGTCGTACATAACCGCACGAAGCAAATTGATTCTTGGTAACGTCATTACTGGCAAACGCATTTCTTTAACTCGGCTGTCCGAGCTTTCGTTCTGCTTTCCAGATGACCGTTTTTGGCATACGTAATGATTTGTAGGTTACCCAAAACTTAATATCAATAAACAAATGCCAACAAAAGTTCCCGAATAAGCTGTGTAGTAATTAATGAGGATGTGGCTTGCTAAGTGCGCGGACAAGTTCATGTTAACGTTGCTTAACTTCAACCGCAGGCTTCCCACATTCGATTCAGCTAGCAAGCTAAAGACACTCATGCAAACCAATGACGTAGCTAACTAGGTAAGTTTGCAAACGTTAGCTATTTAGCTACCAACCGCTCTTAAGGGAAACAAGACTTCTCTTAGTATTTGCCAGTTTAATGTTAACCACCACCAGTGTATTATGCCTTGAAGTTTGTCCACAATGAAACGCTTACGTGTTAACAGAATCTTTCACGACGTGCCAGTGCCACCAATTAAGCATTAGAATAACTATGCCAAACTCGTAAACAAGCTCTAATTGTTGGCCCCGATGTGCCTGCAAGTTAGCTAGCCAGCTGCATACTGGCTAACTGGCTAACTTGCAAAGTTGTTAGCTAACGCCTGGTTGTCTCAAGTTAGTTTCAAAGCAAATTACAAATACATTTTTCTCAAGACATGTCAGACACCGTTATGCAATTCACTCCACATATTATGAAAAGTCAGGCTATTCTCCAACATAAATGCAACAGTATTTAAGGACGTTTCTACAATTGATCACGCCTGCAATTAATGGACAGGTCGGCATGTAAACGTTAGCAATTTAGAGGCTCAACAGGCCTTTGCTAACGTTAGCTACTATGCAACAGCTAATAAGCAAGCTAGAGTTAGCTATTAGTGGGCTAGCTGAAGATGGCCTCTGGCCTCATAGTTTTTTAAATCTCTTACCAGACAAAATAGATTGGAATGACAGTCCTCCAGGCTCGCCCCGTTTGGTACAAAACAAGAACTCATCTTCAAAAGGTGGTAGTCAAATAATCCATTATTTCAGACCACAAGAAGAGTGATGTGGAAAATGATCAAATACTTGATTTCAAATATTTGATCACACACCGGCTTTGAAACAAGTCGTTGTAAAGTGCTATTAGCTGGCTTGCTACAGCTCTCGCCAATTCATCAAAACCTCGACTGTTTTGTCTGACTGCTTGTTCTAAAAGAAATGAAAAGCAAGCGAACGCAGTGCTTGTTTAACTACCTGAATTAAAATCACCACCATCTCTACATGGTCAATAGTCCAATGCACTCATAAATTAAAGTCTACGAAGGAATAAATATTACTAAAAGCACCAGAGGTGTGCAGACAACTCTCCCCTCCCCCTTTGCTTGGCACCTAAGCTAGCCAGCTAGCTAGCCTGCTCGCTAACTACCGTTAGCATACAAACGAGCTAACGCTATCTGGTTGTATCTCAGTGAAGCAAAGGTGACCAACCACAAATTCACCCTGAGTGGAATCTACAATCTCCCGACTTCGTGTCCTAAAACAACATATCATAAAATCAACCTAAGTTCTAACGCCAGTAAAACTAATTAAAAAGTCCGGCTACTCATGATTGTGATTTCAAGTCCTGCAGGTTTCCATTTGAATTCATATGCACTGCTCTCTTTAATGGCGGCCAAAGGAGGAGCTCCGCCTTCTTGTGCCGATTGGTCAAAAGGCAGTGAAGAGTTCGGAATATCTGACGTTGACATACAGTACCTCTCCGGCACAGTCTAATGTATATGGCCACAATACGTACAAGTACCAAGTTTGGATGATGGATATAACTTTGAATCTTCGCTTTGAACTAACGTAATTATACTACTACGTACGGAAAATAAATACATGTCTGAATACTCATAGACCTCTTTCAGTTATAATTTTAGATGTGTGTTGTGAGCTCTTTCCATTCCAACTGCATGTTGTAAACGGTATAGGTTGGGCTGCTGAAGATGAATGGGCCAAATGGTTGGAGGCGCTGTTCTTGAGACGCCCCACTAGATGGCAGAAGATTTTCCCCAGTGTTTTTCATAATTGTGCAACGTGAGACTGGGCTTTTCAGATGGCAGCGGCCCTGCTGTACAGCTGCTTAGATGCAATGCATGGGAAACTATGCACTACCTCCACAAAAAAGTCCCCCCCCCCAAAGGAGATAGATCTATATGTAAGTTCTCTATTAGTCAGACCAAGGACCATTAATAAAAAAAGCCTCAAGGACCAACTAGCTAAAAAAAAGGACCTACAACAGTATATTACACAATAGACCTACTCACTGAACAACCTTGCTTATTGTCTTTGCACCTTGCTTATTGTGTCAGAGAAGTCATATGATTTAAACTGACATAGCTTACATAGGCAGTGTTGCAGAACTTTTTGGATATAAGTTGATTCAATATTGCAAATAATTCATCTCTATTATGTGTTACGTCTGCTCACGAACCACATGGATAGCTTGCGGACCACCAGTGGTCCCCAGACCACACTTTGATTAACACTGGTCTAGGACTAGGCTTCATCCATCTATACAAAACTGGCCCATTGTCCAGTGAGTGGGGCACTTCGATGGAAGAACATCCTTGAATAGTTGGCTGCCTCAAAGTATCTGTGTTTGGACTGTCTTCTGCTGTCAACTTCAGCTCAAGAGTCCTATTCACCAGGTGTCAAAAACCTAATTCTCTCCAGTCTGCAAGGATCAGTCACAGATCATACAGACTGACTGAATGTACAGTTGTGTGTAGTAGTATATCAACTTTTACATTTAGGCAGGCTGAGGAGCAGTGGGTATCAGTATGAATGTATGTGTGTGTGTAACAGTAATTTATACTGGCGATCCTGCACACACACAGGAGTCTTCATGTTGGTTGTGTGAGTGGTCAGGCCCAGGAAGAATGACCATGGCTTTGTGTTTTCAGTCACAGTGCTTGCTATGACCTGATCACACATTTGCCAAGTTGACCAAGTAATGGTATTATTATGGAAACAACTATTCCTACTTTGACCAACAGTGCAAGTCTTCTGGACCATTTACAATACATTGTGAAATTCTTGTGTCTTTACTGGTCGATATACTGCCTATGCCAGCAACTGCCAACATGCATCCTAAAACTACAGCACTGATAAAACCCCTACTCATAACACCTACTTTCTTGGCCAGGGCCCACTTGAAAAAGAGATTACAATCTCAATGTGTTCTTTTCCATGGTTAAATAAAAGGTAAAAAAAATAAATAAATTAAAAAGTACTGTTTACTTGCACTGGCAGGAATGAAAGTTGAGGTGCATAACGTACCTTTCAGCAAGATGACTTACACTGACCTGCACAAGTACTGTTGCTAGAGCTGCAGTTCTTGCTGCCAGTGAGCACATCAACTCATTCTGAGTGCAGTCACATATCATAGAACAAAGCAGCAATGTCTGATTAAAGCAGCAATTGGATTACCATAATACGGAATATTCCAGTTTACATGCTAGGCAAACGAGTAAAAATCCTGTTCCTTGATGACACATGATGCAGATAAGACGCCGTTAAAAAGTAAACATATTTGCTTTATTGAGGTTCTTGTGTGTAGATCCATCATTCCTTTGAGCTGTGTAGTAAGAATTCGTTTAGTCAAATTTTTAAGACGTTAACCATACAACGAACCTCCGCTTAATGCAAATTAAGTCTCTCTTCCTCCTTGTTTTTTAAATCACAATGATTTACACAATTCATACTGACTAGGAAAGCTATATTGCATCCCAAGCAACACCGTGAAAATCCAGATCATCCCACGGCAGCAACTCCTCGACAGCACTTGATCATCCTGCATTGAGCACCAGGTCATTAGTTTGCACATAGAAAACAGTGCAAAGAAAGTCATTTGTGATTCCACCCCATCCTCTTCTTTGATGGTATACTTGAGTTCAAAAGTCTCTTTGTATTTCCACACACAAAGTCTCCAGCCCCAATGCTGATACGCACACTGCACAGAGGCAGCAGAACGTGACCTGAAGGCAGGGGACACACAAACACACACACACACACACACACACACACACACACACACAACGTCGAGATACATCAACATTCACACTCACTCAGACTGCATTGACATAGACACACATACACACACACAAACATACATACATAGATATATACATACATACATTCATACATACATACATACATAAAACACGCACACGCACGCACACACACACACACACGAGAGGACACCCAAAAGCAGGCAGGGTGGAGCTGGTACTTTTTGCCCCTCACCCTTCTCCCTGGCATCCAATCAGACGCAGAGACACCCCCGGCCCAGAGGAGGTGCTGTGGGTCATAGGTTCATGCGCAGGTGCTCGGGCCGCTTGGCCATGACTGGGTACGCCTGCTGCTTGAACTGGCCCATGGGGGCGCCAGCGGGGGGGCGGATGGGCAGGGGTGCCGAGGCCTCGCTGCTAGCAGTCACGTCCATCTGCTCCAGGCTGGACTCTTCCATGGCCTGCTCCCGGGGCGCCAGGGACGCACCCACGGGCAGGGGGGGCCCCGCGTGCCAGCAGTCACCAGCAAACCTCACTGGGCTGGAGGGAGGGGCGGGTTGGGGAAAAGAAGAGAGTGGGGGGTGGGAAGGAAGCAGAATCACACTTACAGACAGCAAGAAAAGTTTTGATGGTTTTAACACTTATGAACATTGAGTTGAAGACCTTTGATTTGATGATAATATCAAGTCAAAAAAAAAAAAAAACTAATTAGTTATAAAAAGGCATGTAGTAACATGATAAGAGGCTTAACAGTGTCAGAATGTGAGAATGGCGACCAACCTGATGGGTGTTCTTGGGCTTCCTAGGAAGCGTCGGGGGGAGCGTATTTTTGGCTCAAATGAGAACTTCTCCTTTACATTCTCCAGCACAGATGGAGCTACATATGTAAAACCCTGCAGTGAGAAAGAACACAGAGGAGAGGTTTGTGAGAGGAGTCTGTGTGAGCGAGGAGTCTGTGTGAAGGAGAGAAAGGAGTCTTTGAGAGAGAGGAGTCTGAGAGAGAGGAATCTGTGTGAAGGAGAGAAGAGTCTACAATTGCATAAATATTCATCCCCTTCAAGTCAGCATTTAATAGATGCACCTTTGGCTTTGGCAATTGCCTATAAGTCACATTAAAAAAGTGTGACTTATGGTCCGGAAAATACGGTACCCTGAAATACCCATGTTTAAATTTCGTTTTGAAAATAATTTATCTTCATTATTTTACTAGGTTACTTTCATTCACACTGTATGCATTAAGCATTTTAAGTTTATTTAGGATGTGAGCTAGGCTATATGAAATGCCGACATGTATATGTATAGGAGTGAACTTAGCAAACATGTTATGCCTGGTGCCTGTATAAGCACTTGTCCATTCTGCCTTCAATGTTGTGCGCCACACATGCCAATCAGAAAATATAAGCTGCATGCGCAAGGCTGAAATTCAGTAGCGCCAGCTGGAAAGACGCCATTTTGACGTCACACTTTTGGCATATTCGCGTCAAGATTGAGTATACCTGCCTATTAATCTTCTCTCAAGTCATAGTTCTCTTGCAGACTGAATCAGATTGTCCTCCAGGATTTCCATATATTTTGCTGAATTGATTTTACTTTTACCTTTATAGTCCTTCCAGGGCCTGCTGTCAAGAAGTATCCCCACAGCATGATGCTACCACCAGCATTCTTCAAATTAGGGATGGTGTGTTTTTGGTAATGTCCTGTGCTTGATGTCCGCCAAACATAGCATCTAGTCTGATTGTCTGAAAAGCTCAATTTGGCCCGAGACCAAAGAACCTTCTTCCATTTGAGCTTGGAGTCTCCCACATTTGTCTTTGGGCGAACTTTAGCCAAGATTTAATAAGAGCCTTGCCACTCACCCATAGAGCTTTGACTGGTGAAGAACTGGGGAAGAAGTTGTTGTATGCATACATAGTTTCTCCTATCTCAGCTGCTGAAGCTTTTAACTACTTCAGAGTAGTCATAGGTGCCTTCAGGGCTCGAAATGAACTTTTTTCCTCAGTGTCCCGCAACTGTCCCCAATTCTGCTTAACCACCAAATTCAAGTTCTTGTTTTTTCCATTTTACATAATAAACATAGATTAATAATCAGTAACTTGTATCACTTAATTGACTCATTCTGGGCCACCATGTAAGTTCTGAAGACTTTTAAACACCATTTTATGAACATTAATCACCTGCTGTCTCTCCTACACAAACTCATCTCCAGAGGTTGCGCAATAGACTCTCATTGTCCGTAATATTTTTTGAGGTTGCGATAGCCTCTCATTGATCTCCCTTTCTTTAGCAAAATCCTGGAAAGAGCAGTGGCTGCCCAGCTTCAACATCACATGTCCCACTATCAGCTCTTCGAACCCCTCCAATCTGGTTTCAGAACCCACCCCATGCCCCAGGGCTCTGTGCTTGGTCCTCTGCTGTTCACCATTTACGTGCTACCCCTAGGTCATATTATCCGTAAACATGGACTCAACTTACACTGCTACGCTGATGACACTCAACTTTATATTAGCACTGGACCTTCCAGATGCAGGTGTCTTTATATTTCTATAAAATGCACATTTACTGCACACAGGCAATCCCATTTCTCTAATTGTGAGACTATTAGCACCAATTGGCAGGACCGCTGTTGATTTAGGTCAGGGGGGATTTAAGGGGGATAAATATTTATGCAATTGCTTATTTTGCATTATATTTCTAATTAATTAACATTACTTTGTTGAAATTTGCTTTCACTTTGAGATTAAAGAGGGGATGTTTTTCCATTTAATTTGGCCTTTTTATACAATAATTGACAAATATTCCATTTATCAAAGGGGGACTTGGCAACTATTTCAACTTAATAAACCAGTTTTTCCAAAATCCTTTGGATGGTTAAATGACTTGTTCCGGCGAAAGTGACTTTCCCTGCTCCCCCTAGCGTCCCAAGGCGGAAAACCAACCTTGGAACAAGTATAAGTATATAGTATATATACTCTTTTGATCCCATGAGGGAAATTTGGTCTCTGCATTTATCCCAATCCGTGAATTAGTGAAACAGACACAGCACACAGTGTACACACAGTGAGGTGAAGCACACACTAATCCCGGCGCAGTGAGCTGCCTGCATCAACAGCGGTGCTCGGGGAGCAGTGAGGGGTTAGGTGCCTTGCTCAAGGGCACTTCAGCCGTGCCTACTGGTCGGGGTTCAAACCGGCAACCCTCCGGTTACAGGTCCGAGGTGCTAACCAGTAGGCCACGGCTGCCCAAAAATAGTGTTTCATACCTTGTAACATCCACATTGTTCTGCCGAACTTATGTGAATCGCTTCACTAGCTTGTAAACAAATCCATGTGCTTTATCATTACTTTTTTCCACAGTTTGAAATAGCATAACGCACAACTTCTCCAGTAGAGGGGGAAATATAGCTAATCCTACCAAGGGGGGCTTTAAAGCAAAAAAAGGGGAAATATCCAAGGGGGATGAATACTTTTGCAAGCCACTGTAGGTGCTAATGCACTTTAATGCAGTTTAACGCCATTCTGCATTAAGTCTCATAAGTAGTATTACTGTTGTGTTCTATGACAGCTGTGGAGGCAGTACGGGAAAAGCATCAGCTTTAGTTGGGCTGTAACCGAGTGGAGGGTGGGCCTCACCAGGAAGACTTGGTTGGCGCTCTCGCTGAGGGTGGAGTCGTCGGGGCTGTCCACAGGTGTCTGGCTGGTGAACTTGGAGTCGAACTGGCTCACGTCTTCAGCCGATTGCTGCACACAGACAGAGGGAGAACATGTGACGTGAGGCACGTCAGACACACACGGGGCACTCACTACTAGTGTTGTCACAATACCAATACCAAGTCAAGAATTCTAATTTCGTTAATCTTTCTGTTATCATAGAAGAGACAGGTTTATTTTTATGATTTTGGTGAGCACTACATGAGTGACAGACATTACGTGAGTTAACAGGAAGGTCAGCTAGAAGGAGGTCTCTCTAGATGTTTCTAAAAGTTTGCCTATTTTTGAAGTCGACAGTAGGCAGTCACAAATTCCATAGCCTAGGTAAGTTAGCAACACCAACTTGAGAGATGCAAGTCAGCAAATCTTACACAGCATCACTTATGAGGGCTTAAAGGAACCATATGTAAGAAATGTATTTCAATTAATCATAAAATGGCCCTGATATGTCACTAGACATTAAGAATTCATGTTCATTTCAAATACTTGACAACAGTAGTCCGGCCAGGATATTGTCATTTAAAAATTGAAGTTGCAGCCCTCAACTGATGTTGATGTTGTGTTTTGTCATGTCATGCTGTGTTTTGGCCTGATGTGCCACCCTCTACCTATCTACAAATCACAAAGACAGTAGTGTTTCGGCATCCGGGTTGGCAACCTTGAGTCAGGGGGGAGTGGGAGGGGATACACCGCTCTACAGTAATTTGAAAGTGATTGCAGTACAAGTTTTGGCCACAATCTTACATATGGTTCCTTTAAAATTAATTTTTCAAATGGGGGGAAAATTCCCCCTTCATTGCTTAACATAGGGGGATTTATACGGGAGGGGGGGGTGCTTCACACATTTTACAAACCGAAATCGTATTTTCCTTATTACAGGCGTCAATGAGAGAACAACTCTAAGTCATAGTCATAACATAGTATTTACTAATAGTAAGTGTTTGTGACAACACGTCATGATAAATTTGCTAATGTTTGATTGCTGTTTTGGTATGAAGCATCTTTCACATAATGAATGTGCACTCTAGAAAGTGAAAGTAGGCCTACTATGCACTCCATGTCTGTGTACATCCGCAATCGATTACATTCCTCAAATGGAGAATACATCCATGTCCCCTCGCGTCTCATGGCCACTCTATGTAATCCTTGTGTGTTTGCAAAATTCCTGGCACTTCCTGATCGCTTAAATTTAGTTTTTCTTTCCTGTCGGTTAGCAGTTGATGTAGAAACATACTTTGACTTCAGCGGTGACAAGTTCTGCTGTGAGAGCTCGCTCGCTTGCACCTGCAAAGTAGTTCTGTGCATGTGTGTGTGTCTGCATGGGGTTACGTTCGATTCAAGTCAGAAGTTGGTCTGTCCGGTCCCGCATTCACAGCGCTCCATTATTAGAGTAACGTTATCAGATAGCGCTGTAAAATGTGTGCAGGATTTTTTCGCATTATGATGGCTAGAGTTGCGTGACTTGAATAAATTATGCACTATACCCTCAATCCTGCGCTGAAATTTAGGCCCTGCTTATATTAGCAGCCATGTCTCGCTGTACTTATCAAATGACAGCTGCAGGTTGAAAGCTGTGTGTGTGTGTGTGTGTGTGTGTGTGTGTGTGTGTGTAAAAAACACAAAGCTACGGGAGGCAATAGAAGCATGCCTTGTGCACACTAACCTGAAATACGTAGGCCATCTTACTGCAAAACACTTTAATTCTTCAAAGTATTGATACTAATAAAACTAGGTATTGTGACGTTTTTAAATTTCAGGTACTGCGATACTTTTGTAGTATCGGTGCACAGTGCAACACTACTCCCTACCAGCCAAGGGGCTCTCATTCTCTCCCAACACACACACACACTCACCAAGAAGGGCTTGAAGGGCGGCTCCACCTTCCTGGCCAGCAGATCCTCCCAGTTGATGTGTCTGAAGAAGGGGTGTGCCTGCGGAGGAGAGAACCAATGGGATCTTAGCAGACTGTGAGATTGACAACCACAACAGTGACACAAGCTAAAGCTGGACGGGCATTCCTTGTGAGAACTTCCCGTTTTTACTTAATGCAACAGCCTACATCCTGAAAACTTGAGTGTGTTGTGTAGGTTACATACAATATAGGGCTGAATGATTTTGGAAAATAATCTAATTGCCATCCCCCCCCTCCAATTTTGCAATTATTTTCAAGCTCTTCTGTATTATTCAACAAAGCAGTGTTAATTTTGACAGCAAATTCTGATTTAGTCTTAGTCTTTTGAATAACACACCATTTAGTTTTAGTCATATTTTAGTCATCTGAAATCTTTTAGTCTTAGTCTAGTTTTAGTCGACTATATATCATAAGAGTTTTAGTCTTAAACGTCCCACATACTCGACGCACCCGACCAGTAGCGCGACAATGTGACGTCACAGAAGCGCCGTAACCATTTATACTCGCGCGTGGTGGTCGCAACACTAGTTGCAATATTCTCCTGAACAGAGGTGTCGCTGTTGTGAAAAGACTAACATTAACTACTTACACAGCAGAAGAAGCTGCAGTAAGAAACACCAGTAGCTAGCCTCTGTGATGGTACTTCAGACTTTGGTTGCTACTATTCACAACTACCATCATCATTATCATGTAGTTTCCAAGGTGTGTGCACAGGTAGATAGATAGATAGATAGATATATAGATAGGTACTTTAGTCATCCTGAGGGAAATTTTAATAATTTAAACAGTTTAGTTAGCTAGCTAGCTAGCTAGCAGCTGGCTGAGTTTGTGTAATTTCCTGAAGTGGAAAGAGATTTTGTTCAGGCCTTAATAGATATCCTTTGTTTGAAAAGAAATCGTTTCTATTCTTTCCTCTTAATTCCATGTGTTGCAACTCTCACTGGTAACTTTGTTAACTTATCCAGCAAACTATTAAAAATTCACGACTGTAACAAAACACTGCAACTCGCTTGCCCTCGAACTAGTCCATCTTCCTGTTTCCGCCTTGTCGCGCTCGTCTGAAAAAAAAATGAGTGGTGCGCTACCTCGCGCTACACGGCCAAAACCCTGGCGCGCCAGAGAGATCTACGTCATTTTGACGTCACATTGTCGCGCTACCGGTCGGGTGCGTCAGGTATGTAGAAGCCTTTAGTCTAGTCTTAAGTCTTTTAGTCTTAGTCTAGTTTTAGTAGACCAAATATTAGCAGATTTTAGTCGACTAAATCTACAGTGGACTTAGTTGACTAAATATTTCTTCAGAATTTCCATTCATTGGAAGTATCCATCAGTCTGTTATGGCATTAAGGTTTGAATATGCAATACAGACACAGATTTAACGGTTGTAATACAAAATATGTATTTTATTTATTCTTAATGTCAAAAACACTGACCGTACATACTCTGTGATTAATTAATCCAAATGAATCAGATGCATCCATTTTTGCTACGAACATCTTAAAAACAAGTTTGGCAGATAAGTGAATCAATGAAGAGCCAACCCAACATTATAGACCCTTTCAACAATAAAAACAAAAACAATGCTTGAACGTTCTATTTGGGCCCCAATCTACTTCCTGCATTAAGATAACATATGGAATGTTAAAAAGGAAGTCTTGTGGGGCCAACTATGATGCTGATAATGGAACTCTCTTGAAAGGGTCCATAGACTAAAGTTCAACATCTCTCTCTTTTATTATAATTTTCTCTTTGGCTCAGGCATAAGCGTAGTGCCTGGTGTCAGATTTTTAGCATGATGAATGCAAATGACTGAAGTTACCACTCACTGTCTATGACATGTGCAGCGTAGACTACCCTAACACCAAAGTAATGTTTGGAATACCCCCTATGATTTTTTCCTTTTTTTGCCATTCAAACATGTTGTAGATTTCAATTCACATAATTACTAGGTTGTTGCCTTTTCTATCCAATAGGTGGCAGTCCAGGATAAGAAATAGAAAAGTTCAAAACAGTACAGTAGTAGCCTGGCGGGCCATCCTATATCATTGAAATGTATAGTCTGGAATCGAATCATTCACCTGCTTAATCCAAGGGGCAGGCAGAGAATTGTCTTTCAAACTGCCTAGGCATGCAATAGGCCAGCGCTACGACCATATCCGTATCCGGTCAGCAAAACGGCAAATACATCCTTCTTCGAAAGGAATGACTTAAGTGCATTGTGTTGCTCTACTTTCAAAGAAAAGCACAAGTCCAACTCCTCCAAAGTTGACGCCAACGCCGATTCAAACAACCGCTCTTCGTTCGCCATAGCCACCTTCCTTGTTGTTCACCGTCGCAGGATGTCGTTATCCTGTTAAGCCCGCCTTTAGACTCTCTAACGAAATAGAGCGCTGTGATTGGAGAACATCCACGGTGTTAAGCCAATAGAAATTCCTATGGTTCGATACTAGACGTACAGGTTGAGCAAATTAATTTGCCGCCGCTAGGGTGCGTCTAGATTTCTAGGCTAGTACAGTAGGAAAACGAGAGAAAGAGCCTACAAGTGCAAACGGAAATGTAGTTTGTGAAGTTACTGGAATGGAAATAACTGTAACCACCTTCAACATACTTTTGAAGACATTTTGTGTCAAGTGTGCAACACATGTAGTCAATTTATTAAGGGAGTTTGTTTGTTAGGTAAGGTTAGCCAAGTTACCTTTGACAAGGCTGGTGGCTAGCATTATCATCAAGAGGTGTGCCAACTCGTAGGACTACCTCCAGATTGTTTTGCATTGAGGTGCTACTTCAGACGTGAGAACTGCTACGGTAGGCAACGGAAATTCCTAACTGCAGATTCAGAAATAGTAGATTGATGCTCCTGATAGCCAGACTGCACTGGGTCAACTGTCACTATGAAATGCGATTAATGAGCTAAGACAGCTGAAATCAGTCACAGCTGTGTAACTAAGTCTGTGCATATAATGTAAACAACCTAACTGTTGTGAAAACGTCCTCGAAACTGTGCGAAGTTCTGCAAACTTGTCTTTGTTCTCCTCTTAAGCAATTACTGCTGCGTTTGTTTAGCTGTTACGCCTGCATTTGCATCAGCTTTTTAAATGGCTCTGCTGCTCTTCATAGATCAACCTACCCTCAAAGATTCGCTCTAATTGGATTTCTACCCAACTTGTCCGACAAAAAGAGTAGTTTTGATTGGATCTCTTCTCCATTCGTCCCTCCTAACATTTGTCTCGTTTTTATTCGTTAACTAAAGTGTCAGTTATATTTTGTCATAGTCTTTGTCATCATGTCTGACTTTTTATTTAGTTATCTGTGAAAAAGGTTCGTTGAGGAATATTTTTTGTCATAGTCTTAGTCAACTAAATTAACACTGCACAAAGACAAACAATAAATCATTCTATAGTATGACCAAAACAATATCATATAAATTAAACATAAACTGTTCTTTCCTGGAGCCCAGGCATATGTTATGATGACATTAGGTGATGCATGGATTGATATGAATTAAATATTTATTTAACTACTTCAATCACATTAGTAGGTCTATTTCTATTTGTTGAATTATTTCTATTTGCCCAACCTTATACTGTACATATGTAATAATTCTGATACGTTTCTACTTCATGTAGATATGATCTTCTTTTGTTAGTTACGCAATGGCACTGACACTGCTTCTCCTTCTCCCACTCTCGCTCTCTTACACGCACACACAGACCTGCTCTTCTCCTCTGTAGCTGCGCGTGAATCGTAACAAACTAGATTGTTGCGGCCAAATAACATCGGCATTATCAACATTAACTAGTTTGTTCTTATCACAACAAAGTCAAGTTGCGGAGACAGAACTCTTTAAACAGGCAAAGTTAGCAGCAGTTAGCAGCATGCATATAGCCTAAGCTCAGTGTTTCTCAAACTTTTTTTCTGGGGACCCACTTTTTAAAAATGACACACTATCGCGACCCAACTCGTGACTTTGGTAGTTAACAAACTAGATCAGTGGTTCTCAAACGTTTTCTTTCATTCGCCACTTTGATCAAGGGGGCATTCTCGAGCCCCACCTGTCCCTCATTGCTCTAAGAAAGTGGTAGGTCAAGCTTAAAATTGTCAAATTTATTGAAATAATGACAAGTTCTAAATATATCCTCTTCAACAGAGTTAAAATCAGCTGGTGCTGCAGATAAATAATAAATAAATACATAACACACATATTTCTGTTTTCCAGCAACATATTAGGAAGCATAGGCCATTTTACAGCATTATACAATATATTCAATGAAATACCAACATGCTGCATTAAATGGATCCATAATCAGTCATACTGAGCACTGCTGGTTGGGAAATATTTTTGAAATAAACTTTGCAGGGATATGATGTAGGCCTACTGTTTAATACATGGGATCACAAGAGTGCCTCCCAATCAGACGTTTCAGCGATTTCGCTCAGAAATCTCAAAGGCATAATAATACTGTCACGATCGAGGCGCCTGTCCCATATTCAAGTTTTTTTGGTGAATGCAGTAATCTTATTTGCTAGGTGAAGTAGGTGCTTGTCTTTGCCTTGTAACTGGACATTTAACTCAAATGTATCGCTAAGATATATCAAATATATCGCTAAGATAGGCCAGCTTCGTCAAGAAATGTTCATTAGTGAACGTGCTTGCAGATTCAAACATGCGCTCTTCCTCCAAGAAGAGGCGACTCGGAGCTCAAACACGCTCGACAGCACTTTACCTCGGGAAAACAGTACAGCCTTTTGGTCAGCTACCATCTCTTCGCAAAGTGCGGAGAATAGACGCGCTTTTAAGGGCCGGGTTTTGATGAAATTCACCACTCTCACAACAACGTTCAAAATCTCATGTAGGTCGGGACTAACTAAGCTGTCTTGAGCGCTTTCCTGTGAATAACACAGTGCGTCCATTGCGCATCGGGTGCTACCTGGGCCCAGGCTTCAGATTAAAAAATAAATAAAAAAAACTCCTGTTTTTCACGTCAGTTCGCGCCCCACCTGGCATGTCTCCCCACAGTTTGAGAAACGCTGCCTTAGCTGGTAAGCTAATGTTAGAACAGCTGGGTTTTTGGTGGTTAGCTGTGTCAACTACTTGCGGATAACATTAGGCATTAATTCATTAACTATGACATGAAATGTTTGTACCACCAACCCCCTTGGATATCGCAAATGCCCCTTCGGTCACTGTACTCTAGTAAACAAAGTTACCAGCACAGGTGAATGGCTGCTGTGTAAACTAAACAGTCGTGAAGTTTTAATAGTCAGCTGGAGAAGTTAACGAAGTTACTGTGCAAGCGAGAGTAGCAGCATAGGGAAATTAAGAGAAAGGAACCAGAACCAGGGCATGGCAGGTTCCAGCAAAAGGTAATAAAGAGGTTTATTTTCAACCAAAGTATTCTACTGCTCAGAGCTTTCTTGACACTGTTAGCTGGTCCTCCTGTTTACGTCTTTTGCTTCTTCGACGGTGTGCAGTGTCGGTGGCACGTCAACAAGCGCAAGTATAAATGTGCTTTGGTGACGTCAATATATTGTGCAGTGTAATCACAACCTTTTAGGTTAGAAAATCGTGTTTCATCATACCACAATTGCAATTAATCATTCAGCCCTAATCAACTTTAAATCAGTGTGTAAGTTATGTTGTGGCAGACTGACCTGCACCTCTCCAGCATCACCAGCGTTAGCTCCGAGACGAGAGGAGGCACTTCTTTTCAACAACTGCAGAGAGAAAGGCTTTAATTTATAACACAGATTATCTCAATCAATCAGTCAGTCAATCAGTCCATCCATCCATCAGGCATCCACACCTTTTTGAGGAGGTCCCTGGCTTCTTGGGTGAGGTAGGGTGGCAGGTTTAGCTTGCACTTCAGGATTTTGTCAATGGTTTTCTTACGGTTTTCTCCCGTGAATGGTGGCTAGGAAAGCAATTTACATACAGGTCAGTCATTTGACCAATGGTGGCTCTTAACAGAAGCAACTACACAGAAAAAAACTACAACAAATGCCTGGGGCAAGACTGTAACTAGTCTGGGTGAGCCAATGTAGTGTAAATGTAAGTAAGAGCCACGAGCCATTGAGGGGGTAAGACTCAATCAGTGGTGAGAGTGATACAGTGATGAAGTAGAGAGAATGACGCAGTGGTGACAGAGATGCAGTGATGAGAATGATGCAGGGAGTGTTGCAATGGGGAGTGTGATGCAGTGATGCAATGGAGAGAGTGAAGCAGTGACGACACTGATGCAGTGATGCGAGTGATGTTGTGGTGCAGTGGAGAGAGTGATGTGGTGGTGTAGTGGAGAGAGTGATGTGGTGGTGCAGTGGAGAGAGTGATGTGGAGAGAGTGATGTGGTAGTGCAGTGGAGAGAGTGATGTGGTGCAGTGGAGAGAGTGATGTGGTAGTGCAGTTGAGTGATGTGGTGGTGCAGTGGAGAGAGTGATGTGGTGCAGTGGAGAGAGTGATGTGGTGGTGCAGTGGAGAGAGTGATGTGGTGGTGCAGTTGAGAGAGTGATGTGGTGGTGCAGTTGAGAGAGTGATGTGGTGGTGCAGTTGAGAGAGTGATGCAGTGAATACAGTGATGCAGTGATGAGCAAGATGCAATGGTGAGACTGATGAGTGAAAAGGGAGGTAATGGAGAGAGTGGTGCAGTGATGCAGTGAAGACAGTGATGCAGTGAAAAGCGTGATGCAGTGGTGCAGTGAAGAGCATGATGCAGTGAAGAGCGTGATGCAGAGAAGAGCATGATGCAGTGGTGCAGTGAAGAGCATGATGCAGTGGTGCAGTGAAGAGCATGATGCAGTGGTGCGGTAGTGAGTGTGATGTAGTGGAGAGAGTGTTGCAGTATGGCACAGTGGTTAATAGTGTGAGCTCCAGTGGGCCAGAGATGGGTAGGTAAGGGTTAAGATGACACTGCTGTGTGTGTGTTAACTTACTGCTCCCGTCAGCATGTCGTACATGAGAGCACCAAGGCTCCACCAATCCACAGCCCTGTTGTGACCACTTCTCATCAGGATCTCTGGGGCCCTGCAAGAACACCCAATAATCACTTCATATCAATCACATCCATAACGAATCAGAACACCTGACCTAAATGTGGAAGGAACATTCACACACCACATCAACTACACCGACAGCTAATGAGAATATTAGAAATACTGTACATCCTTCAGGGTCACTGTAGCAAAGGTGTGTCTTACATGTATTCTATGGTACCACAGAAGAAGTGGCAATGGAATGTTGAATAGCACTGGAGTGTCTTACATGTATTCTATGGTACCACAGAAGAAGTGGCAATGGAATGTTGAATAGCACTGGAGTGTCTTACATGTATTCTATGGTACCACAGAAGGTGTGCGTGACCGTCCCATCATGGATAGACTCTTTACACAGACCAAAGTCTGTTAGCTTCACATGGCCTAGAAAAAAAAAAACATACATCCAGTCAAATTCCAACTGAATAAAGACAAGAGAAGTAGGCATTTAGAGTAGGCAGCTACAGCACATGAACATGCCCCAAGAGTGAAGCACCCTAGCTGCTTAACAGCTCTAGCCGTTGGTTGCAGCAACTCGAGCTAGGTAGAACTGATTTTTTTGTTTTTTCGTACCGACAGTACTCGGCGATCTCGAGAAACAGATCTGTGCGGGGAAAAACCGCTGGAATTCTCCTTTACCAAATGTTGCTGACTCCTTCATTGCATTGGTATACCAGTGTCACACTCTATATGCTTTCACACATGTACCCTTGAATACATTTACCAGCTCACCTTTGGGAGCTTTATCTTGGTTTGTTTGCTTGTTAGAATTTAAAAACCTTACCTTCATGGGCTTGCTTATTTGCAAACATTTGGGAGGGCTTTGTCAATGTGTTTGTTTATTTAGCTTGCTAGCTAGTGTTTAGGTGCGTTACCATGGTTGTTAAGCATGATGTTCTCTGGCTTGAGGTCTCGATAGATGATGCCCTTCTGGTGCAGGTGGCCGAGAGCCATGGAGATTTCTGCCAAATAAAAGCTGACAGTAAAAAGCCTTTAGCTTTTGCCCAAACCAACATCTGAAAAGTCATGCGACAAGATGGAGAGGGTGTGTGTGTGACGTGGAAAGGGTGTGTGTATAAGAGCTGAGGGTCTCCTCTCACCAGGCTGTGTCCTCCATGAAGATGCCCTCCCTCTCCAGCTGCATGAAGAGCTCGCCACCTGTCAACATACACACACGGAACATTTAACACCAACACTCACAAATATTACACACACTAGGGTTGAACAATGATTATTTTTAAGCTCTTTATCATCTATACTATTCAACAAAGACAAGCAATACATCATTCTATAGTATGACCAACACAATATTATATAAATTAAACATAAACTGTTCTTTCCTGGAGCCCAGGGCTATGTTTTGATGACATTAGGTGATGCATGAATTGATATTAATGAAATATTTTTTATTTAACTACTTCAATCACAGTAGTAGGCCTGTATTTGTTGAAATTCCAGCCTTGTAAACATGTAATAATTCTTATACGTTTCTATTTCGGGTATATATGAAATTCTTTCGTTAGTTACGTGCAGTGGCAGAAAACTGACACTGCTTTCCCTTGTCCCGCTCTCTCTCTCAAATGCACACACACACACACACTCACCCACCCACCTCTCCTCTGTACTTGCATGTGAATCGGAACAAACTAGATTGTTGCGGCACAAAATGCGGCTGAATGACAGTTTAGCTCTGTGTTCACTAAAGGTTAGCATCAACAGCAAATTAAGTTCAACACTTAAAATTAGCTAGTTTGTACTTTTCACAACAAAGTCAATCGCGGAGACAGAACTCTTTAAACAGGCAAAGTTATCAGCAGTTAGCACTAGCAGCATGCATGTAGCCTAAGAGGCTTAGCCGGTAAGCTAATGTTAGAACAGCTGGGTTTTTGGTGGTTAGCTGTGTCAACTACTCACGGAAAACATTAGGCATTAATTCATTAATTGTGATATGAAATGTTTGCGTCGCCAACCCCTTTATATCGCAAATGCTCCCTCTGTCATTGTACTCTAGTAAACAGAGCAACCAGCACAGGTTGCTGTGTAGGCCTAAACAGTCCTGAAGTTTTACGACTGATAAGTTAACAACTGATAAGTTAACGTAGTTACCAGCAAGAGTTCCAGCAGAGTAATTAAGAGAAAGTAACTAGAACTAGGGACATGGAAGGTTCCAGCAAAAGGTGATGAAGAGGTTTATTTGCAACCTAAGTAGCTCTAATGCTCAAAGCTTTCTTAACACTGTTAGCTGGTGGTCTTGTTTACATTTTTTGCTTCTTCAACGGTGTGCAGAGTTGGTGACGCGTCGGCAAGCGCAATCGCAGTCTTTGCGGTTAGAAAATCAAAATCGTGTTTGATCATGTCGTATATTATTGCAAATGCAACTAGATATACCGCAGAGCAGTACAAAATATGACCGCTGTCCAGTCCAGCACGTTTTCCACAAAAATAAGTCACGCTGAAAGGCATATATGATTCTAACTGTCTCACTGAATTGCATTATGCACACTCAATTCTCACTGGTATCTGCTAGACAACAAGTACCAAAACATGATTAGTTCATAGATTTTACATGTAATATACATTTTATACAACCCCACCCCCATCTTGCCTGTTCATAATTCTGAGAAATTCTTGAATTGTGTGCATGTGTGCGTGTACATGTTTATGTTTATGTGTGTGTGTGTGTGTGTGTGTGTGTGCGTGCATGTGCTTGTGTGTTTGCCTGTTTATGTGCCTGTGTGTGTGCATGTGCATGCATGCATATATATGACTACTGTGTGAGTATGTGTCATACGTAGGATTACTGTGAATGTATGTGTGTGCGTGTGTATCTGTTTATGCACATGTAAACCCATTCCATATGCACACATGACCCCTGGAGGCAAACATAGGCAAAAAATTGGTCATCCTAGGCCCTACGGTTCTCAAGATATTCACAGAAAACTGTGTCTGCCCTACCCTCCTTTCGGTGGGTCCAGTCCAGCGGGGGGGGCTACAGATCAAAACGAAAAGCGATGGTTCCATGCTATCCATGTGGGGTTACATGCCCACCAAGTTTCGTGTACCCCGGTCTTTCAGTGTCCCGGGAATCCTTGTTGGTGTACGGTCACTAAATGTACACATAAATTATTTTATTGTAAGGCCCCCATGAACGAAAGTCCACGAAACTTGGCATGCATTCGGAGGGTGTCAATGATCCTACACTTTCAATATCGTGCAGTTTTGACCATGTCAGCCAGAGATATTGTGATGAAAACACCTAATGTTTTGCTTTTTAATTTTTAAATAGGTGGCGCTATACATGAAATAAGTGGTAATGGGATAGGTTGACGTGCCCCCTTAAGACCAACATACAAAAAAAAGGTGGACCTCCTAGGCCCTACGGTTCTCGAGATATTCACAGAAAACTGTCTCCGGCCACCTACAGGCCAGTTGGTGTATAGTAACATAAATTAATTTATTGTGTGGCCCCCCATGAACGGAATTCCACGAAACTTGGCATGCATTCAGAGGGTGTCAATGATCATACACTTCGAATTTCGTGCAGTTTTGACTATGTTAGGTCACAGATACCTGCGATTACAACACCTCATTTTTACTTTTTTGTGTTTAACTAGGTGGAGCTATACATGAAATGAGTGGTTATGGAATGGGTTGTCATGGCCCTTTGAGATCAACCAACAAAAAAAAAAAAAAAGGTCCTCCTAAACCCTACGGTTCTCGAGATATTCACAGAAAACTGTGTCTGCCCTACCCTCCTTTCGGGGGGTCCAGTCCAGCAGGGGGGCTACAGATCAAAACGAAAACAGGAGGTTCCATGCTATCCATGTGGGGTTACATGCCCACCAAGTTTCGTGTACCCTGGTCTTACAGTGTCCCGGGAATCCTTGACGGAAATTTGGACATGCGAAAAAGGAAAAAAAATAAAATAAATCTGACTAAACCTATATGACCGCCGCTTCGCTGCGCGGCGGTCATAATTAATCGTACAGCCCCAACACACACACACAGAACATTTAATACCAACACTCACAAATATCAC
This sequence comes from Alosa sapidissima, assembly GCF_018492685.1. Lineage (NCBI taxonomy): Eukaryota > Metazoa > Chordata > Actinopteri > Clupeiformes > Clupeidae > Alosa > Alosa sapidissima. Next base: position 20,757,058 of record NC_055973.1, read on the forward strand.
ACACACACACACACAAACTTAGACATAAACCCCATGGATATAATCACATACAAAATCAGACACATACACAAACGTACATGCAGTATGAGAACACAAAATTGATGGGCAGTGTGTTTCTGTAACTTGTAGAGTTCTTCTCTAACTTACTGTCAAAGAGCAGAGATTTGTGTTTTAAGGTCGTTGCAGCATACTAATGATCACAAGCAGTGCCCCAGCAACAGGCTGAGCAGAGAGAGAATAGGGGTACTTTTTCTGTGGAGCAGTTTCTCTGCTGGGTAAGAGAGTGTGGGACAGTTTGTGTGTTTGCTGGAGCCTATATGGGCGCTGTACTGACCGCTCAGGTACTCCAGGATCAGGTAGAGCTTGCCCCCCGTCTGGAAGGCGTAAATCAGGTCCACGATGAAGGGGTGCTTCACCTCCTCTAGGATGTTCCTCTCCGCCTTGGTGTGGGCAGTGTCTTTAGCGTTGCGCACAATCATGGCCTGACCCCCCAGAGCACAGGAAAGGCATTACACGGTGTACTATTTTATACTGTATATTGTAAACTGTCTCTTTGGTCTTTTTGTATTCGGTTATTAAGTGATTCAATAACAAGCTAATACATATTTTTCCGGGTCTAACGGGTTAAAGAGCCGCTCGGTTTTCTCCAAAGACAGTAAATTAAATTAGCTTTTCCCCGCTATTCAGTGTAGTCTTTAAGGAAATTGTCATCCTACTACTCACTTGTTGCCTCAACCTAATAAAATCCTTTTTTTCGTGGAACCCTTCAAGTAACCCTTGATTGTATCTTCTGCCTGCACAGTTACAGTAATTACTCTGTTAAAGTTGACCAATTTTGTTTTACCCTCCATAAAACAGAGGTGATGATGACCAGGTTTACAAGTTGCAAAAACCGGCTGGCTGTGCCAGTCAACGTTTTTTGACCAAAAAGCTGTTGTGCCCGTGACGTCGGACTTTACAACTAAATTGCATACCGAGTATATTTTCAGTACTACTACCGCTTTAAAAGGTTCCAAATTACAGCCTCAGCATGATGAGAACTACATCCACTTTCCCTCACAATCAGCTCTCTCCAAATCACTTTTCCAACCTCCAAATATTTGGGGTGAAGCTAATATAGGAGCAGGTCTTTCTCCTAAGTCTGCTACATGCTTTGGTTCTAGTCTGTGTGAGGCAGGGCCAGTGAAAAGAGTGTTTGTGGGAAAAAACACATCTTTTTGGTCCAAGGCCATTAATGTCACCATATGTTATCTTCAAAGGCCAAACATTTTTCTGCTGCCTTTCATCCCTGGAAGACATCCTTTGATTTGTTTACCACAAAAGACGTGTCTGGATTTAACAATTTACCACAACTACAAAACAGCAGATAAAACATGCCTCACAAACATTCTCTGACCAGAGTATGTGGATTGAACAGTACATCCATTATGTACCATCAACAGCACAGATTTTAAATGTGAGGCTACAACTAGTCCAGGCTTAGTCGTTACATTCATATATTACAGTTATCTACTGCCACTTTAAATGGGCAAATTCTGCTGATAACGAGCAACTACGTAGAGAGGATAAAACTTCAGATATTCAGATGAGTGATCAGTAACTTTCCATAGGGGACAACTGCACAACCAAGCTCCATGGCAAAATAACTATGCTGTGAATACAAAGAAAGCTGCAGCGCTGTGAAACATAACCTCCCACAATCACAACACAGGAAAGCACTCATCACCTCCATCACAAACCCCTAATATCACTACTGATCACCTCCCTCAACAGATCATATGCCTTGTCTGATGTTTGCACAAAAAATATAGTTAATCATAAGAAAAAATTACCTTCTTTAAAACCTTCATGGCAAATATTTTTCCTGATGCTGCTCCGGCTACTTTTCGTACTTGGAAAACCTATAGGGGGAAAAAAGGTTTCACAACCATTTTAGTAGATACATTCTGATGTCTCAAGTGAAATAAGCCTCAATACAGCAGTTACTATGTAAAAAAAAAGTTCTTTCATGTCCTTACCTTACCATACCCTCCTTTGCCCAACACACGCAGAAGCTCGAAACACTCAGGCTTGATGTTTTCCGAGCCCTGGTTCACACTGTCCTCAGATATTTCAATCTTCTCACAATCATCCATGTTACTGAGGCACAAAGACATACAGTTCACTCAGGACCTCAGACAGAGATTTTTTTTTTTAAACCTCAGCACTTGTTGCTTTCTCTTTACATCCTCCTACACTCTTCTAGTTTCAGCTGAGGTATAACAAATTACACAGTCTACAAGATTAATCGATGTCTAACGCTAAGCCCAAAATAGAAATGGGAGGGTGTCAATTAGTCAATACGGTATAGTTTCAGTCACATTTGAAGTGTGTCTAGTTACTTACAACTCAAATCCACTGCATTGATCCATGAAGTCAGTGATCTGCGTCTAAAATGACATGAGAACAGAATACATGAAAATTACAAAATGCAATGTGTTCAGGCCATACTGTTTAATATTCTGCAAAAGGGTCGCACAAGTTAGTCAACATAAACCGTTCCACGGGAATTAAACGCCCAGGCTTTACGCTTATGTTATTGAAGTCACCTATAACTGCTGTCAGTTAAGGATCATAAAGTTAGCTGTGCTTCAACTCGTACTTGTGTGATTAATACAAGATCGACAAGCTAGCTAACGATTACATGATGCATAGAACACCGTAATCGAATTGCTTAAGTTGACATAGGTTTAAAGCATAGACTGTTCTATACAGTCTATGGTTTAAAGCACAGCACGCTTGTGCAATGTTGGCAACATTGACGTTAACTTTGACAAGCGAGTTAGCTTCACGATCAATGGCCAAAGTCTAGCTGTTCAGCACGCAGTCGTGAATTCTTGAAGCACTGCCGAGCACAACCAAATCAACTTAGACTTGAAAGCAATAAAGTAGGCTGCAGTCAAAACTAAGCAAGTTGGCTAATGTTAACAACGTTAACACTTCCACCTGGCACGATCAAATAATTAGTGGCCGAAATATAACGTTAACGTTACTATGCGTGCATTGCTTTGAGCTAGCGTTCCGTTATTCAGCTTTAATGTAACGTTAGTCATTTAAGGTAACAGTGCGTTATGGGTATAGCCAACACTTCGAAAACGCCATGAGGTGTCAGCTGGTGTTCAAGCTGACAGTTTAGTGTGGAAGCCGAAAAGGCTACCGCAGTTGCAGGGGCAAGCTAACGTTAGCTAGCACGATATCGGACTATCGTTGGCGTTGTCAAAACTGGGCCTTCCCTCGTCTGTCACCAGACCGGGCCTGTGTTAGCACAACGTTAACGTTAGCTCAATACAACATGCTATCACACGTGTCAGCGCAATTACCTCCTCCAGCTCCTCGTCGGAAACATTTTCCTCCGGCTGGTCCAAATCTATGTCGAATACTCCAGCCATAATCGTTCACTTTGGTGTTGCTCGTGTTAATCCGAAATAATAGGTCTCCCTTCCCGCCTCATGGACAAACATACATCGCCGCCATGGCTGACTGTCACACATGCGCAGACAAACCACAAACAGAGTGAAGAGTGCCCTCCTGCGCCTCGAGGGTGTACAGCCACCACAGCCCTAGTTGGAGTCACTGTTGTAGGCTCTATGGCGCGGGAATCGTGCCTAAAACCTTCCGACCGTCCATCTGATCAACCAACCGAACGTCATACCACCCGCCTTATCAGAATAATTGCCTTTTTATAAGCAGCCTACATGAACTTACACGTATCCAACATGTGCCCAGAATTGTTGCAACATGTTATTCTGTTGGAACATGATGGATACATGTAGGCTTGTGTTGGAACATGAATACATGTAGGAACACTGTACAATTTTGAAACTTCATTAAATGAACATTCATTAGTCTATTTGTGTCGTTATTAGTGACAAGCTATTGCTATTGTTGCTTAAACTATTATGCGTTATAACCATCGGCAAAACAGGACTAACCAATTATCTGCGAGATATGAGAAATGCCATAGGCTGGCCTTACCACATTTTCTCTTTCTTACATCAATACGTTATGGAAGCATATGAGCCCACTTCAAATCTCCAAATATGTGATTATGTATCCTAGCCTATAGGCTAAGTTTAACAACGTTTTATGGACAATATCCCTCTGACTGCAATTTGAATAGATTTTGCTGTGCTGTAGCCTACTGTAAAAGTAGACCTACCCATTTCTTAGAGTGGCTTGAGATTAACATAGCCTAAATACTGTAATGTTGACACTATGATAGGTTTATAAGTAGGCTAACAAATGAAAAGTGTTTTCAGCTGAAATGGCATGAAGGCTATATATGTGGACCGCCTGGACCTTTGAGCAAAACATCAGCAGACAGAGAAGCCCTCAGTGTAGCAATGCAGACTGTTCGGGGGACCTGCTTTTCCAACTGTGGGTCGTCAGTCGAACTGACAGGCTTATCATAAATTCGCATTTATTTCAATTTGGCTATAGGCTACGATTAAAGTTCACAACTAGGCCTACTCGCAATATGCTGTCGACAACTCGACACTAGTTAACCACAATTTGTAGCCCTATTGGTCATGTTAGATAGATAGATAGATAGATACTTTATTGATCCCCAGGGGAAATTCAATGTTAAGCGTTACTTGCAATGTGAAACTAAAATCTAAGACAGAAAATTATGTTTTTAATTTAATTAAGTCTTTAAACATAATTTTCTACTGTCTTAGATTTTAGACAAACAGACAAAATGCACCAAAAACAAAACCTCCGGAGAGGTAGCTACACATTTGTTGTTCCATGATAAAGCAATGAACGTGCTGGTAGGCGACATGACGTTGGATCCACCGGATGGTAGGAAGGGAGGTTTTTGGCATCATTCCCGCGCTATAAGAAGTAGTAGCTAGGATTTCTTTCGCCAATCTGCAAAAAATGTAGCCTGGCGGGCCATCCTATATCATTGCTGAGCAAATTAATTTGCCGCCGCTAGGGTGCGTCTAGATTTCTAGGCTACAAAAAATGTCTAACACGTTCCAATTTATCCACGGCCAAATCCTCGGGGAAACGCCTGGAGAGCCTATCAAGGGGTGCCATTTTTTGTGCCAGTGACATTTTTTTTACCAATATCAGCTTTTGAGATGTCTGACTAGGGTTTTAGGGTGCCGAATCTATCTTTGAGTAAAAATGACTCCAAGTCCATAAAAAATCCATAAGAAGTGGTTTTATTAATTTAAAATGTAATAGTGCGGCAGTTATAAGTCCATATTCCAGGACAATCGTTTACTTTGTGATACAAGCACCAAAATTGGCATGAACTAGATGTACCGCATATCGGTACAAGACCGCCGCTCAGTCCTGTACATCCTTTCCACGAAAATAAATCACACAATTTGTCTCCATCTTTTACTCCATCCCCCACTCTTGAAACTTTTGTGTATGCTTGTTTGGCATGCCTGTGTGTGTGTGTGTGTGTGTGTGCGGCTGCACAGAAAGTAGCCTACTGGCGCTGAAAAGGTGAATAGATTGTAGAATAGCCAAAGAAGTTGTAGCATTGTTAAAAAACCTTTAAAATCTCTAAACAATCACAAGTAGGGCAGTTCATCACAGTTCATCCATTGCAACTGGATTGATAAAAGGTCACTTACACCTGTAGGCTACATTGTATTTGGGAAAAGCAAAAGGTATCAGCATAATGTTATTTATTTATTTATTTATTTATTTATTTATTTATAAAGAAACAAAAACATCTCTGTCAGTTCCATGCCGTTTTCAACAGCTATCAAAAACAAAGGTCATTTTTGGATAGATGGATTTTTTGTGAATGTTTCTTCTTCTGCATAAGATTTTAGTCATCTTTAGTTCATGTGATACTTTATTGTCAATGCACAAATTAAGTAACAGTAGTCTGAAACAAAATGCTGTTTTACATCTAACCAGTGGTGCAAATAACTGACATGTCCAAATGGGCCTTGATGAAATGCGTTGCTAGACTGTGCATACACATTTTAACGGGCCAAAGTTGAAGAGCTGTTGTCAGTTGTTGTTCGTGCAAATATAGGCTGATTCATGTTCCCTTGCATTGTGTAACTGAGGTCCATGGCTTGTCTGGCTTTCACCAGACCAAGCTCAATCTTCAAATCAAAATCAAAAAATAAATAGCGGACAGATCAGGCTGGGTTCACCCAGCCTAGTCCATAGGCGCCCGATATTGTTTAATTTCCCGATTGAGATTGGTTATTCTAAATACAAAAATGCATCAGGAAGTTATGACAAAACTGTAACTAACAAACTAGATCCTAATAGAAAGCTGTTAGCTTCCCTAAGCTACAGGTAGGCCTATAAGGTAGACCTATTTACAACATAAATTGTCAATAGGCTATGCTGGCGACACAAATAAAAATCTCTTTTGGAAACCAATGGCTTACGCCTTACAGTATCAAGCGGACTTAAACTGCCATATCGTGCGAAAAGTTGTAATAAAATTCACGCAGCTCCATGGGTCAAGGAAAGTGCGAATGAAGTAGCCACTTCTAAATGGGACCCACTACACAGTAGCTTAAGGTGTGTTGCTAAAGCAGCCATAATGAAATGAAGGTGTCATTGTTTGGATACTTCACACACACGTGCAGTAAAAACCAATTATGTCCGATAAACATTCTCAGATTTATTTCGGCTTCAAGAAGAAATGGGAATTACATTTCATGTGAACATCGTCCTATCCTTATTAGACGTTCTCTGCGGTAAACTACAGTCCTTGTAGGAAGCGCCCATTGTTTTTCCAACCCACTTTTAACTTCCAACAAAATGATGTCTCACTGCAACGATGCGCCATCTAGTGGACAAACGACTACTTATTGCCAATACTGGAAATGCAGCCATGATGATGATGATAAATATTTGGCTTTCTTTTAATCCTACTGAATTTGTAATTATGTATCGGCTGTTCTAATACCAATAGTATGTGCGTACCTGTGTGTGTGTGCATGTGTATATGTGTGCACCGCCATCTACAGGCCAATGAGTGTACAGTCACTAAATGTACACATAACCTACATTTTTTTAGACCCCCCCATGGATGAAATTCTACGAAACTTGGCATACCCCCAGAGAATGCCAGGTCAATCATACACATAAAATTTGGTGCAGTTCTGAACATCTTAACTGAAGATAGGGGCGATTAAAGCAGAATGATATTGCATTTTCATTTTTTACCGGGGGGGTGCAAATCACAAATGAGTGATTATGGGCTAGGTTGATGTGGGCCCTTGAGACCAACATACCATAAAAATTTCTTCATCCTCGGTGCCACGGGCAGGTAGTTATTTAGGAAAAACTGCATTTTTTGGGTTTCGGGGGGCCCAGCGCGGTGGGGGAGTGGCCCCCGGGGACCAAACTAAATTTTTCCATAAAAGTCTAGTGGGGCTACATACCCACCAAATGTCATGTGCCCCGGTGGTTCGGTGTCCCGGGTATCGTTGACCAAAAATTCAGGAAGTAGATGACGGGGGGAAAAAAAAAAGGAAAAAAAAACTTTGGCAATCCCTATATGACCGCTTCGCTAGCTTTGCTAGCGGCGGTCATAATAATCACTAGAACCTACTTTTTGAGGAAAGCACATTAGCCACCTGAAAATCCAACATGGCGGCCATTTTTCAAGATGGCCGCCACATCAAATGTAAGAAAAACGTTTTCCGCTGTAGAACTTTAATGGCTGGGCGTATTTACATGATCTAGACATCAATTTGTATGTTTTTTAACATGGCAAAATAAATGGTGCAAAGAAAGAAATCTATTTCAAGGCTAGTTTCCAAGATGGCAGCCAGAAATAGTTGGACTGCACTCGAAAATTGTTTATCGAAGCTCACTCTCGAATATCGTTGATCCTCTTTCTCACTCGAATATCATTTATTCTCTCTCTCGAATATCGATCAAGGCCATACTTCTTGTTGGGATCATACTTAAGTTGGGAAGACTGGTGTGAGAAATAGCAGATGAAGAGTCCACAATTTCAATTCTGGGAGCTTGTGATGTCAATGCAATTGGTGATGTTCTCTTTGATCAGGTCTTTCAGAGAAGCAAACTTCACTTTGTATTGTCAATCATTGTCTGCACTCATCCCCTTCTTCTTTGCAAACAATAATGCCAACTATGCTAGATGGCTTTCCATACACCTTAGAGACCTGGTCTCTTAACTCATTGAATACCAAGCTGTTTTCAGGAGCTTTGTCCTAGAGTGCCAGCAATCTAGACCATTGTTGATGATTTTTGTACAGCCACAGCATATTCTGTGTTATAGCTATGAACACATACAATGGCTCGATTAAAAGGTGAGACTTTAATGACTCCAAAGTATGCACACTGTCTCGGGGCTGCCTTGCCCAATCATGAAATCCTTGCTCAGCCATGGGATAGCATGGACTTACGAACTGATATGGTAAGGAGAACATTAGCTATTTATTGCTGACGTAGTACAGTTATTTTCACATTGACGGTATTCAAATAAAAATGTTCATTATTGTTAAATATTATGATGGGAGAGGATTATTAAAAATGTTACAAGTATGCAAATGCATATGTTTACGGGCATTTAGGTTTTACTGTGTTGTTTTGTTATAAAGACATGCAAGGCATTCTGGGCCATGTAATGAACAGTGGTCGGCAGCACTCCATACGTATTAATATGAATAGGTGTTTCTGTAAACCTAGGGACAATAAACAGCTATCTCTGTTACAAAAACGAGCTGGTAATCGCTCATTGAAGAGGGAACTATGATAAAAAGATTGTTTTCCTCAAAGCATGGAGTTCATGACAGAACAAGCAGGAAATGTCACGTTAATGTTAATTACATCTGAATGCTAGGTGGCAACCTTGTATTACATTTCACATCTACATAGGGTGAGATCATTAGAATTATGTGAGCTTCAGTAAGGAAGGTGCAAATATTATGTAATTTATAATGGGAAATTATTGGAAATGTTATTTCTTGTTTATTCTAATTGCAAACCACACACATCCATTTGTAATCACGTACACATTTAATACTGAAACACTCTTATTTCGTGTATTTGATGTTGCCTAGCAACTGCAGCCAGAGAACGTCTAAGCCTAGCCTAGTTCAGTTTCAGAAGGGATGAGTTCGTGGCCAAACAAGTGCCCAAAATATCGTTTTCCATGTGTATATGCTGGATGGCGTGCGTCCTTTATGAAAGTAAGTGTTTTTTAGAGTTACAGACATAATGAGTCATGTTGTAGTGGTCAACATAAATGTGCCCCTTTTGTTATTAGAATGCTAAGCGGAGATTTAGCATGTTAAGCAGAGATTTAGTAGCATTCATTTCTTGTGTGGCTAGCTATATGCAGAGCCGGTGACAAGCTTAACTCATTGAATGCCAAGCTGTTTTCGGGAGCTTTGTCCTAGAGTGCCAGCAATCTAGACCATTGTTGATGATTTTTGTACAGCCACAGCATATTCTGTGTTATAGCTATGAACACATACAATGGCTCGTCTAAAAGGTGAGACTTTAAGCTCTCGGTGGGTGCAAACCGTGTATTTCTACACGCCTCTGTTCCTGAGAAATCCCAAGCTAAACAGTGGCTAGTTCGGTGGCAAACAGTGGCAACAATGGAGATACAACGTCTTTAATGAAATATGAAGTGTTGCCTGTTACTTACTTGTGTAAACTTTCCGGGAAGTGATCAGCGAGACCTGGCGAGACTGCCACCTAGTGATAGACCCACGAAAATGGTCTGGTTTTGACCTGACGTGCATGCGTCACTGATTCAACCCAAAGCAGCAACCGAGTTATGATAAAATGTCCAGATTGTGCGTTTTCATGAGTTTTCGATCTTCATATATTTTATTTCCATTCATCACAGAGTTCCCAAAATCACATATAAGGTGTGTTAGAGTGTCTAGTTTTGTAATTTAAAAAAAAAAAGCTAAAAACGTAATATTACGTTTTTGGCACTCAATGAGTTAACAAACACATCCTCAGTTGGCCAATGAATTTCAGCAAGGGAACTATGTGGTCCACAAGACCCACAGAGTTTTCCGGATTGGCTTTTGATCAAGCCCATGAACAGGCCAATGCAATTGTCAAAGGTGATGGTGGTGCCATTGGAATAACTGAGAACCCATCAGCCCTAATGTGTGTCTGACAAAACCAAAGTACCACCTAACTGGAAAAGCTTCCTGCGAGACAATGACAACAAGACTGAACGTTTTGGGTTTCTAGCTTACCTAATTGTGACTTGGTGTCCAGACAATGTGGTGATTGTGACCAAAGAAGAAAATGTTCTTAAACCTGACAGCCTGGAAGGCCTTAGTCCTTGCAACCATGAAGAGGCTGACACTAGAATCTTTCTGCATGCACTTCATGCAGTTGTGTGTAACCTGCATTGTGTTGAACCTGTGCGAATCAGCCCTGCACACGCCCGGAACCCGCGAACAGCAGCACCTTGGATTGGGAGTCGAGCGTGCTGACAATCAAGCTAAAAGCCCAGGCTACTAGCTTGCATGCCAGCAGCACTCTTGAGGCGTCGGGGAGTGAGGTTTACCAACATTCCACACACACAGCTAAGCTACATGCGCAACAGAAGAAATCTGTGTTGATTAAGGCCTGTGACACGGATATTCTTGCTATTGCACTCAGTGTTTTTGGGACTCTATGGGATGCAGGCTTAGAGGAGCTGTGGATTGAATTTGTTTATGGTAAGTCTGTCAGATGGCGTCCGCGTCCACGTCCACCCCTGTCCCTGACAACGTTACCGTTATCGGCTCCAACACCCCCCTTGTTTGTATTTGATGTGGCTGGGCTCTGTGTGTGTGCTTGACGGCGTGTTTCAATGTATTTTACGTCGTGGCTGGCTAGGGCTGTGTGTTAACAATGTATAATGATGTGGCTGTGTACGTGCGCGCCAAACTCTAGGCTACAATGTTTCATGAGTTCAGAGTTCGGGAGTTGCACATTTTAGGCTGACCTGGGTACCACTGGCAGTTTTTTTCAAGTAATTATCAAGTAAGTAATTCATTGATGGTAATAATATAATATTTCATGGTTGATTTTTTTTTGTGCATTGCCCCATGTTTGTAGGCTAGGCCTACTTGTTTTTTGTATGTTGATACAATTGTATGTTGGTTAACAGTTCCACAATATAAATGCAAATTTCATTTTTACATTATGTCATAATTTAATTGCCTCTCTCTCTCTCTGTCTCTCTCGGGGAGGCCTCTGCCCCAGGCCCCAGATGACCTTAACCTGGCCCTGGTGATGTGTTAGCCTTTCGTGGTAGAGGGAAGTGGACTGCCTGGCAATCCTGAGAAGTGTGCCCTGAAGTGTCTAATGTCTTTGAGAAGCTCAGTCAATACCCACCAGTAATGGATGATGTGGATCTTGGCACACTTGAAGTTTGTCATAGCAATGTAAAAACAAGAACAGCACTGCTGATGGAGTTGATGAAACAAGACTTGACCTGTTTGCACGGAAGCAGAGGTCCTATGATGCCATTCCACCAACAAGGGCATCTCTTGCTAAGCATGTGGTGTGCAACCTATCAAGCTGTCTGTATCTGGGGCCAGGCAAGTATGTATCAAATGAATATGTCCTGGGTTGGAGGAAAGAAGGTGACATTTGGCAAGTAGTGTGGATGACACTCCCACCAATTGCTGAGAGCTGTCAACAATTGACTATGTGTCAAGACTGAATGTCTGGGAAGATGTAAATGCTACAGCATTAGTCTTGAGTGTACTCCTTTGTGTGCCTGCAAATGCAATGATTACATTAATTTGTAATGCAGACATTCTGATATGGCTAGCTACAGAGCAGAGGTGTTACTAGGTTACTGGGGCCCTGTCTCTTTCCCACACATTTCCTGTTAGTCTTTGTTGTTTTATTGAGGTAATACATGGTATATATATTTAAACAAACACATGCATTTATGCATTTACTTAGTCCCCCTGCCCCCTCTGAAGTTCATCTTAAACTAGTGATCATTTCCCGATCAAGCCCTGTGTCTCTTTCCTGCTAATTTCTTGTCAATCTGCACTATTATATTGAAATTATATATATTAAACTGAAAAAAGAACATGCACATGCCCCTGCTGAAGTAACCGAACCAACATATGTTTTATTAACAAAAAACAATTTAATTATGCTACAATTAGTACTAAAATTTGCTATTTTCCCATTAATTGCATCTATCTTCACAATTTAACACATTCTTTGACATTTTATCGTAGAATTGGAAAGTCTAGACCCTTTTACCTATATTTAAGATCTCAAGATCATCAAAATGTGATTATCCAATCCCAATCCAAGTCAAAAACCAAGTATAATGGCTTTCAATGGTGGCCATCTTGGAAAATGGTGGCCATATTGGATTTTTTGCGTGGCTAATGTGCTTTTTGGATAAAGTGGGTCCCAAAGAATATTTGTTCCAAGTTTGATGCTTGTATCACAAAGTGAACGATGGTTTCACTAATCTGCCGCACTATAACTCCCTCTCTCCTGTTATAATCTGGTTGATGTTCTGGCAAGAGTTAATATGGCTTGACTCCTTGTTTTTTACAGCATCACCTGAGAGTGTCACATAACAGTTGCCTGCACAGTTGCAGCTGACAAATATCAGAAGGTAGTCCGGTGCAATGGGATCTGGTGTAGGGAGTAAGGACTGGTGAATAACCATGTTTCTATCCACACTCAAGGACATCTAGGGATGTAGTAGCCAATCTGGTGTGGAGATATGCCCGCAGAGAGCGCTGTGCAGCTCCAGTAGTCGGAGGTAAGGCTTGATAGTTTTGTTGTCCTCATGAGTTTTACATTTTGTTGCTCACTGTCCACCTTCCACGTTGGACACTCTTTTCTCTCTCTCTCTCTCTCTCTCTCACACACACACACACACACACATACATACACACATATCTATGCACATTGACTCTTACAAACACTTTCACAACCACACACACACACACACATCTATACACATTGACTCTCACAACCACTCACATAAACACATATGCACACACTTAAATAAAGTTCACACCTTCACTGATACTCTCTCTCTCCCTCTCTCACACACACATGCAAAATGTCCTTTCTCACACACATTAGTGTGTGTTACATGCAAACAAAACTTGGCAAGCTGAGTTCTTTTCTGCCTTTCTTTGTGTTAGACAAGTGCTATTTCAAGAAAAAAGTCCTTGGGTCTAGAGGCATTTCTTAGTAAAAGTTGGGAACAGGACTTTTTATCATAATTAACATGTGCTGAATCCAACTAGCCCTGTCCCCAAGCAGAATTTTGAGTTTTTGACCATCTAATTAGCATAAACAAAATGGCTGCCAAAATGGTGATTTTGGGCACTTTCTTCGGACGGACATCATTATACCATGTAAATAAATTAATATTGATCACATCTGTGCATCTCCCAAGAAATCCCCTGTGGGCAATAAATAAAAAGTAAAGGCTATGAAAAATATAAAAATGCAAAAACTATTATTATGCTAATTAGCCTTATTATCAAAAAAACTAGTATTATGCGAATTAGCCTTATTATCACCTTATTATACTCTTGACTATGTTTACGGTCCTCTTTGGCAAAGAGTCTGGCCTGACTTCATTGGTAAACATCTTCTTCCTGGTGGGTGGACACATGTTTGGAGTTTAAAATCATTGGAGTTCCTTTGAACTAATCACAAACAACCGTTAACTAACAAGCTAGCATCATATCTTGATTCCAAATGGGAAAGATGGCCAGCATTCACATGTTTCATTTGATTAGAGTATCTTAGATTCAACTTCATTGTCATTGTGCAGAGTAGGCCTACTGAAAATATATAAGTGTATGTGCAGTATGAACAGTATAAATATCAGTAGAATATCGCTATGTTTAAGTGTAATAAAGTGTGTACATTTATAAATATAAATAGAATACTATGGATGGGATAGGGGCAAAATGTTCGCCTCCTTGTTGTCCCTGTGAAGATTGCCATCGACATGGACACCTCAACAGGCACAGGCAAGGAGGCACCGGTGGGGGGGGGGGTGTTAATGGAGGGGTGTGAGGAACCAGTGATGCGTTGAGCAGTTTTCACCATCCTCTGCCGTGCTCGGAGGCAGAGCAGTTGCCATACCATACTGTGACACAGTTGGTGAGGATGCTCTCAATGGTGCAGCGGTAGAGGTTTAGAAGTTCACCAGGATCTGAGGAGAGAGGTTGTGTTCTTTAGTCTCCTCAGGAAGAAGAGATGCTGGTGAGCCTTCTTGATCAAGGTAGAGGTGTTGAGGGTCCAAGAGAGGTCCACAGAGATGTGGACACCCAGAAACATGAACTGGTGACATGCTCCACCTCAGTCCTGTTGATGAGGATGGGGCTTTGTGTGCTAGCTTTTGACTTCCTGAAGTCCACAATGAGGTCTTTGGTCCTCTTGGTGTTGAGAGCCTGGTTGTTGCTCCGCGATGTTAGGTGCTGGACCTCCTCCCTGCAGGCTGTCTCATTATTGTTGCTGATGAGAGCAATCACCGTAGTGTTGTCTGCAAACTTGACAATGGTGTTAGAGCCATGTACAGGTATGCAGTTGTAGGTGAAGAGGGAGTAAAGGAGGGCTCAGCACACGCCGGTGTTCAGGGTGAGGGTTGAGTGGGTGAGGTTATCTAATGTAACAGACTGCGGTCTGTTGGTTAGGAAGTCCAGAGTCTAGTTTCAGAGGGAGGTATTGATGTCCAGTTCACTGAGTTTGGTGATCAGTTTGGAGGGGATAATGGTGTTGAATGCTGAACTGAAGTCAATGAACAGCATTCTCACATAGGTGTTATTGTCAAGGTGGGACAGGGCAGAGTGAATTGCCATAAAGATGGCATCCTCTGTGCTCCTGTTCTGGCAAATTCTCTTGAAGCACTCTATACTTCAACAAAAATTTTTGCACAAAAATTAATATAATTAATATAATCAAAATAAATATGGGTACAAATAAAGAACTTGCACTAGTTATAAAGTTATTCATCTAGCTATTAATTCACAGACATTCAATCATTTTACTAACACAAAGGTTATGAAGAAATATGGGTAACACTATGGTAAAGGTACATGAATTATCATGAATTCATGCATGAATTAATTCATGAATTCATGCATGAATTAATTCACGATTTATGCATTACTTCATTCCTTTATATCCTATGAATCATCAGGAATTGACATGAATTCATATACTCTCATTCATGATGACCTCATGTATGAACAACACATCAACTAAAGCATTAGGTGTGATGGGTATATCATTATGATTTATGATTTTTTTATGATTATGATTAAATACACACTACAATGTGTGCAATAGCACTTGGGAGTACTTTGACCTAGTGTAGTAATATTAGTTAACACCTAATTGTAGATCCTATCCACCACAGAGCTGGATCGACCCCTCCCCCTCCGAGGCACACACACAGTCATTTCCGTAAATAGAGACAACCTGCCCTGCTGGTGTTAGTTTGAGCTGACTTAGCAAAGTAGCAGGTAGTGGTAAAGTAGATTGTGAACAATCATGGTTATAACATGCATTGTGAAGGGTTGTGATAACAAGCAGAAGTATTATAGTGATTTCATGTTTCATAGAATTTCGCTTCACTGCAAACGGTGGATAGGATCTACAATTAAGTGTTAATTAATATTACTACGCTAGGTCGAAGTACTCCCAAGTGCTATTGCGCCACACATTGTAGTTCTCCTGTTTATTCGCTTGGAAAATCGCCACATTTCATGTTGTGTGACCTTACACATTTTTATCAACTACTCGTGCAACTGTATTTAAGTAGGGAAAACGTGGATGTTTTTTATTACTGCTATCTTCCTCCCTCTATGGCTACGTCTGAGCCCGCTAGCATAGCAACATGCTAACACAGTCGCGCCGCACACCAGAGCATTTGAGTGCACATACTGACACGGGAGAGGTATGACTCAACTCGTGAAAGTTAAGGTAAGAACATATATTACTACTGACATTGGGTGGCGTGTTCCTTTAAGCATGATCATCATGATTACATGAATTTTAGGATAATTGCTGTCTGTGGCCCCTCAACTAAAGTAGTGAATAATGACATGTGTTTAGAGAACTTCAAAGTTATGTTCAAATCAGAATTTGAGCAGTGATAACCACATTTTTGGCAGAAAAATAAAGTCACGATCAATGTTAATACATCATAGTTCATAATAATGTGCCCACCGTACCTAATACTTTAGTAATGTGTTCATGTATGAGGTCACAAATGACAAACTATGAACTTAGTAAATTCCTGATGATTAATTAGATATTAATGAATGAAGTAATACAAAAATCATGAATTAATTCATGCATGAATTCATGATAATTCATGTACCCTTACCGTAAAGTGTTACCGAAATGGGTAAAGGCCTGTGTAACTTACTCCGAGACTACATACATTACCAACCTAATTCGCTTCAATTATGTAAAATGTAATGTAAATCAGGTTTTATGGCCAAGTATACTTGGGTATACAAGGAATTTGGTCTCTGCATGTATTCCATCCGTGAATTAGTGAACACACAGGTCACACATTGAAGCACACATTAACCTGGAGCAGTGACCTGCCTTGCTACAGTGATGCTCGGGGAGCAGTGAGGGGTTAGGTGCCTTGCTCAAGGGCACTTCAGCCGTGGATGTGGGCATGGGAGACTAGTGCTCAACCTTTCCACCACCCACATTTTTCCTACTGGTCGGGGATCGAACCTGCAACCCTTTGGTTTCAAGCCCGTAGACCTAACCAGTAGGCCCAGGGATGGATTACTGCATGGGCTTACCGGGCCCAGGCCCAGGGGCCCAAGGGGTCAGGGGGCCCTGAAGCCCAAGCCTTTGCATGGAATCATTGCCTCAATATCAACAAATCAGGATGTAGGCTATGAATCTGATTGAATTTAGTATTGGCCATCCCCAAAATGCACCAGAATACAGGAAATCACATCAAACAAATTAAAAAAATTCTGGGGGAGGACCCCCAACCCCCCCACACACACACATATACGACAATAAGTGGGGGGCCCTTAATACATCTGGGCCCAGGGCCCGAAAGTTCATAATCCGCCCATGAGTAGGCCGCAATTTTAAACTTTACATTTCATCACTACACATCTTTTATGAAAACCTCAAAAAACATAAGTCTCATTCGTCAAATACCATGTGCCTGCTCAGTTATAAAATTTTAACAAATACATTTTTCAAAGTTTTTTTCAGGTAATTAACATAGGCATAATACTAGATTTTTTTCTTTTTTTCACAGCCTGTATCCTTGATCTATTGGCCAAGGGAGATTTCTGTGAACAATATGAATTAATTTACATGGTATAATGACATCCGCCTAATGAAAGTGCCCAAAATCGCCATTTTGGCAACCATTTTGTTTATGCTAATTAGATTCAGCTTGGGAACAGGGCTAGTTGGATTCAGCACAGCTTAATTATGTTAAAAAGTCCTGTTCCCAACTTTTACTAAATAAATGCCTCTAGGAAGCACATATCTCAAAAATATCACCTGTCTATGTGTGTGTGAGAAAGATAGAGAGAGTCCAATGCGGAGGGGTGGACGGTGAGAAACAAAATGTAAAACTCATGAGGATGACAACTGAGTTAATATCATATCTTTTCATGGGACGACACTGAAGAAATTACACTTTACTACAATGTAAAGTAGTTGGTGTACAGCTTGGCCAGTCCACCTTTACCCTCAGCTTCTTTAACAAGGTGGTGTGTTTGGGGGCGTTATCATGTTGGAATACTGCCCTATACGGCCCAGTTTCCGAAGAGAGGGGATCATGCTCTGCTTCAGTATGTCACAGTACATGTTGCCATTTATGGTTTCCTCAATGAACTGTAGCTCCCCAGTGTAGCACTCATGCAGCCCCAGACCATGATACTCCAACCATGCTTGACTGTAGGCAAGACACATTTGTCTTTGTACTCCTCACCTGGTTCCCGCAATACACGCTTGACACCATCTGAACCAAATAAGTTTATCTTGGTCTCATCACAGGACATGGTTCCAGTTATCCATGTCCTTAGTCTCCTTGTCTTCAGCAAGCTGTTTGCAGGCTTTCTTGTGCGTCATTTTTAGAAGAGGCTTCCTTCTGGGATGACAGCCATGCAGACCAATTTGATGCAGCGTGCGGGGTATGGTCTGAGCACTGACAGGCTGACCCCCCACCCTTTCAACCTCTGCAGCAATGCTGGCAGCATTCATACGTCTATTTTCCAAAGATAACATCTGGATATGACGCTGAGTGTGTGCACTCAACTTATTTGGTCGACCATAGCTAGGCCTTTTTCTGAGTGGAACCTGTCCTGTTAAACCGCTGTATGGTCTTGGCCACCATGCTGCAGCTAAGTTTCAGGGTGTTTGCAATCTTCTTATAGCTTAGCCATCCTCATGTAACAATTATTTTTTTCAGAACCTCAGAGAGTTCTTTGCCATGAGGTGCCATGTTGGATTTCCAGTGACCATGCAGAATGGGAGAGTGTGAGAGCGATAACACAGCATTAAACACACCTGCTCCCCATTCACACCTGAGACCTTGTAACACTAACGAGTCACATGACACCGGGGAGGGAAAAGGACAACACGGTTATGCACCAGTCCCTACAACAGATCCCGGACTACCTTCTGAAGTTTGTCAGCTGCAACTGTGCAGAGGACTGTAACACTCTCAGGTGCTGCTGTAAAAAGCCAGGAGTCTCTGTATTTCTGCTTGTTGGAACTGTCATGGTAACTCTTGCCAGAACATAAACCAGCCAGATGATAACAGGAGTGAGGGAATGCAGGGGAGTTTGATGGCATTTTAAACCCATGAAGCAAGTATTGTCTTGTAATTATTCAATAAAACCACTTGTTATGGTTTTACTCAAACCTAATGGCTGGGATAGATTCAGCTCCCCTAAAACCCCCTAGTTAGACATCTCAAAAGCTAATAATGGTAAAAAAAAAAATTGTGAGAAAAAAAATATATATATTTTTGTCGAGACCTAGCCTGACGAGCCAGACCCACATCAAGATGTAGGGTCTGGGAGCTTACCATTGGGAGTGCTCAATCCGAGGGGCAGGATAAATGGTTGTCTTTTAAATTTCCTCTGCACGCAATAGGATAGCACTACAACTCATGAGTCCCATGCATTTCCCCACCATTGGAGCTAGTTGACTATTGATCAAACTTTTGCCAATTTTTAAAAAAAATTCGCCAGCAGCAGCATCCATCTTCTTTGTTTCCAAGTAGCAGGAAATTTGCGCGGAACCGTCGCCCACTATACGCGATGTGATTGGCCTGATAGAAGTTTCATTTTTCCAGCTTGCAAGCAAAAGGAGAGTTGCTAGACTACCCTGGCTGCAAATTACATTTCCAGCCGCTAGGGTGTCTAGATTTCTAGGCTAGTCCAGACCCTCTGGGCACCTCAAACTTGATGGGCTCTCCAGGCGTTTCCCAGAGGATTTGGCCGTGGATAAATTGGGAGGTGTTACTAGACACCTATGAACACATTGTATAAAAAGCTATTGATAATATTTTTTTTGCAGATTGGCGAAAAAAATGCCTAACTTTCCCTAACTATAGCCTAGCCTAACCCTAGACTGCATTTTTATGGCTGAAACTATCTCCAAGATAATCTTATCAGAACCATGTGAAGCTGAACTGTGCGGAAACCTGATAATTTTGTCTGACGTCACGTTGGACAACAGCAACGATGGGGTCCTCATTTGAGGTCATATTTTAGTCTTGACTGATCTGTCACCTGTTAAGATATGTCTTGCTGATTTGAACATTTATTTTCAGACAAAGAGAGAAAAGCAGCATGGGACTATTTTATGATTTACTAGCGCTTGAATTCAATTTCATAATGTTGAAATCAGATAATGGCATCATAACAGTGACAATCCTCTTATGTAGCATCCTGGCCCATACTCTTCAGACATCTCCTGAAACAATACAAACAAAAATGGACCTGCAATTGACTAAAAAAGTTCTACATAAACTCTGGAAAATTATTTACCAGGATACAAAATCATTTAGAGGTGTTTTACTTGCATAATGGCTCCCACACGCAGTTCCGTTCCGTCAACGCATGCCAGTGGGTGTTCCCGACGCTATGCAAATGACTTGAAGTATAACCGTAATTTGATTGGCTGGTGCCGTCTGTTGTTATCCGTCAGTGCAGCAAAAGTTGAACTTCTCGACGCGAGCGATGAGAGCAACGCGACTCAACGGACCCACAATTCAGTTTGCCAATGGATGACGTAAGCCCATGTAAAGTGGACGCGTCTCCAGCACTGCACCGCACGCAACTGTGTGTGGGAGCCATAAATTAACTAGTATCAGTTACAATTCACAGCAGCAGCCAATGTAAGGGAACACCAACCCAGATAGCAAATATAAGAATATTAAGGGAAAATGTTATTAAAATGGAAGAAGTATAACTGAATAAATTAAAAAGTGTTTGGACCTAAATTTGCAATCGGTGGGCCGTTTGTAGGCATCCCCAGTGGTCCTCCAGCCCCCTCTATCTGAGAAGTTTCAAAAGTGCCCAATATGTTCTGCACACAAACCAAATGCTTGAAAAAATCCTGAAGCCCTGGCTTTTTCTTAGTGGGGCATTTATGAATTGTATTGTGTGATTGGAATAGAATAGCCCACCTATTTTCTCTATATATGCTTCCATTGGGAAACGTCATAAGTCAGCATAATGTAAACTTCCACAGCTACGCAGATGATACCCAATTATATATTTCTGTGGAGCCAACAAACCCAGATGGCCTTTGCTCCCTCACTGCATGCCTAACCTCCATTAATCAGTGGATGAGCAACAATTTTTTGAAACTAAATGATGACAAAACAGAGGTACTTTTGGTTGGACCAAAACTAAAGCGAGATATTATTCTTAGTAATCTGGGGAACTTGGCGCACCAGGTCAAACCAAAAGTAACAAGCCTCGGTGTCATCTTAGATGCAGAGTTAAGCTTTAAGCCCCATATCAGTAAAGTTACTCAGACAGCCTATTTCCACTTGAGAAACATTGCCAAAGTGCGGCCCTTTTTAACTCAACAAGATGCAGAAAAACTAATTCACGCCTTTATCACTAGCAGGTTAGACTACTGCAATGCACTTTTCACTGGTCTTCCCAAAAAACATCTAAAGAAATTGGCACTCATACAGAACTCTGCGGCTAGACTTTTAACTAAGACTAAGAAGAGAGAACACATCACCCCTGTGTTGGCTGAACTGCACTGGCTCCCTATTTCCTATAGAATTGATTTTAAGGTTATGTTAATTACTTACAAAGTTCTGAATGGCATAGCACCTTCATATATCTCTGAGCTTTTAATATCTTATCAACCACAAAGGAAACTTAGATCATCCAATTCTAATCTTTTAATCGTACCCAAAGTGCTCCACAAACAAAGTGGAGAAGCTGCTTTTATCCATTATGCCCCCAAACTATGGAACACCCTGCCTCTGTACATCAAGCAGGCGAGTTCAGTAAATATTTTTGAAAAAGATCTGAAAACATACCTGTACAGGAAAGCTTTTAGTTAACTCATCTTATCCTGTAGACTACTTTTTCAGATTATTCTACATCTGCTGCTATTGGAGGGCGCAGCCAGCCAGAAGCAGATGGGCTCCCCCTATTAAGTCAGGTTCTGCTCAAGGTTTCTTCCTGGAATATGGGAGTTTTTCCTTGCCACAGTTGCCATATGGCGTGCTTGTGGGGGGTAAGAGGGTTAAGGCTGCCAGTCTTATGACGTCATTTTCTATATTTTTGATATGTTGCTGAGTGGATCATAAACAGCCCCAGCAATGAAGAAAAGTGATTGATAATGACTGACTGACTATTATTGTGTTGCATGCTTCAAATGTAAAGCACTTTGAGCTGCATTCTGTGTATGAAAGGTGCTATACAAATAAAGCTTATTATTATTATTATTACCTAGGCTACACAGGGGGAGGAGTACTCAGTCTCAGCTTGGTCACCTGTAACAGAGAGAATCAGAGAGTCTCAGAATTAACTTACTTATCTTAAGGAGCAGAGAATCAGAGTTAGAATCAGAGTTAAACAAAATACATTACATTACATTACATTTGGCTGACGCTTTTTAACCAAAGCGACTAACAACATGGTAAACAGTAAGTTTTAGAACAATTCTCACAATAGACGGATAACTGTTAAAATAAAATAAAATGGATAAAACGGATAAAATGTTTCACAGGCTTCATTACACACATCAGAATAAGGATTTATGACATGTGAGTAAAATGTTAGCAGACTCACTGGGTTGGTAGTAGTCATACACCTTGGCTAAGGCCGGTTTAAGTTTGCTCACTGGGTGGTCTTGTCTGAGGATTAATCCGTAGTAGAAATGATATCCCTTTGGAACCTGTTTAATGCCAACATGAAAAAACAATGAAAAAACTGCTCTTAAAGGTCAGAGAATACAGAGAATAACACATATCAGTGATCTATATTTGGGAAAAACATGGTTTAATAGCCTGGAAATCCAGACCCAAATCCGAAAGATTAAGGTGTGGCTATGAGTAATGAAAATGGCCCACGCAATTGGATAACATGCAACCAATGTTCACTGACTGATTCCGGACTTCGACGCAATTGGATAACACCAAAGATTATGGGCAGAGCAAGATATTTCATCAGGAGCTACTTCCGGGAACCTGGATTGCACGGGGGGGGAGTGGGGGGTCAAAAACCCCTTTATGCAGAGCAGAGGTAGCGACTGTTCCATTGAAGTCTATGGCCATAGCTCAGAATTTCACCACATATGCTAAGATTTTGGTTCTATAGAGTTAGGAATGTGAATTTCGGGCATGTTTTCATGATCCTCAAACCCTTCTGAACATTTCAGATACATTTTTAGCATTTTTGAGCATTCCCGTCTGGAGAAAATCAACCTTATATCAGGTGTGCGCCTGTGATTTATTCTGCTGCTGTTGGCCGGATGCTACCTACGCTCATCCATACGTCGACGACACACCTTTTTAAGCATTCATTGTGCAGACAGGACTCGATCCCCATTTCGTGCCCATAGACTTAAACTACGATGAACTATCTTGCTCGGCCATGTATAATGTGAACTGTGACAACACTACAACCAATGTTTACTGACTGATTATGGTAACCCCCAACCTGGAGAATCACAAATTGTTTTGCAGCAATTGTGCAGTAGCCTTCTGGTGGTATTTACGACAGTTGTGTAAAATACAAATACCGGTACTCCCCAACTGCAGGGGGAGTCCAGTAACGGAAAAAAAACCCTGAAACTGCATTGGATACCTTAATATCTATTCTTGAATTTCCCCTGGGGATCAATAAAGTATCTATCCATCTATCTATCTATATCTCACCAGTGACAAGGGTTATATCTTACCTGTGACAAATACACAGTGATGTGGTTTATATCTCACCTGTGACAGATACACAAGGATGTGGTCACCTTTCTTATCGACTCGGTCCACTATGCCGCCCTGTAGCTGGAATAATAGACCTATTATAGACCCTTTCAAGAAAGTTCCATTATCAGCATCATAGTTGGCCCCACAAGGCTTCCATTTTAACATTCCATATGTTATCTTAATGCAGAGGAAGTAGATTGGGAACCAAATAGAATGTTCAAACATTGTTGAACATTGGCACCATAACATGATATTATTTAATAACTAATACAGACTGAGGACGGACAACTTACTCTTTCAACAGAGGCAGAGTCAGCTGTGAAACCAGATAACATTTTCACATCTATTATAGCCATGTTGGTGCTCTCCTGTGACCCATGATACCTATGAAAGAAAGAGTGTAAAGAGTCAAAGGCTGTGTCTCAAACCGCCTACGTGCACACTTTAAGTATATTACACTTTAAGTTTAAGTTTATAGTGCAGATATTGGGACAATACAAACCATCGAAAAGTGGGCACAACGCAAGTAAGCGTTCATTGCACACTAGCAGTGTACTGACAGAAATGTGTGGTTTGAGGCACAGCTGAAGTCTTTCCTAAAAGCAGTATGCTATTGTATGTTCTAACTATTATAGTTATGGCATCACACACTGGTTGGGTTTACATGACCATTTATATGAACATTTGGCTTCAGAAAATGATATTGTGGGTTTCCCTCCACGGTGCTGTGTGAATTACAATGGACATTCTCATAAAGGATGACTTTCACTGACAAGTATGGGATCAAAATGTAAGATTGACCCAGGACCGTTTAAGGAAACATGTTATAAAATTGCAGCAAATGTACATTTATGGAAATAAACCCA
Source organism: Alosa sapidissima (assembly GCF_018492685.1). NCBI lineage: Eukaryota > Metazoa > Chordata > Actinopteri > Clupeiformes > Clupeidae > Alosa > Alosa sapidissima. Next base: position 20,781,364 of record NC_055973.1, read on the forward strand.
TCTCCATCAACCTTGGTTGCACTTAAGCAAATAGAGAGGTAATCCACTGCCCCATTTAGCAAATCTTTTTTAAATCACGTTATTTTATTTCTAAGCAGGATTTCTTATTTGAATGGACAGATTGTGCATTAAAATTATGAACCAGCTATTGTTTAGTCGACCAGTTGATAAAAAATGCCTAACTTTAAGGGTGTAATAGACAGCTATACTCTTCATTGGTTACTTACTGGATTGTGATATTTAATGTGAAGGCCTGTCCATTGACCTTGTTGCACTCTCCCTCAGTTAGAGGCCTGGCTTGAATCGTAATGCTCAAGGTTGAGTGCTCAGTGGGAGTGGGGATGTTGTAGAAAAGAGCCACCTGTTACAGAAGAGAGTTTTAGAAATACTACTAACAGAATATCAACCATTAGTTGTTTAGTTGTTCACAGTGAATATGATCTTTCACACTGACCCCCACAGAAGCACATGCAGAGCCCGTCACTTCTACACTGTACTTCCCAGGAACGTTCTGCAGTGCTGTCTCCTGGTACAGTAATGTGTTGTGCTGGTTCACATCAAACTGGTGTTTGTCGCCACCTGCTGACTGCACTGTCACTGTGCTGGAGCCATGAGGGCTGAAGACCTTGGTGGCGTACAGAGCCAGAGCCTGCAGTGCCACCACCGTGTCCTGAGAGAATACAAACCCATCTGTCAGTGTGGCCAAATACTGAAGCTGGAGGAACAACCAGACACACTAACACAACAGATGACGTTTAAAAAGGAAAGATGTGTGGAGCACCTGTGTGGAAGAGAAGCCTCCATATGGATTTTGCTGCTTCACCAGCCAGCTGACAATCCTGGAAGCATAGCCTAAGTCAGCAACAGTCAGTGTGGGTTTGGTGAGAACAGCTAAGAGCACATAAGAACTCATCTCCACCGCCAGAGAATCAGCTCTCTCTGATGAGGACTGAGACCAGTGCAGGAGACTTCCTGAGAAGACACAAGTCACATGAGATAAAGGAAGCAGGTTCAATTGTTGGTTCATGTGTGTCTGTTCAGGCACAGTGTAAATTCTGTCCTACCCTCAGAGGTTGCTACACTGTCCAAGTGTTTCAGAAGCTCAGCTCGGATGTCCTCTTCTCCAACGAGGCTGAAGGTGTAGGCCAGTAGAGCAGTGGTGTAGGTGTTGGACAGGTCACTGACGGAGGACTTTAGATATGTGAGGGTTTTTTCCTGGAATAACATAACATTCTCTGATTTTTCCATGGGATGAACTGTATGTCTTTGTCTCTGGTGTATGATAGTAAAATAATAATAACAACCAAAAAAGTGATACATTCTTGCTCCTTGATATACAAGGTAGCTACATATCCAATGTTTTTTTTCCCCTCAGTTAGCATGAACCTACATACCGTAACAGATATGTTCAGCTCAAGCATTGATGCAGTGACGTAGGCAGTTATTGTAACAACATCGTTTACTCCACCCTATAGCACAATGACAAACTCAGGCATTGAAGCATTTCAGGAAAGCATTTGTCAAAATCCAAACTTAAGAAATATGATGGTTGCGTTATTCACAAACACAATATATATGTGCACCTTCATTCTGTTGTGGAAGAGTTTCCCTTGCATGTGGAAAACACCATCTGGTTGAAGTCTGCTTTCAAGCCAATTCTTTGCATCCAAAATAATTGTTGGATCAATATAAATGAAGGACTTTGCTTTACCAAATGACCTCAGCACAAATGAAGTCAGCCTGGAAAAGGAGAGGAGGAACACTGTTAGCCATTTGTGTGAACTGCACTGAGGAATATTTTAAAGAAATGGAACAGTATATACTATTGAACTGCTTTCCTGTATACCACTGTGATTCATAACATTGCAGTTAAATGTTCTCACAATTCAAAGGTAATCATTATCATTGCAGCACGTAAGGGACCGTTCGTTATTTATAAACGGGGTCACCGGAGGAAAATAGGGGAGGGTCATGTCTTTTTATTCTTTGTTGAGGGGAGGGTCACCTAACTTTTTTTTGTCTAGGAGGGAGGGTCACCCATCTTTTGTATTAATGAAAACAGCAAAAAATCAAAGTGGCTTGTTTGATTGTTGATTTCTGTCGCCATATAACGTTCTCTTTCGTTCCATAGCTCTGTCAACATTGAACAATGAAAATAAGGGAGATTTCCCGGGTTTCTCATAGCCTGACGAGCCAGACCCACATTAAAATGTAGGGTCTGGAAACTCACCGTTCGCAGTGCTCAGTCCGAGGGGCGGGATAATCAGTTGTCTTTCAAATTCCCTCTGCATGCAATAGGACAGCGGCAGCGCTATGAGTCCCATGCGTTTCCCACCAGCAGAGCTAGTTGGCTAGTTCAAACGTTTGCCAACTTAATAAAAGCTTAACTCGTGTCACACTGTTCGCTAGCAGCAACATCCATCTTATTTGTTTTCAAGTAGCAGGGAATTCAAGCCAAACCGTTGCAACTCTGCCATCAATCATTATGTTAAGCCCACCTAACGACTCTATACACTATTTCATTGGCCTGATTAAGTTTCGATTTCTGGAGCTCACAAGCCAACGGAGAGTTGCTAGACTAGCCCTGGCAGCAAATGTAATTTGCTTCCGCTAGGGGCGCGTCTAGATTTCTAGGCTAGGTTTCTCACGCAAAATACGGAAAATGTCAACATTCGTCCCCATTAACGTTGGAAGGGTTGGAGCAACAAAGTAGCCTACTTTATTCACGCCTAACAGCCTATATCCATTTGGTCAACTTCATCCAGCCCTAAAAAAGCTAAATTTAACTTTGGTTTACTTGTAGTTTACCGTGTAGCCTAACTTTAAACAGTGTGCATGAAGCATAGGCTACTTGTGCTTCATTCATCCACACATCCAGCTCCTAACGTTTTGACAAGCATTTCTACCAATTGACCTTGTTCCTGCCCATCTCTAGCTTTGCTGTCTCCATCCTTTCTGTTTTTGTTGTTTGCAAAAAAAAATATAGTATTTATTGGTAACCAGCAACAAGTGCAATTTGTTAATCGCTGTCATTCTCTCTCCTGCCAACAAAAATGTGTTACGTTCCAAGTAGCAGTGCGTAATTCTGCTTCATAAAGTTGAACAAATACATTTGGTCATATAAATAGCCAGTTTATGGTCTACAGTGTAGTTGGTAAGTTATGGTAGGCCAACTTGGAGTGAATATGCAGGGGGAATTCTTTGTCTAGCTGAGTAGCCTCGAACACTGCAAGCGCTAATGAATCGTGCTCTCACGACAACCACGTCGTTAACTTAAATAGGTTAACATCACTCTGAGTTCGCATTCAAGCAAGCAAAACGATGATTTGAATACGTCTGTTTCACTGGAAGGGCAAGGGGTAACAACAGGATAACACAGAGACAGGCCAGAATGCAGGACTAATGTTATGAGAGTATTACAGTAATATGGGATATTCTACGGGAAAATTACCCGGTGTGCTTTGTTAAATGGTCTCAATGCTTTATTGTTTTATTTCATGTGAATACTTACTAGAGGAGTAACTTTTCAAGTAGACTAATGCAGTTGCAGGAAGTGTGCATTTAGTTTCCATGCTTATTGTGTTTCCACAACAATGTTAGTGAGTAAATCTACTGAAATGGCCACCATCTTGGTGATGTACGATCAGAAAGCAGAGGTTGGTTTTAGGGCGGTAGCATATGTTGATGTGTTTTCATAGCGCGTAAGAGCGTGGGTGGAAGACATCGACAATTGGCCGGGGAGGGTCAAGTCATTTATGAAATGCTGCTGGAGGGTCGTTGAAAATTACATAGCAGGCAGGGCAGGGTCATGCAACTTTTGATCGAAGCACTCAAAATCCCTCTGGTGATCCCGTTTATAAATAACGAACGGTCCCTTAGTTTCACTTTGTCTATGAGTTCAAATAATAGACGAGTGCTGATGCATGTAGGCTGATCTGCTAGGTTTTAGTAAAGCATGGTTTAGTGGAATACCTGTTCCATACGGTCTCGTGTGCAAGCAGATTCCTTCAACTTGGCCCATGCAGATAACATGATTTGTCTTCCATGAAGGTCTTTTATAGCCTAGAAATCTAGACGCACCCTAGCGGCAAATTAAATTTGCTGCCAGGGCTAGTCTAGCAACTCTCCGTTGGCTTGTGAGCTCGAAAAATTAAACTAGGCGATCAGAGAACCATAAATTCTTGCTGCGTATTGGTCGGGAGATTGGCCACATTACCAGCTCATGTAGCCTATCGTAGCCTACTCGTCATGTGTCGTCATAGTGTCAGTGTCAACCTATAGACCGCTTCCATGTTTGTAATCATCCAGAGCCTAGGTTGGGTGCGCGTGCAGCATGGGGTCAGAAGAATGGCGCAGTTAATAGACCGGCATGGTGAGCTATCAAAGTATGCATTGTTAAAGGAGAATTCCGGTGTGATTTTGACCTAAAGTGTGTTGAAACATGATACAGAGTGTGAACGTATGTCTCATAGCTCATTTCGGCTTGTCCCCTGCACTCAGATATCTGGCGCTAGTTAGCCGATGCTACCAACAGTTTTTCGATGGGGGTGCCTCGGGCAACGGCCTAGCCATGCAAATAAATCACTGTTTTACACCATTTACGAGGCTCAAAGTAGCTCCATACTTCATTGGTAGACTTCTGAGGGTCTTGACATTTAAAATGAGACATTGAGAACTTTGAAAAAGCACTGGTAGTTTACTTACAAGACGATTTATACAGGCAGTATCTTCACAGAGTTTAGCGTTTGCAGCCATCTTGCATTTAGTCACGATAAGTCGAGCGACGAGTAAGAATGAACAGGTATGATAAGGGATCAGATTCCAAAAATAATTCTGTGGAAATTACTACTGGCCAATGTACTACTGGCCAATCCTCTCCAATTGTTAGAATTGGACTCTGGGCGTTTGGGAACAGCTGAGGGAGGAGGCTACTTGAAACTGTGAGTTTCGGTCGGTGTGAGCGAGCGGACTTTCAGTTGACAGTAATTAACACCCTTTTGAACAATCTAAGCTGTGCGAACGTCAGAGGGCGGTCTATGCTGATGCATCATTAGTGAGACAGGAGGACAGCTGCATGCAATTCCTAGCAGCATAAAAATAGTGGCTGCTGCTGAAGCGTCAGCATAAGCGGCAGCCCTCGTTTCAGCCAGCCTCGTGTAAGACGGACGCGGTCAAGACAAGCAAGTTTACCTGTGCAAGTTCACAGGCACCGACAAAGGCAAAATGTGCCGTTCCACCATATCTGTTATCACCGGCCATTGCAGAAAACGGCATCATGCCAAAAGGGGCAGAAATCGCCTTAACCTCCAGGAACTTAAACGGTCCTCACCGACAGAAACCTCCTTCTCCATGGGCTTGTGGAACTGTCAATCCGCAGTCAACAAAACGGACTTCATAGCTGGCTATGCCAACCACCTTTCATTGGAACTCCTTGCTCTCACTGAGACTTGGATCAAACCAGAGAACACTGCCACCCCGGCTGCACTCTCCACTAACCTTACACTATCCCACACCCCTCGCCTATCTGGACGAGGAGGCGGGACGGGCCTGCTGATCTCCAACAAATGGAAATTCACCCCGCTACTGCCTTCAAACAAATATGTCTCATTCGAATTCCATGCCATCACAGTGATCGCCCCAGCAAAACTCTACGTGCTGGTCATCTACCGCCCTCCAGGCCAACTAGGCGACTTTATTGACGAACTTGACACTCTGCTATCCTCCATCCCTGAGCATGACTGTCCGCTTCTTGTTCTCGGTGATATGAACATCCACTTAGATGCCCCAGGCTCAGCGGACTTTTTGGCCCTGGTCCACTCCTTTGACCTCGAACTGGTTCAAAGCCCACCGACTCACAAAGCTGGCAAAGAGCTTGATTTGATTTTCACTCGGAACTGCAGCACAGACACCCTCATGGTGACGCCTCTCCATCTTTCTGACCACTTCTTCATCCAGTTCAACGTCAGCCTGACAGAACAGCCTCCGGCTCCTCAGCCGATGGTCACGTTCCGCCGCAACATCCGGAACCTGTCTCCAACGCACTTCTCCTCTGTGGTTGCCTCCGGTCTACCTCCACTCAACACCTTCTCCTCTCTGGAGGTTAATGAAGCCACTGACTCGCTCTGCTCCACACTGACCTCGTGTCTAGACGAGCTGTGCCCTCTTACCACAAGACCAGCTCGATCCAAACATTCTCATCCATGGCTAAATGATACCCTCCGATCACAGTGCACCAAACTCAGAGCCGCGGAGAGGAAATGGCACAAATCCAAACTAGCTGACGACCTCAAAAACTACCAGACACTCCTGACCTCCTTCTCAGCCAGCATCACTGCTGCTAAGACTGCTTTCTACAATGACAAAATCAACAGCGCTACAGACACTCGAAAACTTTTCTCAACCTTCAAATCGCTACTCAACCCTCAGCTGCCTCCTCCTCCATCCAGCCTTACTGCAGATACCCTCGCCTCATTTTTTACAAACAAAGTGGCGGCAATCAGCAGTCAATTCTCTACATGCCCACTCAACGCATCTGACTCAGATACCGCACTCCTACAACCTCTAGGGACTGCTGGAACATCTTTTTCAGCATTCACGCCTCTCTCCGAGAGTGAAGTGTCCAGACTCCTGACATGCAGCCGTCCTACCACATGCTCGCTGGACCCTATACCTACGAGCCTACTTCAGTCCATCAGCCCGACCATCGCTCCAGCTATCACACATGTGATCAATGCCTCGCTAACCTCCGGCACATTTCCAACAGCGTTCAAAATGGCCCGGGTAACACCGTTACTTAAGAAAGCTTCTCTCAACCCTGCTCAAGTCGAGAACTACCGCCCTGTCTCACTACTGCCTTTCCTATCCAAAGGCATTGAACGAGCAGTCTCCAAACAGGTCTCTGACTTCCTTTCACAGAACAACCTTCTGGATCCAAATCAGTCTGGGTTCAAAAGCGGCCACTCTACCGAAACGGCTCTGCTGTCTGTAACAGAAGCCTTAAAAGAAGCCAGGGCGACCGCTCGGTCATCAGTACTCATTCTGCTTGACTTATCGGCTGCCTTTGACACGGTTAATCACCTTATCCTTCTCTCTATACTCGCTGACATGGGAATCTCCGGTTCTGCTCTCTCCTGGTTTGAATCCTACCTCACAGGACGCTCGTTTAACGTATCATGGCTTGGTCAGCTATCTGCACCTCACCATCTCACCACAGGGGTCCCCCAGGGCTCAGTGCTGGGCCCCCTCCTCTTTGCTATCTACACCACCTCCTTGGGACAGATTATCCGTTCGCACGGCTTCTCATACCACTGCTATGCAGACGACACACAGCTCTATCTGTCCTTTCCACCTGACGACCCCCTGGTTTCAGCACGGATCTCAGATTGCCTTTCAGACATAGCTACATGGATGAAGGCACACCACCTCCAGCTGAACCTCTCAAAGACTGAACTGCTGGTCATCCCAGCTAAACCTACCATACACCACGACATCAACATCAAATTTGACTCCCTGTCTGTTTCACCGACCAGGACTGCAAGAAATCTAGGAGTTGTTCTCGACAACCAACTAAACTTCTCAGATCATGTTGCCTCAGTCGCCCGGTCATGCCGTTTCGCACTCTACAACATACGGAAAATCAGGACTTACTTGACTCAAGATGCTACCCAACTTCTGGTTCAGGCAATAGTCATCTCACGACTCGACTACTGCAATGCCCTCCTGACAGGTCTCCCAGCCTGCGCAGTGAAACCACTTCAGATGATCCAGAACGCGGCGGCGCGCCTGGTCTACAACCAACCCAAAAGGGCACATGTTACCCCGCTGCTCATCCAGCTACACTGGCTACCTATGGCGGCCCGCATCAAATTCAAGTCTCTAGCGCTTGCCTACAAAGTAGTCTCCGGTTTTGCTCCCACCTACTTGAATGCCCTCATACAGACTTACACTACCTCCAGACCGCTGCGCTCCTCTGACGAACGACGTCTAGCTCTACCACCGGTACGCTCAAGCCAATCCAAACTTTTCTCATCTGTTGTTCCTCGTTGGTGGAACACACTGCCAGTTCCTACAAGGGCAGGGACATCCTTTTCCACTTTCAAAAAACTCCTGAAGACCCAGCTCTTTAGAGAACATCTACTCTCATAGCAACACTTACAACAAGTCTTACTGATCCTAGCACTCACCAGCCGTTAAACTGACAAGTAATGGCTTCTACATACCTGACGCACCCGACCGGTAGCGCGACAATGTGACGTCAAAATGACGTAGATCTCTCTGGCGCGCCAGGGTTTTGGCCGTGTAGCGCGAGGTAGCGCACCACTCATTTTTTTTCAGACGAGCGCGACAAGGCGGAAACAGGAAGATGGACTAGTTCGAGGGCAAGCGAGTTGCAGTGTTTTGTTACAGTCGTGAATTTTTAATAGTTTGCTGGATAAGTTAACAAAGTTACCAGTGAGAGTTGCAACACATGGAATTAAGAGGAAAGAATAGAAACGATTTCTTTTCAAACAAAGGATATCTATTAAGGCCTGAACAAAATCTCTTTCCACTTCAGGAAATTACACAAACTCAGCCAGCTGCTAGCTAGCTAGCCAGCTAACTAAACTGTTTAAATTATTAAAATTTCCCTCGGGATGACTAAAGTACCTATCTATCTATCTACCTGTGCACACACCTTGGAAACTACATGATAATGATGATGGTAGTTGTGAATAGTAGCAACCAAAGTCTGAAGTACCATCACAGAGGCTAGCTACTGGTGTTTCTTACTGCAGCTTCTTCTGCTGTGTAAGTAGTTAATGTTAGTCTTTTCACAACAGCGACACCTCTGTTCAGGAGAATATTGCAACTAGTGTTGCGACCACCACGTGCGAGTATAAATGGTTACGGCGCTTCTGTGACGTCACATTGTCGCGCTACTGGTCGGGTGCGTCAAGTATGTGGGACGTTTAACTGTTAAAATACAGCACTCACCGACGCACTTATTCTTACTGTACTCTAATGTGTCTCCTAAAATTGTGAGAATTGTTCTAAAACTTACTGTTTACCATGTTGTTAGTTGCTTTGGTTAAAAAAGCGTCAGCCAAATGTAATGTAATGTAAAAATGTAATGAAATGCATGGATTCCAGTTTCTTCCAGTAGCAGCAACTGGAATCCATGCATTTCCACAGAATTATTTTTGGCTAACTAGTGCCAGATTTCTGAGTGCAGGGGACAAGCCGAGATGAGCTATGAGACATACGTTCACACTCGGTATTATGTTTCAACACACTTTGATTTGGTTGATTCTCCTTTAATCACGAGGAGCCACGAACGTTAATAAATTAGTCTTAGCTAATGGCGACTGTCTGCCTGATCCTGAGCTGATAACAGAATGGGTAGACAACGTTAGCAAGTGGCCAGAGATTCATTAGCCCGACATATACAGCTATCTGGTTGACAAGCCCAGCCTGTATACATGCAAAACAGTAATACAAGCATTTTTCTTGACGTTTCCTTGACGTTTCCTTGACGTCTCAGTCAGTTCACACCCACACAATTCAATGGGATGGGAAGCATGCGCACACCTTTTCTGTGACGTGGACATGAAGGGGTCTATACAGTGTATGGTGACAACACATAACATGCTAGACTTTTGGTTGTGGAGTTGTGGAATGTTGCAGTCAATAAATCTCGGGTCGTTGAATATGTCACATTACAAGACCCATTCCTCCATCGGTGTTGTTCCCGACCTTTCATATTCGGGCGTGACACTGGAAATTTGTCGGCTACAACAAAATTGTGACAAAATCGGGCTGAAATCTTGTAGTCTGCATAGGCCATTAGAATTGTGTGTTAGGTAGAAAATTGTGTGTGGTGTTTCGCAAAATAGAAAATTGAAAACTGAGTCAAACACTGAGAATTAGTGTATGGTTTTGCAGATTTGGTGTGGGGTTATGGTGTTTGAAATACTTGTTTAGAAAATTGTGTGACAAGCAAAGATTTAGTGTGTAGGCCTAAGCAGTTGAAAAAAACCCTGTAATGGGGCTTTGAAAAATGAGCTATCACAACTTGTCAGCAGTTTTTAGTCTATTTTGGTCTATTACTTGTTGGTCCACACAAAATTACACTTCTGTCAGAGCCATTAAAGTCAAGAACAACACAAGAATCTTTTTGCGATATGGCTCTGTTCAGAGGAGTCTGCAGACCTTTCATGAGCACCATGAAAAAGCAGTCAGGGGACAGCAGCAGCATTAGGGGACACTCACACAGTTTAAGACTGGGAGAGCTAAACTATTCCCCCATATGAACAGAGCGGTAACTATGACATAGAAGGCCTATGCCATGTTATACACGACAGGGTGGAGCAGGGGAGGAGGTGGGTTGCGTAAATGCGAGCAGCAAGCAGTTAGGAAAAAACTAAAGCAGCTTTAAATAAGGCTCCCTGTTTGCGTCATTTAGAAGCGAGGGGAGTTGACCAGCGGATGCGCTGATGCAGATAAGCTGATGCGATCCTGTTGTTGGCCAATAGCAGTTAACGCCGACTTGACTACTTGGCCTGCCAGAACTGACGCTGGATACTCAATTTCAGCCTTTTCTGAGAGTTAGGGGTTTAGAGGTACTGTCTCTCCCATGAACTCCGTTAGTCCATTAAGGATTTGTCTCCTCCTGTAATGTTTTTCAATTAATAGCTCACCAGGTGTTTCCATCTCCTCTGCCAAACGTGCTGTAGGCTCCATCACGGTGCTTGTAGTTCAGCTGCCTCTGGTATCCTGGTGGTTATAACGGGTTTACTGCACACCATCAGAACAACTTGAGATATGACACAGCATGCCCTGAAGAAGGCCCCATGCCGCTACGTGTGGGCATTTTAAAGTTGTCCTTTTAGGACATGTCATTTTTGCAATAAAGACATTTTAATTAAGGAGTGCCTCGGCCCTCAGATTCTCTACACTGCCTCTTGGGTCATTCCACGCCAACTCAGCCACCCATGTACATGACACCTCTCAGATTTTGCTGAAAAGCAGGGAATATATGCCTTATGTTACCAAACAAAGGAATCTGAAGTTTCAGGTCAATATCTCAACGTCCTCTAGAACGTCTGTTCTAATAGTGGTAGAGGGCTGGAAACTGGTGTGGTAGTTCATTGTAGCCTGTACTACACAATTCTGGAGGCAGAATCAACATTCCTTACTGTTTGGGTGAGAGGTGGGTCACCAAAGTCCTAAAAAATGTTGACGGCATGTGTGATATTTCACTTTTTGGGTGGCCCTAGCACCACAATTAATGATCATATTTACTCTAAACAGGACCCCAAAATGACCATGTGGGCACTTGATGATCCTAATGGGATTTATACCAGATAAAGATACATATTTGTTCTTTCTTTTAATTAAATACATTTTTTGACTGTATAGCTCTATAATATGAATTTTATTCTTCATAATGCACCATTTTGGACATTGTTTCCAGAAGTCTGGAATGTAGATCAGGGAGAATTTAGTGAAGCATGAAAATAGTGGAAATAAAGTATTATGCTCAGTGATGGCAAACAATTAAATATTGAGACTGTCACGGATTAACCCCTTATCCCCCATGAAAGAGACCCTCCATCAAACTTCAAATTGATATAAAGCAAAGATGCGATCGTGTTCCACTGATCATTTTGGCCGAGGCGTAACTTCTCTCCAGTTCATACGTTTCCTCGTTTTTTTTTATATCTTCTGCACTAACAAAGAAGAATGTAATGATCTTAATGTTTTCTGCAAGTCGCTTTTTTGCAACTTTGCATGGGAAAAGCCCATGTGATGGAATCGGCGGAACTCTCAAGCACCACGAGCAAGTCTGCAGGCCACTGATGCAAACCATATTCTGACACCAATGGAGATGTTTCAATGGGCAAAAGAAAACATTAAGAACATTACATTCTTCTTTGTTAGTGCTGAAGATATAAAAAAACAGGAAGGAAACATACGAATTGGAGAGACGTCACGCCTTGGCTAAACGATCAGTGGAACACTATCGCATCATTGCTTTATACCAATTTCCAAAAATAAGATACGGATAAAAATAATATCACAGGATACAATATTCACAGATGTCGATGCAGGACAACAATTGGATTCAGAACACTTGGATACAGAACACCCAGAGGCAGAACACTCGCAGTCAGATCAGTCACAAAACTCAATTTTTCAGCCAGGAAAATACATTGCCTGTATCTATGATGATGACTGGTTCATTGGAAACATTGTTGAACGTTCAGATGAACATGGTGACGTTTTTGTGAAATTCATTAAATTTGTGTCAACAACATCCTCACATGGCCAATTTTATTTGGAGAGTGACAGGGGCAAGGAAAAACTCCCTTTTATTTGTAGTGTTCTTACACTATGTAACATTCTTGTTATTTAGTTCTTTAAAAGTTTGATGGCGGCTCTCTTTCATGGGGGATAAGGGGTTAATCCGTGAAAATCCCGTTAGGATCATCAAGTGCCCACATGGTCATTTGGGGGTCCAAATATGGGGTTCCAAAAGAGTCAACTCTGCTGGAGAGGGTTTTTGGACCCCCATAAAACCCCCACCAGTGGTACCATACCCTTCAAATTCATTTTGGCAAAAGCAAGGTTCCCACATATAACAAATAATCCTGTTTAGAATAAATATGATCATTAATTGTGGTACTAGGGCCAACCAAAAAGTGAAAAATCACACATGCCGTCAACATTTTTTAGGACTTTGGTGACCCACCTCTCACCCAAACAGTAAGGAATGTTGATTCTGCCTCCAGAATTGTGTAGTACAGGCTACAATGAACTACCACACCAATTTCCAGCCCTCTACCACTATTAGAACAGACGTTATGGGCTTCCAAAAATTGCAAAAGATGAAATGTGAATTTCCAATGTGTCAATTAGGGCCGTGGCACCCGAAATTCAAAAGGACGCCACAGGCAAGCCGTTTGAGATATTGACTTGAAACTTCAGATTCCTTTGTTTGGTAACATAAGGCATATATTCACCGCTTTTCAGCAAAATCTGAGAGGTGTCATGTATATGATACCCCGATATTGGCTGTTTTCACATGGAATGACCCTCTTAGACGTTCTACCTTGGACCGAAGAGCACCCAAATCAAACTCAAAAGGAATTGAGCACACCATTCATCTTGAATCTGAACATATGACACAGCATATTTCACCTCAAGGGGAGGAGTTCTCACCGCTCTTGAGGAAATTTGTGGCCTTCTCCTTGATGTCTGCAGTGAGCTGCCCAGTGTTCTGTAGGTACTGCAGAATGTAGATATTTGGGGAGAGAATGGCCATATTCTGCTCCCCACAACCAAAAGGCATCTGCAGGAGGGTGCCAATATTCTTCAGAGCACGACCCAGGATGTCTCCTACAGAAGGGGTATACTTCAGAAAAAGATTATAAAATGTATCTTGATTATTGATTGAGCACCATTATTGCACTCAGATTGAGATGTGAAGATGTACCCAGCACAGACACTGAGCCTCTGGCAGATCCCATCACTACAACTGCAGGGAGTTTCAGCTCCACCTCCTCTGTTAGAGCGCCCCCTGTGGGAACAACACAAAACTCCAGACACAAATTAAACTTACGAGGAGATCGACATCAATCAAATATTTCACCACTGACAAAAGGAAGAAAATAATCACATTAACATGTGTACCGGTATATGTAACAACAAACCCATACGATGACATAAACCTATGAATACTAAATGACTCCATAATATCACAGCCATGGTTAAATGTTATGAAAAGGGCTGTGGAGGGCAGGTCAAACTCACCCTTTGGACACAGAAGCCAGTTGTAACTCTCAGTCTTCTGAGATCCCTCTGCCTTTAGTGGCCACAGTTACAGACGGGTTACTGATATATCAATTTAAAGTACATCACAGTCACACCCACACAGACACACAAACACACACACTTACCTTAACCAGGAGTTGGCGAGTGACTGTGTCAATGCGACCTCTCTCTGGTACGGTAACTAGCTGATTGTCACATAGAGTCTGAGATTGGGCGGCCTCTGCACTCACTGTCACATTCATCACACCTGTCGTGACATATTCACCCACACGCGCACACATACACACAAACATCCCACTGCATTAGTATTACTATACACACCAGACATACACAGACATATGTATCACTTCTCCTTACTGTGCGGATTCTCACCAAGCACAGAGGGCACCAGTGTCCATTTGAAGGTCTTCCTTACATTTGCACACAGACAGGAGGAGTACTGGCCATCAGAGGAGGGGGTCAGAGTGAAGTCTGATGAAGGGGCTGGAGTCACTGTGACCTACCAGAGAGGGGGTCATATTTAACACACACTCAAAACTATAGAAAGCGCTTATGTGTGAAGCGGCTAAGCGTAGGCTACATTTTTGTTTGGTTTAAAACATTCATTCATTCATTCATTCAAACATTCAAAACATGACCTAGCAATAGCAACAGAACTTGAGTAACCGTTTTGCCATTATTTCATAAACACCTGCTCTGTGTTACCAAGATATCAAGTTAAGTTTTCAAGCCAATCAGCCAGTGCTGGTTTGTCTCTCTGGTGAAACCATTTTGTACCTCAAATGGCACCGTTTCAAATACAATGTAAGTTAAAGGGGTGGTTCAGGATTTTGGACATAGGACCTCATTTCCAAGTAAGCAAGTGTGATATTTATCAGTGGAGACCGTTTTCAACACGTTTCATCCAGTCCTTCTAATTGCAGAGTTCGCAGGTGCTAGGCTAGCGCAAGTCAACGGTATGTGCTAGCCTGCCACTAAAAACAGCGTACACCTTCAACACACACTCAAAGCCACAGCGAGAGCACTGCTGGGTAGACTTTTGTCATGTTCTGTTGCCTCAGGATGGGAGTCCATTACACCAAACAACTCTCATCTTCACATTGGGCTATAGCATTTAGGGCCTGTGTCCACCAATCGTATTTTTTGTGCTGACAGCGCGCCCTCAACCTCATTTTCAGAGCTCTTCGTCAAAGTGTTTATTGTTGCGAGGTTACAAAGTTTTGATTGGTCCTCGAGAGAGAAGTGACATTGACGAGGCCAGCGCTGTTCTAAACGTTGAACAGATTTCAACTTTCAGCGCTCGGAAAGTGCAGAGGGCTATTTTGCCGCCGGGCGCTGAGAACGCTAAACTTCGTAGGATTTGCATAGAAAATAGCTGCCGTTGGCGCAAAAAACGTGATTGGTGGACACAAGCCCTTAAGCAATTTGAGTGAGGGGACAACCCCTCATGTGTAGACATCTAGCTAGGCCTACTTCTAACACACAGAATTTGGCAGGTGTAGATATTACCATGATGCACTTGGGCTGGTAGTTGAAAACTGTTGCTTTGAGCTCAAAGGTCTCTCCACGGATGATGGAGTACGGCAGGGAGAGCTCCAGGAAGAAGGGCTGGAAAACTGTGAGCTGAACTGGTGGGGCCAGACCAAAGCCCTGGGGGGACAGGCAGAAAGCCTCAGTCTCCCAGGTGGTGATGGTGTCAGGGACAGTGAGAGGGACTCGTGCTTCTCCAGACTCCCTGTTGAGACAGTTCACAGGTCAGAGGAGTGTGCCATAGCAACAATAAAAACTTTTTTTTTTCGAGTTTTTCGTGTGAGTACATTTTGTGTTATTTGTGTCACATAAGGCACATAAGGCATAATTTTCATGATGCAGGTTTTGTGCCCTCTTACCCAACTTCTGTAAGCTCCCAGATCCATGTTTCAGGGAAGAAGGTGCGAATAGTCTGAGCTGGGTTGAAAGCTACTCCAACTGCAGCAGCCACCGGAGGATCTACGAGAGTGATTGAATCACACCCCTCAGTCCTCTGAACACACCATTCATACACACTCATCTGTTCTCTGACCATACCCCTTAGTCATCCAACAACACCCCTGAGTCATTCAGACACTCCCCTCAATCATCTAGCCACACCCTTCAGTCATTCAGGCGCACCCCTCAATCCTCTGGTCATGCCCCTCAGTCATTCAGACACACACATTAGTCATCACCCCCTCATTCATTCTGACTCAGCCCTCTGACCACATCCCTATAAAGCTTATCAATGAAACTGGAACTTGTATAATGAGTATAAAGTGAATGCGACAAGCATTGCATTGTCAAACTGACCATATTCACCAGCACCCATTAATGTGTATTGGTGGCCCCTGTAGACAACACAGGAGGGTGTGCGGATATGCAGGTCTGATGCCACTTTAAGCCCTAATCTCTGCCATAAACAAGGTCAGCAGGTAAATACTCTTGAAGTCAGCAGGGTACAATATCCACACCATATAAATCACCCCATACACACTGTGGATGTATACAATACCTACACCATATACAGAGTATTATGTATAAATCACCCCAAACACACTGTGTGCATCATTTGTGATGCTGGTTTGCATGGCCATTGAGGATCGGCGAGGTCTAAGGTGAAGGCAGTCAAAACGATCTTGAACTTGAGAGGGAATGCCACGGAACTGACTCTGTGCCATGCCGAACATCTGTATTGAAACATAAACACACACAACTAGAATCTAGCTAACCTGCTGTGGACAGCATACACTACCATAGGAGAGACAAGAGAGGAATCATATGAAATACATGGATGATAAGTGTCTATAAAAAATGTATACCGGTAATGCTCAGGAGGAGAGACAACATGCATGTCCTAACATCATTCATATGTGGTCTGTCATTTTACTTGGTAATGTCGGTCATTCTGTACCTTGATTTAAAATGTTTAAATGTTTAGCCTTTCATTATATGTTCACCACATCCCTCATTAATCCAACCACACCCCTTGGTCATGCTTGATTGACCATTTGTTACTTTTGTCATCAAATATTCCAATGAAGATTGGAAACATATTGGAGCAAACTCAAAGTGAATTGAAACTACACTACACGCTGAACAAGTATATCAACCATATTAGCATCCAAGCGTGAGCCTTTCTCCAGGATAAAGATGCTCTGATCCACAGCACTGATGCCACACAGTGAGCCAGGCGGAGCTGACAGCTGCAGGGAGCTCTCCTCTCCAGGAACCGCTTTAGGGGGGGAGAACTGCACCGACACCTGTGTAGTAGACAGGAGGTTTTACTTTGGGGGGGGGGGGGAGAACTGCACCGACACCTGTGTAGTAGACAGGAGGTTTTACTTTGGGGGGGGGGGAGAATCAGCAGGTTAGACCAGTAAATTACAGTTTTTTACAACTGTTTACGCATATTTTCAAAGTTCTTTGTCATTTTTTCAAAACTCTACACCAGGACTTTGAACCAGATTTCTCCCCCCAATTGGTTCGTTCCTAACAGAAACAGTATTTTAACGTTTCCGGTTTTGGTTTCAACCCTAAAATAGACATTCCTGAACCAGTTAGAACAAAAAAATAAAGTTCCCGAGCCAGTTAATAACGTTCCATGTCAGCTGTGGGACATACAAATAAGTAGGCTGGTCATTAGGACTTTACAATTATATTGTTAGGCTACATCAACACGTCTCTATCCTGTCATCAAACAGTATTATATTACTAATTATGACCGCCGCGCAGCGAAGCGCCCCCGCTGGACTGGACCCCCTGAAAGGAGGGTAGGGCAGACACAGTTTTCTGTGAATATCTCGAAAACCGTAGGGTTTAGGAGGACCATTTTTTTTTTGTATGTTGATCTCGAGGGGCCATGTCAACCCATTCCATAACTACTCATTTCATGTATAGCGCCACCTAGTTAAACACAAAAAAGTAAAAATGAGGTGTTGTAATTGAAGGTATCTGTGACCTAACATAGTCAAAACTGCACAAAATTGGAAGTGTAGGATCATTATGACACCCTCTGTATGCACGCCAAGTTTTGTGGAATTCCGTTCATGGGGGGCCACACAATAAATTAATTTATGTTACTATACACCAACTGGCCTGTAGGTGGCCGGAGACAGTTTTCTGTGAATATCTCGAGAACCGTAGGGCCTAGGAGGTCCACCTTTTTTATGTATGTTGGTCTTAAGGGGGCATGTCAACCCATCCCATAACCACTTATTTCATGTATAGCGCCACCTAGTTAAAAATTAAAAAGCAAAAAATTAGGTGTTTTCATCACAATATCTCTGGCTGACAAGGTCAAAACTGCACGAAATTAAAAGTGTAGGATCATTATGACACCCTCCGAATGCATGCCAAGTTTTGTGTACTTTCGTTCATGGGGGGCCTTACAATAAAATAATTTGTGTGTACATTTAGTGACGTACACCAACAAGGACTCCCGGGACACTGAAAGACCGGGGTACACAAAACTTGGTGGGCATGTACCCCCACATGGATAGCATGGAACCGTCATTTTTCGTTTTGATCTGTAGCCCCCCCGCTGGACTGGACCCCCCGAAAGGAGGGTAGGGCAGACACAGTTTTCTGTGAATATCTTGAGAACCGTAGGGTTGGTTGGTGGTGGTTGGCTGCATACTGGTGTATGAAGGCATATGTGGTTTATGATCTGTCTGGTTAATTGAGAAATGTTACATGTTGCGATCAACTTCACTGCTGCTAGACATTAAAGCATCATACTTCACCTTCCCTTACCTTGCTTCTGAAGCACTTTTCCGTTTGAAATCGCTTGCTTTTTGCCAAGACCATCTCACTGGGAAAGACACAGTAGACCAGAATGTCCATGAAATTAGCCATCTCAGGTGTGACAGGCAGTTCGAAGGACACCTGGCCTTCAACTACAGTTTGGGTGATCTTTATTGGAGCCTTCACAAACCCATGGTGAACAATCTCACCATTGGATAAAACCTGCAACACACCAAAAATAACCCAGTGTCCCGTGTAGACAATTTTAAAATGGCTTGTCTGAAGAGCTGAGGTGGAAGTAAGACATTTTCTTTTCATAGATGCACTCTTTCTAATGGTATTGAAATCCCTTACAGGTACACACACACACACACCAGGTAAATTATGTCCACAGTGTCTGTGGTGAAGGTCTCTCCAGTGAAGACATAGCGAATGCTAATGGTTGCAACTGTGTGGCACTTCAGAGGCTCGTTTGGGCTTGTGATGTATAGAGAGCTGTGTGAGGCTGGTAGCTGAGATGGATTCCTGTGCAATGTAACCCAAAATATTCCTTGGTCATAGAAGGGGACCCTTGCCTGCAAATAAGTGACATCATATGAATGTGCAATGTGCATTTGTTCAATGTAATCAGAGGGTCAGCTCTGCTAAGGTCAGTGAGGGTCTTACAAACAGGAGGATGTTGTCCTTATTGAGAGCAGCGGTGTGGAAAGAGAAACTGGCCAGTCCATCAGAGTCAGTGGTGATGCTCATCAGGGGCTCTTGGTGTGCATGTAAATACAGATAGACTGGCTTATATGCAACACTTGTTCCATTAAAATGCCTCATTCTGATCTGTGGTAGCAGAGCAGAGAGGACAAAGCAAGAGTGTAATATGCAAATAGGCAGGCAGGGAAATTCACAGAAGAAGTTTTAGTCCAGACCATACCTTTCCCTCCACAACTGATCCATATTCATACACGTTTGGGGTCTCTTCAAATGTGATGCTTCCAAGGGAGTAGGAAATCCAGATTCTTGCAGTTATGGACTTGCTCACCTCTGAAATTGTAAAAATAATGATTTACATTTATTCATTTAGCAGACATTTTTATCCAGAGAGACATATCTCAATTATATCACAAGGGCAACTTGGGGTTGCCATGCCATGTGCCATGCTCAAGGGCACAACGGTGGAAGCTGGATATTGAACCCACAACTTTCCTGGCAACTGCAGGCTTTCCTAGCTCCTAATGACCACTATGCTACCATCGCCCTAACAACAACAACAACAACTCTAGCATCAGTCCAAATCCATATCATAACCCTTACAGTATGTGTGGATTTGTTATTCTATCATGGCTGTTTTCTCTGTGTGTGTGTTTGTGGATGCTGTCCTATATGAATGGGCATCAGGAAGCAATAAAATATGCTTTTCCTCTTTATCATTTACTCACCTGTTTCCTCCTCAATGACTGTGGCATTGAAATCAAGAGCATCGTCTAGCTTTGTAGCAAAGCCACTGTCAGTAAAAAATGTCATGTTGAACACATGAGAAGCACAGCCTGAATCACCCATCTGTGGGGATGAAAACAGGTTAGTTACATAGAGCCCTTCAGACACTTTAAGGGCTGAGTATACTCGACACAGTCGTCACTGTGTGCACCAGTGTGTCAAAATGATGTTGTGATCCCTCTGAATTTCAACCCAATTCAACAGGTCATACATCCCTTTGTTTGCAACTTGCAAGCACGCACGCACGCGCACACACACACACACACACACACACACACGCACAAATGCACACACTTACACACTTGCAAGCAGGATGGACTAGCTAGAAGTCAGGATCAGTGTGCCTCTTAAGGCTAGCCTAGAAATCTAGACGCACCCTAGCGGCAGAAAATTACATTTGCTGCCAGGGCTAGTCTAGCAACTCTCCGTTGGCTTGTGAGCTGGAAAAATTACATTTCTATCAGGCCAATCAAATCGTGTATAGAGACATTAGGCAGGCTTAACATAATAATTGATGGCAGAGTTGCAACGGTTTGACTTGAATTCCTGGCTATTTGAAAACAAAGAAGATGGATATTGCTATTGGCGAACAGCGTGACACGAGATAAGTTTTTTTTAAGTTGGCAAAAGTTTGAACTAGCCAACTAGCTCCGCTGGTGGGAAAACGCATGGGTGGGAACGCATGAGCTGTCCTATTGCGTGCAGAGGGAATTTGAAAGACAACCGTTTATCCCGCCCCTCGGACTGAGCACTGTCAACGGTGAGTGCCCAGACCCTACATTTTAATGTGGTTCTGGCTCGTCAGGCTATCTTAAGGCATCAGGTACCACATTTTTGCTTGAAGGTACAGTCAGTGATTGCAGAAGACGTCACATTAATCATGACCTGCTCAGAGTGTGTCAGAAGAGTTTATGTGCCATCAAAATGATTCTGGAACTGTTACTTTTAGGTATGAAAATATTTAGGGGGCTTTAAGGCATCCATTGTATTTTTTTAAGCATTCATCAGGATGACAATGTAGAGTAGGCAGGGAGTGAGTGAAGTGTGGGGTGGGTTCTGAAGACTACATTAGGTTAGATTCGAACCTGGGTCCGCATGGGCACCTGACCAGAGACCTACCTCCAGGGAAGCATTGAGACACAGAGGACTGAGGGTTTCACCCAGGCTCAGCATCCAGGCTCTCGCATGACGGCACAAAACCATTAAAACCAAACCTGGTACAGGCAGCCCATAAGTGTATCTGAGAACAGAGCCTTGCTTTAGAATTGGGGTTAGAACTCCAAAGAATCATAATGTATGTGTACATGAATGTGTGCGCATGTGTGTGTGAGTGAGAGAGAGAGAGAGAGAGACAAAAAGGAACTGAGTGTGCATGAAGACTCACTTTCCGCACACCTTTAGCTCGAGGACATCTAAGCCGACACTGACCACAAAGGGATGGTCTGTTGTTACCTCAAACTTAGGCAGCACTAAATCAGAGGGAGTTTATTTCAAGGAACATGCCAACATTTTGGGAAATTAGCTTATTCACTGTCTCCCCCAGAGTTACATAAGATGATACATACCCTTCTTCTTCTGTGCGTGCAGTTACTCAGTCTGAAGCACCCATTGTTAGCATAGCTTCGCATAGTGAATTGAAGTGGGCAGTTCCAACTAGCCATAGCACCCAAAGGTGACAAAAGAACACTAGAACACTACAAAAGAACTTTACAACATACAAACTACAGATAGGCAGTTTTCTAAGCATATTCAAACTTGGAACTATGTTTTCATTTAGGAAAAGCACTGCTACTTGGGTGGAGTGATTTGCACACAGCACCTGAAAAGCGGCAGTAGCAGTGCTTCGTCTGAATGAGAATGTAGTTCCAAGCATGTATAACCTATGATTAGAAAATCGCTGCATTTGCATTTGCATTTTACATTGAAATTTGTACACGTTGTATTTACTGTATACTAGTTACAACATGTAAATAGAACAATGTTTGAGTTATTTCGTAGGGATGGGCAGAACGAGGCTTTGTGAAACAACGAAACGTTCGAAGCAATTGCGCCGGAATGTGTCGAGGTTTCGAAACAATCCGACACACGTAACTCCATGGTGACATCTAGTGGCCAGTTTTGCTAACATCACATTTTGACCGTGAAGCACAACTGCTTCAGACGAAGAATATAAATAGCCAACATGGAACGCAAGATTTCGTCCACAGCCACGTGGTTTAGTGGTTAACTCACTTGCATTCGGCCAGAGCGGCCGGTGTTCGACTCTCTGCTGGTGCTTAGAAATTTCAGACTAGTATATGCGTTCAGTACCTAGAGCGTTTTTATATCTGCCAGTTAGATGTTTTGTTATTTCAGTTTCATAGTACATTATCCTTTGGAATATGCTGGAGAGGAAAATGCTACAATGGTTTTAAAATGTAGGCTATGCTTATGGCCCAGGGTTTTTTTTTGGGAACATGTTGTAGGGAAATAAAGGATACATGTGAAGCAGGTTAGACTAATCAGGTACAACATGGGAAAAATAAACAACACATTTTTTGTATGTCAACATACATTTTTATTTAGGAATAACAGTTGTTCTGCCGTCTTGGCATTTAATCTGTTTCTTGTTTTTGAATAAACCTCCCCAGCCTTGGAAAAAATTCTTTCACAAGGCACACTTGTTGCTGGCATGCACAAATATTTTTTTGCCATCACAGTTAGGTTTGGATAAACCACTCTCCTCTCCTGCCAGTATTTCAAAGGGTCAGCTGTTCTTGAAATAAAGGCATCAGTCATATATTTTTTTTACTTCTGCTACTATCTAAATATTAACGTCACTAGACTATATCTATCTAAACTATCGCTTACTGTCTGTCTCTAGCCTGTCAATTAATCTATATCACTAACCTATCAATCACAAGAATGCACTATAAATCGCTATATCTCTATATGTCTCTATGTCGCTATTTCTCTTAAAATCTCTCTCCTCACAAAAAAACCACAAAGATAGGATGTGTTTGAATGACTTTTAAGCATTCTGGGACTTTGTAATTTAGATCAAACAGGTGTTTACTCGGGTAATTGGCTCGCGCGGCAAGTGTGCCACCTGTCCAAACCAAATTGAAACACCACGAAGCCTCACTAAGCCATGGTCACGTGACATGGGCGTTTTGAACCACACTTCGAAACACTGTTCGAAACACTTGCGTTTCGGAAGCTCGACACTGTTTCGAAACGTCAGCTTCGAGCGTCACATCCCTATTATTTCGTCACTTTTGGGAGATAGGCTAGTTGGAACTGCCCACCTCAATGAGCTATGCTAATGGTGGGTGCTTCAGACTGAGTTACTGCACACATGGAAACGAGAAGGGTATGTATCATCTCAGGGGCGCCGCTAGGGTTGTATTCTATAGTACGCACCATGGCCCAGGGCGCTATTTTAATGCACCATTTTAATGCAATTTGGGTGGGACAGAAATACCTTTACAGAGCAAGCAGCTCTGGCCATATCGGCTCTGGCTCACATGACGTGAACATTGCTTTAAATGCATTATACCCAACACTATCCAACACGCGAACAAGGGAAAGAAATGAAAAAAGAAACCAATGAGCTTATGTCGCGATTTGCGAGAGGCCTAGAGAAAAGACAGCTATGTAACCTAACAATAAGGATTTGCCTACACTGCTGTTTGTCCCAAACTTTGAGACGATCCATATTTTAGCCTACACATTACCTGAATCTTATCAATCTTGAAACCCGAACTGCAATGTTCCAAACAGAGTGACTCTATGCAATGCCTAATCTCACTGTAACTATAACTGCTATTTTTACTATTTTTAACTATAAGCTATTTTTATTGTTGTAATACTGAATGATTTCATGAATAAAGCGTTGAAAAATTGTACGCACATGCGTACAGGATTACGGCTGGCGGCGCCACTGTATCATCTTATCTAACTCTGGGGGAGATGGTGAATAAGCTAATATCCCAAAAAGTGGGTGTGTTCCTTTAAGATGTGTACAAATAGTATAGTACCATATTTCTTTACAGTAAACAGCTGAATTGTCAGACATAGGCCTACTGTATTTCTACACGTTAAAGAGCTAGGTTGTCAGATTTCTTCATATTAAAGAGCTGGGCTATCGGACATACCGTACTTCTTCACTCTAAAGCCATGGGTCGCCGTGGCATGGTCCTGATTGGTGTAAACGTAGAAGAAGTAGGCCCCCTCCGGTGCTTCTGAGCTCAAGGTGTGGGAGAGAGCCAGGATCTGGCCCTGTGACGAGTAGTTCAGCCACTGCCCAATCCTGGTCCCTCCACTATTCTGTTTAAACAGGACAAGAGGTGAATCAGAGACTCTTACAGCTGAGACTCTTACATGTTTATATTGCAGTGGATGATCTACAAACACTTCTGATATACAACAATATGCTCATGCAATAATGGATTGTGTTACCTTAAGTTCCACAACTGGATACTGCAAAAGTAGGAAAAAGAGATGTTACAAGGACAGTTGTGAATAAAGTAATCAAACATATTGTCAATTATTTGTAGTCGCAGGGCATGACATCATAAAAGTTAAATGTGTTAAAGTCCTCCTCTGGTATGCATTTAGATTTCATTGGCTGAAGCACAGAACAAGTGGTTTGAATCACTAGCCCACATGATTGCGGGCTACTCCAGCAGCTGCTGACTGGGGAACAGATTTGGGTTGGCTCTTGGTCCGATACATTCTGGACTTGGCTGATATTTGGGTTAACCAATTTGGGATCAACACACAGCACCTGAGTCAGGTTCTTTATGCGACAAACCAAAGTCCATGAGGCCAGTGTTGACATTTAAGTAAGGCGGAGATCACAGCCAGCAGCAAGTGGCAGCAGCAAGCGTAACACAACGCTCAGACCATAATAAGTTCTACCTCGTTCCTATGGTAACACAAATGGTTTGCCTTAACTGACAATTGAATACACCCATGCTGCGCTTTGAAAGTTGAACCAAGTTCAACGCTCAGCTTGTTCAACCGCTGGCCGCTGGCTAATGTGATCCCCGCCTAAAACCTTTGGTTACATTCAGTTTGCATAGGATTGTCACATAGTGGGAGCTCTCTTTGCCTCACCTCTCCATTAACTGCGATAAACTTTGTGTCCAATGAGATCACTCTGAAATGCACTGCAGAAGATGACAATGTTATAATCAGATCTGTTAAGGCAGGTATGCTGTGTGAAGCCCTCTGCACCTTCCTCTCCACTTACCTGTTTGGCCAGGTGTGTATATAGGCTTATCTGTCTGAATAAAGGTGATGGGAGCTGGTTTGGGGTTGAATAGGACTTTTCTTTCCTCCATCAGATTAAACGTTTGACCCTTGACCTCTACACGGATCTTCTGGACGGACATGGTCATCACCACAGGAGCCTGGAGGGGAACATGAAAACATGCCCTTATCTTGTGTCCCAACTTTTTCATCAGGACAAAAGTCTAGAGGAGAAAGTAAAAACACCTGCTATTTTGCTCAAACTCTTTCATCAGCTCAAGAGCCAAGGAGAAAATAGAAACATCTCCCGATCTTCCGAAAATCACCACAGGAGTCTACAGGGGATTTACAGATCTTTTGATTGATGCATTGTACACAGCTAACCCTGCTCACTATCACTGCTTAGAGACATTGGCACA
Source organism: Alosa sapidissima (assembly GCF_018492685.1). NCBI lineage: Eukaryota > Metazoa > Chordata > Actinopteri > Clupeiformes > Clupeidae > Alosa > Alosa sapidissima. The sequence continues at coordinate 20,807,076 of NC_055973.1, forward strand.
ACTTTCACTGCCTAGAGACACTGGCACAGGTAACACTACCTAGAGACACTGGCACGGGCAACACTGCATAGAGACACTGGCACGGGTAACACTGCATAGAGACACTGGCATGGGCAACACTGCATAGAGACACTGGCACGGGTAACATTGCAGGCAGCTATTTTGGGCACACTGTGTGTGTGCAAGGCTTCTTGACACCAAGCTTGGCACGATTGCCACAATGTATGCAACATACCACAAGATTGACACAATGTATTCATATGTCGACTTTTGGCAGCAGAAGGGTACATGAGTAGAAAACTGCCATATTGGCATTACACTAACTAAACTAACTAAGACAATGACTGACCTGAATCTGGAAGCAGCGGTGGAACTCAGTGTCTGCTGGCTCCTGTAGCAGCAGTGTGTTGTTGTCCTTATGGTTCAGGTAGATGGACATGACAGTGGGCTCAGCTGAGGGCTTTAAAAAGCTCACACACACTTTAGCATGTGAGCCAGAATTTATGGATGCAGGGAACGTCACAAGAAAAGACCTGTGGAGATGCACAGCGACTCACTAGATTTACCCACCACTCACTGGTGAACTGTGTCATGAATAAGGCTGTGAATGACAACAGACTACAGTTGACAACAGACAACAGACAACAGACTGTGTCTATGGTGTGTGTGTGTTTGTGTGTGTGCGCGTGTGTTCTTTGTCATTTGGGACCCTACCAAGATACCGCCAGCCTCCTAGCGGGTGACCAAGTAAAGAGTATAATCAGACTGAAATCAGATTATTCGTTTGCATGTAACCCCACACTGTGTCTTGTTGTTTGTGTGAACATATAGGGCTGTGTGTGCATTGTAAAAAGTCCTGCCATGTATTGGTTATTCATTTAGGTTATTCATAACACTTTTATTAGCAACTTACTGTATGTCAAATATCTTAGAAGGAAGAAAAGATATCCGCACACTGCCTTGTATGCTCCCAGTTTAATGGCAGGTTACAATGTTTCGACCACTCAGGTCTTCATCAGGTATCTGACCTGAGTGGTCAGTGTTGGCACCGGCTTAATATAGCCAACAGGGAATGTTCCTTACAATACCTTTAGAGCAGTGTTTCTCAAACTTTTTCAGACCAAGGACCACTTAACCAATAAAAAAAAAAAAATCACGGACCACCTAGCTAAAAAAAATAATAGTAGACCTACTTCAACAGTATATTACACAATAGGCTTACTCACTGAACACTCATACTCAACTTACTTGTTATCTTTGCACCTTGCTTATTGTGTCAGAGTGCTTATTGTGTCTGAGGATTCATATGATTTCAAGTGGCATAGCTTACATAGGCAGTGTTGCAGAACTGTTTGAATTTACAAACAAGTTGGTTCAATATGGCAAACAACTCATCTATATTATATTTTACCACGTCTGCTCGCTGACCACTTGGGATAGCTTGCGGACCACCAGTGATCCCCGGACCACACTTTGAGAAACACTGCTTTAGAGGACATTCTTAGAACGTCTTTTAAGTGTGTGAGTGTGTGTGTGTGTGTGTGTGTGTGTGTGTGTGTGCAGCTTCACTTACGGCCTTGGTGCTGGGTTAGCGTAACCCACGGCAGCCAGCAGCCCCAGGGCAGTGCAGATCCTCCAGAGGAACATTCTTCTGTGTCTCCAGGGGTTTGGACACAAGACTCACTGCTGTAACGGTCACCACTGGTACTAGGAAACATCCCATTCCCCTGATACCTTTTCCTGTTAGCCCCCTAAATCATTAACTTTGGGACAATATTGTCTTTCCACATTTGGCAGTTAATGATGTCAATACACTCTATAACCTACAAGTCTAAACTCCTGAGGGACTGGATTGCAGGCAATTGAAAAATAAAAAGATACACCTGAAGGTATACCTGACGAAGACCTCTGGTCGAAACGTTGTGTTAATAAACCACTCTGGGAGCTTATAGAAACAGTGTGCGGGTATCTTTTTATTTTTCAATTGTCGGCTAAGCCTTTTACCCAGCACCTGTTTAAATTTGGAGATGTGCGTGCACTCCACTCTTTGAGGACTGGATTGCAGGACCATGCACTTCCACTCTGGGCAGCCTCCTTCTTTGAAAAACATTTCATGTTGATTGATTTCTAGTGTATGATATAATAATAATATTTGTAATATAAACAGTAAAAACAATTATTGCTTTTATTGTTTTTACTGTTTGCTTATTTTACTGTAAAGCACTTTGGTAGGACACTGGCTATTTTAAATGTGATAGGCCTAGATAAAGCTGACATTGACATTGATATAATATTATTCATATCAAGCTACCGCATGTGGCATTGACTTAATATGTTATTCTGATCGTTCTTAAAACGTAGAGCTAAAATGTGCTGTATTTTTCAGTGTATTACTGGTAGGAAGTCTGACCTTTACCAAAAGGATGACCCAGATTTGGTGCCATCTGTTGGACTGACAGGTCAGCAAGGAGGAACCTCGGTCACCCAAAGAAACAGGGAACTCACGCTACAAGCGTCACATGAATCAAACCCAGCAGAGACTGGAGGCTGAAGCTACTGCTGCTGCTGCTGAGACTGATGACCCCAACACAAGTGATTATGTCAGCGATAATTTGTGCTGTACAGGGACTCAAACTGAATTGACTGGTGATGTCATTGAGGCTATGAACACTGAACTCCAAAGTCTTAGAACTGAAAACATTCAGTGATGTTGCACATTTGTTCACTTCCTATGACCAAAGGGCCTTTGTTGATAAGGATGGAAAGTTATTATTTTTCACTGGCCTACATACATACCAGATACTGTTACTCTTCACATTCCTTAGTTCCCACCTCCCTGTGAAGAAGTCACTTGATAAGTTTAAGCAGTTGATGCTTACATTGATGCATCTTAGGCTAAATGTTTCCTCAACTTTCCTGTCATATGCATTCAATGTGTCAATAGTTACTGCTACAAGGATAGTCACCGATGTCATGTTTATTCGCATGAAGCCAATTATCATATGGCCAGAAAGAGAACAGTTTAAAACAAAAAAAACATGCCAATGCAATTCAGGAAACATTTTGGGAAAATATTTGCTGTTATTATTGACTGTTTTGAGGTTTTTATAGAACGTCCGTCTATAGCCAGAGCAAAAACATGGTCTTCCTACAAGCACCATAACACAGTTCAATTCTTGATTGGTATTACAATCCCCAGGGCACAGTCTCCTACAATTCAAATGCATGGGGAGGAAGAGTAGCAACAAAAACATAACTGAAAACTGTGGCTTTTTGGACAACATACTTGGTGATCTAGTTCTTGCTGACCATGGCTTAAATATTCAGGCCACTTTTGGTTGTAGAATGGCTCATGTACAAATTCCAGCCTTCACTCCTGGAAAGTCACAGTTACAGTAGCTCCTGTTCACTTAGAAACCACAAGGAAAATTGCCCACGTCAGGATTCATGTTGAGCGTGTGATTGGTTGTGTGGGCCAGAAATACTATTTTGGGGGGGGGGGGGTCTTCTTGTCCAACATCAGTTCCTGAACTCACAAATGCTCATCTCAATCAAAGGGCAAAAAGGGGGGGGGGGGGGGGTCAATTAATTTCTTGATGTGTAGATAGTGATGGTTATTGTAGCATATAAGATTGGACTTGTCTGTTGTGCTCTGGTAAACTTTTGTCCATCAGTAGTTGATTTTTACCTACTGTAAATATATTTTTATATGCACTTTGGCAATAGAAAATATAAATGAATCCATGTCTCTGTGTCTATATATACAGTAGGCTAAAATTATATAAATGATTGTTAATTTACAGTCATTAAGCCATTGTATTGTTGTGGAAGAGAACACACAGCATTTCACTATCATCAGAACACAGATTTATTAAAGGAAAAATAAAGTATCAGTGAAACTTCACAGCAGCCAACTAAAAAAGTTTTATTTTTTGTTTTATTACTTTGGAGGTTTCTTTCTTTTTTGGAAGAGACTGGGGTAGCTTTTGGCTCTGTGGGCAATACCAGGTTCCCTTTGGTGCAATCATAACATTAATACATGAGTAGTGAAACCAATTAATATGACATTTTGCATTGTCACATATAGAACCATCTTTCTAAACTCAACCTGGCCACAGAAACACCAGGTTCTTTCTTGGCCACTGGCACTTGCAGCACAATCAGAGCCATGTGATTCAACTGAGGCAAATATTCCAGGTTGTAAGGACACAGTGGCCATGGTAGATGAAAGCTTTGTGTAAAACTTGCCAACTAACTCTAGAATAATGTCTGTCGAAAATGTTCTTGCTTTTCATACCTCAGAACTCCAAATCAAATAAAATCTGCTCAACATGCAAATCCGTTTCTGTCCAAACAACAAAATGGGCAGATTCCAGTTTGCACACCCCAAGTTGAGTTTGCACCTGGTAGAAATACTGGTGGTTTCGGTTAAGTGTTAGTTTCAGTTTCCCTTCACTGTCCTTCTCTAAACCTTTGTACTTTTTCATGAGATTTCTTATATATCTATAAACACGTCACATACAAATTTCTCATGATTACATCCCCAGGGAGTAGCTTTTGATGTGAATTTGTATGACTCAGGATAGCACACAGTTTTGATGAAGATCTGTGATGGCTGTCACTGCAAGCGTCTCATGCTTCATCATCCTCAAGCACACTGTGGATTTTTTACATTTAATTTATATTTAGTATTTAGTTTTGTTAGTTTTTCTTATCTTCTCCTGTCTCTATCGTACAGTGGAGTTTTGTTATATGTATATACTTATTTTTACCCTTTCTGCTGTAAGTGCATGTTGTGTGTGATGTCTGTAGGCTACTGAGACCTTGAATTTCCCCTTGGGGATCAATAAAGTATCTATCTATCTGGTTGTTTTCATCTTTTCGCAATTCAGTCAACACAGGAGGGATTTTTTCTCCAATCACTTTGGGGACAAAACTGTCAGAGTAAGGCTCAATCCCTGTTCCTTGAGAAATTGTTCGCCAATGATCAAACTTTTCTCTACAAGGCTTTACTTAATGGTTACTGCTCCATAATTGATTTCAGCAAACGAATCAAGCATGTATAATTTAATTTTGTTGACGTGGGAATGTCAGTGGTGCATTCATTGTTTTTGTAGAAGAAGCGGGGCATTGTTTTTCGATAACACACACTGCAACTTCCAGCACAGTCACTAGTCTAGAACTCACTAGAAGCCTTGCCTTGTTTCCTTGCTTTATTTCTGTAGGATCTGATTAAAGGTTTACTTCAACTTTTGAAGTAATGGTCAAAATAAATTTTTAGAGAAATCACTGTGGCAGTGCATTCCATCCCCATGCAGTGCCTGAGCAGCATGTAGAGAAATTGAAGACCATATCTTCATTTTAGTGTTTTTTAAGCAATAATTTGCAACTTCAGCCACTTACATTTGCAATTAAATGGCAAGAAAGGCTTAACTCGCATGAAGGTAGCATAGGATGTTTTTTTAGACTTTCTGATCCTAGTATAAACTCTCCAACAACATCCTTGTGACATTTTTTCCCTCTCTAACTGTCCTCCTCCCTTTGTGTAGAGGTAAAATAACGTTTTAAGTGTAACGTTGTAAGTGTAAAAAAAACGATTGAGATTTCTTCCGATTTCAATTCAAACATTAAAATAATCGGTAACACTTTACTTGACAGTATCGACATGACACTGTCATGACAAATCCTAACCTCTAACCCTAACCTTAAACCTAACCCTAATCTTAACCATAACTTCTTATGACAAAAACCGAATGTCACTTAATAACAGTGGCGATATGTCATAAATGTTTGACTTTTTTTATGACTTGTTCATGACAGTGTCATGTCACTCTTATGTCGACACGGTCAAGTAAAATGTAACCAAACTAGATGTACCGCATAGCGGTACAAAATATGACCGCCGCTCAGTCCTGTACATCCGTTCCGCGAAAATAAATCACACTTCAATTTGTCTCCATATTTTACTCCATCCCCCACTCTTGAAACTTTTGTGTATGCTTGTTTGGCATGCCTGAGTGTGTGTGTGCGGCTGCACAGAAAGTAGCCTACTGGCGCTAAAAGGTGAATAGATTGTAGAATAGCCAAAGAAGATGTAGCATTGTTATAAAACCTTTAAAATCTCTAAACAATCACAAGTAGGGCAGTTCATCACAGTTCATCCATTGCAACTGGATTGATAAAAGGTCACTTACACCTGTAGGCTACATTGTATTTGGGAAAAGCAAAAGGTATCAGCATAATGTTATTTATTTATTTATTTTTTATGTATTTATAAACAAAACATCTGTCAGTTCCATGCCGTTTTCAACAGCTATCAAAAACAAAGGTCATTTTTGGATGGATGGATTTTTTGTGAATGTTTCTTCTTCTACATAAGATTTTAGTCATCTTTAGTTCATGTAACACTTTATTGTCAATGCACAAATTAAGTAACAGTAGTCTGAAACGTTATTGTTAATGCACAAATTAAGTAACAGTAGTCTGAAACGAAATGCTGTTTTACATCTAACCAGTGGTGCAAATAACTGACATTCCAAATGGTCCTTGATGAAATGCGTCGCTAGACTGTTCATACACATTTTAACGGGCCAAAGTTGAAGAGCTTTTGTCCGTTATTGTTCGTGCAAATATAGGCTGATTCATGTTCCCTTGCATTGTGTAACTGAGGTCCATGGCTAGTCTGGCTTTCATCAGACCAAGCTCAATCTTTTAAGAAATCAAAAAATAAATAGCGGGCAGATCAGGCTGGGTTCACCCAGCCTAGTCCATAGGCACCCGATATTGTTTAATTTTCCGATTGAGATATACACGCTCTGGCTATTCTAAATGCAAAAATGCATCAGGGAGTTATGACAAAACTGTAACTAACAAACTAGATCCTAATAGAAAGCTGTTAGCTTCCCTAAGCTACAGGTAGGATTATAAGGTAGGCCTATTTACAACAATATAGCCGCAAGCGGCAATGGCGGGCCCGAGCACCTGCGGGCCGCAACCCGTGACATTGCGGAACCCAACAAAGCACCGACGTGGTGCGCTTCTGAAATGTACATATTTGATGTGTGTGCTAATCTGATTAATCTGATGCATCTGTTGGTGATATCCAACAGACGTGGAAAAAACACATTCCTTATCTTGCCAATTGGTGGCGCTATGTAAGGCATGTTAATAAGACATTTGAATGTCATCATCATGATATCTAATTTTGTGTAAAATTTCAGATAAATCAGTCAAAGCATTGAACATTTTTGGCACATTTCCTGCTTGGCCAGATGGTGGCGCTATGCTAGGCATGTGAATTACACATGTGAATATCATCACAATAATGATATCCAATATTTTGTAAAGTTTCAGATCAATCAATAAAGGCATTGCCAATTTCTCCCACATGTTCCTGCTTGGCCAGGTGGTGGCGCTATGCCAGGCAGGCTCATTGGGTGTCTGGATATCATCATAATCATAATATCTATTAACCTGAGAAGTTTCAGACCATTCATTCAAAGCATAGAACATTTCTGGCACATTTCCTGCTTGGCCAGATGGTGGCGCTATGCTAGGCCTGTGAATTACGAATGTGAATATCATCACAATAATGATATCCGATATTTTATAAAGTTTCAGATCAATCACTTAAGGCATTGTCCATTTCTGGCACATTTTCTGCTTGGCCAGGTGGTGGCGCTATGTCAGGCTGGCCCATTGGGTGTCTGGATATCATCATAATCATGATATCTATTAACCTGAGAAGTTTCAGACCATTCATTCAATGCACTGTGATTTATGACACATTTCCTGTTTTTGTGGTGAGATATTAAAATCATATCAAATATATAACTTATCAAAAATCCCTTCGCAATTTAACATCAGCGACATCTTGGCATAATATTTGCCAAATTTCAAATGAATCTGACAAACCCTCTAGGAGGAGTATGTTCAAATTGATTATATGACATCAGTATAATTGTCATTCTTTCTGTTGCCAGTTGGTGGTGCTATGCCAAACATGCATTATGGGCCTGTGAATATTATCATTGACATGGTCTTCAATGACCTGTGAAATGTAAAACATTTCAAGCCATGCATGGTGAATTATGACACATTTATTGTTTATGTGGAAGGGTATTAAAATTAATAATTTCTCCATTTCGTCAAATTACAACATATCAAAAAAAAGCTTCACAATTTATAATCAGGAACATCTCGGCGTCATGTATACCAACTTTGACATGAATCGGATCAACCGTCTAGGAGGAGTACATTAAAATTGATCATGTCCACAATGCACAAAATCTCAATTACCTCACTTCCTGTGGGCGTGGCTAATGGCATGTTAATACAAAAGTTGTTTGTTTTTTGGGAGTTACATACATCCACCAAATTTGGTGTGTGTATCTGTGTGCTGTGCTGTGTATTGGGGGGGGGGGGGGCAGTGTGCTGTAAGTATGTTGGGGATGTGTGTTGGAGAAGCTTCCTGATGAAATGTGCTGTGTATGTAGGGGGGGGGGGGGGGCAGGGACTTACTATTGCAAGCAGAGTACTGTATGTATGATGTACTGTATGTGAGTGATGACAGTGAAGATGTGTGTGTGGGCGGGAGGGGAGTGGAGCAGTGACTGTGTGTGTGTGTGTGTGTGTGTGTGGGCAGTGTGCTGTAAGTATGTTGGGGATGTGTGTTGGAGAAGCTTCCTGATGAAATAATGTGCTGTGTATGTAGGGGGGGGGCAGGGACTTACTATTGCAAGCAGAGTACTGTATGTATGATGTATGTGAGTGATGACAGTGAAGAAGGGGATGGGGGTGGGGGGGGCAGAAAGGCTAGGCAATCAAGGACATGGGTAGATGGAGGAGAAATCAAAAATAATAAATAAAAAGTTCTATGGCGATGTGCAAAAGTTGGAGAAAGTCAGATATGTGTGTGTGTGTGTGTGTGTTTTGACGTGTGATGAAATAAGAAAATAAATAAAAGGTCTGTAGCATAGGGAGAGGGATGTAAAAGTGCTAAAAGTCTTGTAGGTGTGTGTGAGTGTGTGTGTGTGTGTGGGGGGGGGGGGGTCATGAGTGCTGAGTAGTGAATGAGTGCAAAGTCAGTATAGTGTGAGTTCAGAGTTGGGAAATGTTTGAGAGTGCTGAGGAGTGAATGTGTGCAAAGTCAGTATAGTGTGAGTTCAGAGTTCGGATGGCCTGGGGATAAAAACTTCTCCTGAGTCTCTCAGTTCTGGCTTTGTGACTACATAGGCGTCTTCTTGATTTCAGCGGTAGGAATAATCCATTGTTAGGATGAGAAGAGTCCTTCAGAATCTTTTGGGCTCTTAGGAGTACTCTTCTGGAACTTGATGTGTGTGCCAAATTTCATGCGTTTTCACCGATGGGAAACACCTCTTTTGGCATCACAATTCATCACATTTTAGTCCGCACAAAATCCCAAATACCTCACTTCCTGTTGGGCGTGGCTAATGCATTGTACATACGAAAGTTGTTCATCTTGGGGAGATACACACACCTACCAAATTTGGTGTTTGTAGCTGAAAGTATATGGCCACCACGGGATCAGTCATCTAAGGGGGCGTAAGAGGGCGCTAGCGAGTCTATGGGCCATACCCGGGGCCAAGCTTTTTTACCTAGCTGCTTTGTGTGACACCTGATGTGTGTGCCAAATTTCAAGACTTTTCGATTATGTTAACCATCTCTAAATATTTGCCAACCACGGGATCAGTCACCTAAGGGGGCGCTAGCGAGTCCCCCCCGCCCAAACACACTCAAGCTCTTGTACCTAACTGCGATGCGTGACACCTGACGTGTGTGCCACATTTCAAGAGTTTTCGACCATGTTAACCACCTCAAAAACAGGAAAGCAAAAAAGTAGAATAACAATAATACTGAATAATAATAATAATAATAATCCTTACGAAAACAATAGGGCCTTGCGCCCTTCGGTGCTCGGGCCCTAATAAATTGTCAATAGGCTATGCTGGCGACACAAATAAAATCTCCTTTGGAAACCAATGGCTTACGCCTTACAGTATCAAGCGGACTTAAACTGCCATATCGTGGCGAAAAGTTGTAATAACATTCACGCAGCTCCATGAGTCAAGGAAAGCGCGAATGAAGTAGCCACTTCTAAATGGGACCCACTACACAGTAGCTTAAGGTGTGTTGCTAAAGCAGCCATAATGAAATGAAGGTGTCATTGTTTGGATACTTCACACACACGTGCTTTTTAATTTCACAGACTACAACTACCAAGATGGAATCAAAGCACATCGATTCCCCTCTCACACCCTGCACGCACTTAAAACAAAATAAACAGGCGTCTCAGTCTCACGCATGTATAGGCAAAACTCTATCAGACCGGTGTAACGTTGGTAAATCTTCCATTGCACAGAATGATTTTGTAGCACGTGCAATAAATGAGTCGAAAGATACAAACAGTGCTGCTATCAATTTGCTTGGTATAACCGCATTTATAGTTTTCTACACATGCAATCAATCAAATGGGCCTCCATCACTCAACCAACGCTAACGGTAACCTAGGTCCTTATTGATATTACAAGATTAACGTACCTGCAGTAAAAACCAAGCATGTCCGATAAACATCCTCAGATTTATTTCGGCTTCAAGAAGAAATGGGAATTACACTTCATGTGAACATCGTCCTATCCTTATTAGATGTTCGCTGCGGTAAATTACAGTCCTTGTTGGAAGCGTCCATTGTTTTTCCAATCACAAATGAGTGATTATGAGCCAGGTTGATGTGGGCCCTTGAGACCAACATACCATAAAAGATTCTTCATCCTCAGTGCCACGGTTCAGGTAGTTATTTAGGAAAAACTGTTTTTTTTTTGCGGTTCGGGGGGCCCAGCACAGGGGTGGGGGGTGGGGTGGGGGGGTGGTGGTCCCCGGGGACGAAATAAAATTTTTCCGTAAAAGTCTAGTGGGGCTACATACCCACCAAATTCCATGTACCCCGGTGGTTCGGTGTCCCGGGTATCAATGACCAAAAATTCAGGAAGTAGATGACGGGAAAAATTCTTGAATTGTGTGCATGTGTGCGTGTACAAGTTTATGTTTATGTGTGTGGGTGTGTGTGTGTGTGTATGTGTGTGCTTGTGTGTTTGCCTGCGTATGTGTGTTTGTGCATGTGCATGCATGCGTACATATGTCTACTGTGTGAGTATGTGTCATACGTATGATTACTGTAAATGTATGTGTGTGCGTGTGTATCTGTTTATGCACATGTGTGCACATGGAATGGGTTAACATGACCCCTGGAGGCAAACATACGGTTCCATGCTATCCATGTGGGGGTACATGCCCACCAAGTTTTGTGTACCCCGGTCTTTCAGTGTCCCGGGAATCCTTGTTGGTGTACGTCACTAAATGTACACATAAATTATTTTATTGTAATGCCCCCCATGAACGAAAGTACACAAAACTTGGCATGCATTCGGAGGGTGTCATAATGATCCTACACTTTTAATTTCGTGCAGTTTTGACCTTGTCAGCCAGAGATATTGTGATGAAAACACCTAATTTTTTGCTTTTTAATTTTTAACTAGGTGGCGCTATACATGAAATAAGTGGTAATGGGATGGGTTGACATGCCCCCTTAAGACCAACATACATAAAAAAGGTGGACCTCCTAGGCCCTACGGTTCTCGAGATATTCACAGAAAACTGTCTCCGGCCACCTACAGGCCAGTTGGTGTATAGTAACATAAATTAATGTATTGTGTGGCCCCCCATGAACGGAATTCCACAAAACTTGGCGTGCATACAGAGGGTGTCATAATGATCCTACACTTCCAATTTCGTGCAGTTTTGACTATGTTAGGTCACAGATACCTTCAATTACAACACCTCATTTTTACTTTTTTGTGTTTAACTAGGTGGCGCTATACATGAAATGAGTGGTTATGGAATGGGTTGACATGGCCCCTTGAGATCAACATACAAAAAAAATGGTCCTCCTAAACCCTACGGTTTTCGAGATATTCACAGAAAACTGTGTCTGCACTACCCTCCTTTCGGGGGGGTCCAGTCCAGCGGGGGGGCTACAGATCAAAACGAAAAACGATGGTTCCATGCTATCCATGTGGGGTTACATGCCCACCAAGTTTCGTGTACCCCGGTCTTTCAGTGTCCCGGGAATCATTGACGGAAATTTGGGCATGCGAAAAATAAAAAAATAAATAAAAAATAAATAAAATCTGACTAAACCTATATGACCATATGGTCATAATAATCACTATTTGAAATATGCTATATGGACAAAAGTATTGGGAGACATAAAACCATGTAATCCCTGAATTAATGTGTTTCATTCAATCCGATCGCCACAGGTGTATTCAGTCATGCAGTCTGTATTCGCACATATATTTTCGAAAGAATGGGTCATTCTGAAGAGCTCAGCGAACTCAAGCTTGGTACTGTAATGCACAAAGCAAAGTCCATGAACAAATGGCTGGGTGAGTTTGGTGTGGAAGAACTTGACTGGCCCACATAGAGCTCTGACCTCAATCCCGTCAATTACCTTTGGGATGAACCAACAGAGATGGCGAGCCAGGCCTTCTTGTCCAACATCAGTTCCTGAACTCACAAATGCTCATCTCAATCAAAGGGCAAAAAAATCACTCCACAATCTTGTGGAAAGCCTTCCTGGAACAGTGGAAGCTTTTTGGGGCAGCCGTGGCCTACTGGTTAGCACTTCGGACCTGTAACCGGAGGGTTGCCGGTTCGAACCCCGACCAGTAGGCACGGCTGAAGTGCCCTTGAGCAAGGCACCTAACCCCTCACTGCTCCCCGAGCGCCGCTGTTGATGCAGGCAGCTCACTGCGCCAGGATTAGTGTGTGCTTCACCTCACTGTGTGTACACTGTGTGCTGTGTGTGTTTCACTAATTCACGGAATGGGATAAATGCAGAGACCAAATTTCCCACACGGGATCAAAAGAGTATATATACTTATACTTTATAGCTATACTATGGCTATAGATTAAGGATTGGATGTCATAAATGTTCCTGTGGGTGTAATAATGGCCAGCTGTCCTGATACTTTTGTCCATATAGTGCATATTAGAATGGAAATATTTATTGTTATTACCCGGAGAGAAGAAATACTCTTTTCTGATTGGCTGGTGGGGTGGCTATTAATTCTGAATAACAGGACACCGTTCTATATCAATGCTTATGAATGGTAACTATAAAAACCATAGTAGGACGACGGTTGCAGCGCTCTAGAATCTTTGGTTGCACGCTTCGCAACAATGGAATCAACTGTAAACAAGCTACTGTCCATGCTAAAGTTGTACAACAAGCTGAACTAGTGAGCTTCTTTTTAAACGGAACCGTGTGTTTCCAATTGCTTTACAGTTGCAACCGGGTTATAAGCGGGATAACGGCCTTCGAGGTGTGTCCAGTTATACGGAAATAATGGACTCGGGCGAAGGCAACTCCGCTGCGCGTCGGGGAGTTCTTTGCCCCTCGCCCTCGTCCATTAATTCCGTATAACAGGACACCTCGACGGCTGTTATCCCTTACTGAACATAGTTGTGTTCATAATGAAAGTCATCATAACATTGACATTCAGACATCATGAATTCAAATTTTTAATGGAATGTAATCTCTGTCTATTTTGTCTCTGTCATCATGACAAAATCAAAACAAAGTTCACTCACACACACACACACACACACACACACACACACACACACACACACACACACACACAGACACACACACATCAGAATGATTGATTCCACCAGGATCTCGTCTTACGCACACGGGGAGCTGTACTCTGCCTCTGCTTCATCACCTGAGTGAAACAGATTTCATCATCAATCAGCTGTGAATAACAATATGGGCTCTAATTTGAGTGATGAGCAAAGAGAACAGTCTTAAATCAAACTATCTAACTAAAGATCAATGTCATAAAAATGTTAACACCATGGGTAAGAGTAAGACGCGCACAAGTAAAAGTGCAAACATTGACGTGTCAGCTCAATGCTACCACATTCAGCACAATAGCTATAGACCCTTTCAACAATAAAAACAAAAACAATGCTTGAACGTTCTATTTGGGCCCCAATCTACTTCCTCTGCATTAAGATAACATATGGAATGTTAAAAAGGAAGTCTTGTGGGGCCAACTATGATGCTGATAATGGAACTCTCTTGAAAGGGTCTATTAACGTTTTTCATGTGACGTATTCTAGGTTCTATAGCTTTGTTTACATCCAGCTGGTAGGCAAGGGACAAGTTGAACCCATTGAACATCGTTGTCTGCAGCTGCCTCTCAGTAGGCTACATCTCTGTATTTCAGCAATGTCAACATTTCAGGCATCAATAAAGGTGATGAATAAACGTTATCCCATTGTTCAATATTTGATAGCCTGTCACAGGAACGTTGTTTCGCTAAAATCGCCCTGATTTGGTGCATTGATCTGTATCGATAACGTTATGGGAGAACCTGCATGTAGCCTAATGGTAGCCTAACTTTTTTTCTCTGTTCAAAACTCGGTTTACACGAAGACAATAGCCTTTCTTAGAAGCTGTGAAATTTGACCAGAAAGGAACATGTCTTCCTTCTGAAAGCTGACACAAAATCAAACAATATTTGATCATTTAACTTCAACTGAACAGCGACAGGTCTTGGTAGGCAGTAGACTCAGCAGACGTTAAAACGGTAGCCTACTGTTATAGCCAGAGTCAGTCAGCATCATGTAACATTACTGGCGTTAGTCATGAATCCTGTAACATATTATATCATATAACAGCGATGGCTTATTCGAAGACGATCTGCATGGATATATAACCACCCAGAAAAACTCAGAATGTGAGTGATAAAGTTCATTAATTGTATGAAACTTTTTATTAGTTATCCATTGCAGCATCGCCTATATTAGGCTGTTATGCTAGCTCAGCCTTTAAATATGTTGTTATTTTGGTCATGTGGACTTGATTAAACGAATAAAGATAATTCATAAACTGCTTATTTCTTACATGACTGAAGCAGTAGCCTAGGTTCAACAGTGGTGTTTGAGGTTGCTGTGTTAAGTTGTGTGTGATCGCTAAACAATTAGGATCAAATCAGTTTATTTTGACATACGGGAGTTAGCCTGACCTGTAACGTTAGCCTATAGCACACAAGCCTATTCTGTTTTCATTTATTAGCATTTGTTGTGATTATATAATCAAATGACACTCATGATAACTTGAAATAGAAGGACAGAAGATAGGTGATTGATGTCCACAAGCACGAATTTCACGAGACAAATTAGAACAAACTGTTCCGGTAAAAATAATCTTGCCATGTTTAAAATGCTGCACTTTTTCCCTTCATAGCCTATCTCTGGCAATTCATTTTTGGATGACTGTAGATAGTAGTATTTTAGCCTACGTCTTAGTAGACAGTAGGCTACACCATTAGGCTATCTTGAGAATTAAAGACTTCACAGCTGCTAATGATCATCCTCCACAACCACGAGGATAGGTAGGCTAAACGGTCGTTCGTCGCCTTTTTGCTTCTTATTGTAAAACCAACTGTTAGGGCCTACACAAGTGGTCGGCATCCCGGTCAATATTTGATATTAAAATTTCAATTTTAATTTCAATGTGTAGCCTATGCAACCCGACTGTTGTAGGCTTGCCTACCACTCTCTGCAGTGCCTTGCCTACCATTCTTGCCTACCACTCTAGTTGTAAACAAGCGGTCACATGACATTATGACGTAGGTGCAAAACCTTAATAGTTCACACATCAGAACTTTGCTTAATTACAATCTTTAAACTTTGTTCGCCTTTTCAAATTGATATGGTAGTCCTACTGGTTTACAAGAGAATCTTGCATTTGTGTTTACATGTAGACCTAATACTGGCTTATAAGGTAGTCTTACTGGTTTATGAGTGAAACTTTTGTTTCTGAAATTTGTTTTTACACTTTATTCTGGTTTATAGGGGAGTCTCCTGCATGTATATGTAATACTTATAAGGGAATCTTACTGGTTTGGTAGTAGTCATACACTTTGACCACGGCTGGCTTCAGGTTGCTTACTGGGAGATCCTGTTGGATGGTCAGCTGGTAATAAATAGGAATATCCTTTGGAACCTGTTGAACATAAGGTCATCAGATTCATGCATGGCATTGTGGGCAAACCTGTGAGGAATATGTAAAGTACATGGTGGGTAAGAATCTGTACAGACTGTCGTGATTTTGTGAGATGTTTATTTCTCACCATTGATAGATACACAAGGATGTGGTCATCTTTCTCATCGACACGGTCCACAAATATGCTGCCCTTTAGCTGGAAAGACAAAGCTGTGATGAGCACCTTCACAGGAGCTGATTTAATGACTAAGACCAGGGCTGCACTGGGTCCACAAGTGAATCATTCCGTTCACGGAGTGTAAAAATTGTTTTAGAAGACTGCTGTAATTTTTTCGAACATATACACTGCTGTCACATCTGGTGTAGCCAGTTCCATTGATCACAGTGAAAGCTAATTGTTGCAGCAGATGCCCCGGGAACAGTTACATGGCCGGTGTTGCCTCTCTTTAAAGCAATACCAAAGAACATTTCCTCTGTTGCACGCACGCTATTTGTTTATCCAGCACCGGCTTTGCAAATAACGATGTCCACTGACAAGGTAGAGAAAGTTGATTGATTTTATAAAAGTATGATGTATTGCAACATCAGATGCAAGTCAAATTTGTAGTTTCTTATGTCTCAATCCATCGAACTACAGATCCGCTACCCGATCTGGCAAACTTACATAGTGCGATTATAGCCGATAGAAGGCCGCGAAGCGAATGCAGAAGTGCCGCTCACCCTGTTACGAGTTGATGAACCACTGAAACGATTTTGGAAACATTATTTTAAGGTACAAAAAACTCTTTGGTGTTGCTTTAAAACAGACTTAGGACGGACAACTTACTCTTTCAACAGAGGCAGAGTCAGCTGTGAAACCAGATAACATTTTCACATCTATTATAGCCATGTTGGTGCTTGGCAGTGGTCCATTGTACCTGCACAAAAAAGTTAAAGTAATTGTGAAAAGAATACATTTTATAAAGAAGTGGTCTGACAAAGTTCAAACAGACAAACAGAAACAACTGGTGCAGAATGATGTTGCATACTGGATTGTGATGTTTAGGGTGAAGGCCTGCCCATTGGCCTTGTTGCACTCTGCTTCCGTCAGAGGCTTGGCTTGAGTCTTAATGCTCAAGGTTGAGTGCTCAGTGGGAGTGGGGATGTTGTAGAAAAGAGCCACCTGTTATAGAATAGGGTTTACACATGAAGAAACATTACCAACAGCATTTCAGTCATCAATAGTGTAGTAACAAAGAAGTTATCTTTCACACTGACCCCAACAGAAGCACATGCGGAGCCCGTCACTTCTACGCTGTACTTCCCAGGAACGTTCTGCAGTGCTGTCTCCTGGTACAGTAATGTGTTGTGCTGGTTCACGTCAAACTGGTGTTTGTCGCCCCCTGCTGACTGCACTGTCACTGTGCTGGAGCCATGAGGGCTGAAGACCTTGGTGGCGTACAGAGCCAGAGCCTGCAGGGCCACCACCGTGTCCTGAGAGAATACAAACCCAACCCTCAGTGTGGGCAAATACTGAAGCTGGAGGAAAGCTCACACACACACTAACACAACAGAAGACGTTTAAAAAGGAAAGGTGTGTGGAGCACCTGTGTGGAAGAGAAGCCTCCATATGGATTTTGCTGCTTCACCAGCCAGCTGACAATCCTGGAAGCATAGCCTAAGTCAGCAGCAGTCAGTGTGGGTTTGGTGAGAACAGCTAACAGCACATAAGAACTCGTCTCCACCGCCAGAGAATCAGTTCTCTCTGATGAGGACTGAGACCAGTGCAGGAGACTCCCTGAGAAGACACGAGTCACATGAGATAAAGGAAGCAGGTTCAACTGTTGGTTCATGTGTGTCTGTTCAGGCACAGTGTAAATTCTGTCCTACCCTCAGAGGTTGCTACACTGTCCAAGTGTTTCAGAAGCTCAGCTCGGATGTCCTCTTCTCCAGCGAGACTGAAGGTGTAGGCCAGTAGAGCAGTGGTGTAGGGGTTGGAGAAGTCATTAACGGATGGTTCCATCTGGCAAGTATATATGTATATATTATTAACTGTCCTTTTTGCTTTTAATATACATATATATATATATATATATATATATATATATATATATATATATATATATATATATATATATATATATATATATAAAAGACAGTTAATAATACTATAGTTAAAAGAATGTAAAGCACATAAAGTAAAATAATTTAAATAATTTACCAGGCTTTTATATAAAATGGAATAAAAACATTGTGGAAGTAGCTTTAATTGTTTGTTTATCACAGATGTAAAGACCTTTAGTTTCAGTTACAGTGGATGGATGATGGAGTCATCACTGTTTCTCTTTTACGATACCATAGCACAAAAGTCTGCAATAGAGCCTGTGCATTGGCTTAAAATATAGACATTATAAGGACAGGCTGAAAGAAAGAAACTAGAAGATAGAACCGCAAATAGAGCTTAAATAGGCCCAAGAATAGATCCTAAACCGAAGGCTGCGAGTAGACCTTTTTCTCCAGCAACCAGGCAAGTAATTTCCTTACCACACTGGGGAGACCTGCTGGATTTAGGGGTGTCCCTCTGTAGTAGGACTTCAAGAACATCATGGTACTTGCCTGGAACAAAATAATTCTTAATTCTTAATACTTAATATAGTTATATATATAAAAGAGTATAAATACTTATACTATATATATGTATATATATATATATAGTTATAGATAGATATAGTTTTTTCTATATTACCTTGCCTACTCTCTGATATGTCCATATTTATTTTATGCTGGTCTCTAGACTTTATTCTTGCACTGTTGCACTGTTGGACTTACTCATTTGCACCATCATCATGACACTCACTCTCACAGAGCACCTTACCGTACCTTACTATGCACAGAGAATCACAGGCTCAGTCCCTGCCTCAGTCATTGCAAGCGCCTCTTGATTAATCACCCACTATGTGGATCCTGTTTTTAGAATTGATTGAGATTAAGTGTTATTTAGTATAATTTGTATTTTAGTATATTTAGTATATTCTTTATCTTCTACTTTATCTTCTATTGTGTTTTTTATATTATATACTTTTAATTACTTTTTTCTGCTGTTAGTGAATATGTGATGTCTGTATGCTACTAACACCTTGAATTTCCCCTGGGGATCAATAAAGTATCTATCTATCTATCTATCTATCTATCTAATATTGGGTCTCATACAAGGTTATTTTAAAAGGCGAAGTACGATAGTAAATTTAATTCACCCAGTACATATTGGTTCCCGAACTTTTCTTAAAACATTGTTTCTACATTTGAACAGCTGGTATTTGGTGGTTTGATTTCAATATCAACAGTTTAACAAAATCAACAACAAAAAAGGGACATCCAGCTAGCTGTTGCATAGCTTCTATTATTTCCACACACTGACTAGTTACATGATTTCAGTTTCATTCAACCAATCTCCGCACCCCCTCTAAGTTGAAGCTTTTCCTTTTGATTTCCTTTTGAATATTGCACCCCCCTTGGATGCCCCCCCCCCCCCCCCCCACACACACACACACACTTTAAAAACTACTTGTATAACACCACAGTAAACTGTTTGGATGAGACCTCTAATAAGTTTGAGTTGGTTTGTTAGTTCAACAGAGTTACAAATGTCCTCACCTTTACAGTCATATTCAGCTCCAGCATTGAGGCAGCGATGTAAGCAGTTATTGTCACAAGATCATTTACACCTCCCTACAAAACAAAACCAAACTCAATAAAAACAAAGAAACAGGAAACCCATGTCCATCAAAAAACTAAGTACTGTTAAACTGTCATCAACAAATGTATTATCATTATAAGAACCTTCATTCTGTTATTGAAGAGGTTTCCTTGCATATGGTAAGCACCAATTGGACTAAGTTGATTTTCCAGCCAACCCTTGGCACCTTCAATAACGTCACGGTCAATGTAGATGAAGGACTTTGCTTTACCAAACGACCTCAACACAAATGCAGTCAGCCTAGAGGAAGAGTTAAAAACAATATTGTGTCAGCTGAAGTCTTTTCAGATTATTATACAACATTTTATACTATTAAGATGACCTATCTTATAGTTTTACCTGCATCATTGTAGATGGTTTGTTTCTGATGTGTGTCCAATGCTCTTGTTACATAGTGTTTAATAGTTTTATATTGTTTCATTCTATTCTACATGTAGACAAACTCTTCTCAGTGTTCAGTCATGATTATGGTTGCCATGGGCTTGACTGTACTGCTTGGGTTCAACTCACCAGGTGTTTCCCTCTCCTCTGCCAAACGTGCTGTAGGCTCCATCACGGTGCTTGTAGTTCAGCTGCCTCTGGTATCCTGTTGGGTTATATTCGGAGATGAATATCAATATGGCAAAATGAAAGAAAGCCAGCTCTGCTTCCTTTCTAATGTGCATTCGCTACTCCACAATAGCCACGTTTACACGGACAGTTTTTTTGTCATTCTTATTAAACTATTCCAATTGAAAAATCTGTGCCGTACGTTCTATTCCAATCAGGTGCTCTCAAGCGCTTTAGAATCTTTGATTGGAATAGCTGCTGTTGCCTATTTTTCCTTGAGAAGATACAGCAGGCAATTGGATTGACCGTACATTGCTGTTCAATCGGAACAGGAATGGACTACACCACCTCTTCCATTCCCATTAAAATTCTGATCGGATCAGGCATTTTATTCCGATTGAGGCGTTTCTAATCGGATGAAAAGTGTATGTAAATGTGACTATTGAGTTGTTGCTGAGAATAAATGCTAAATGCTGACATTCCTGACTCCATATCTCCTCTGAGTAATGGGCATGTCAAAGCCAAAGTCATTCTCTCTGTTATTGGTGTGCTATGGTAAATGGACTGCATTTACATAGCGTTGCTTCTCTGAGCATTAAAAGCACTTTTATGCCTCACATTCATCCATTCACACACAGATGGTGGAGATGGATTGCCGCCATGCAAGGTGCAAATCTGCAAATTGGGAGCAGGATGTGGAAAGTTAATTGAATTCAATAGCCAAATCAGAAAATGGTTAGCTAACTGGTCACTAAAAGCTATTGTGTCAGAGGTCGTTCATTTTGTCACTGAAACTGAGACACTGAAACATTTCATTCAAAAGGAAAGTAACTTCTCACCATTTTTAAGGAAATTTGTTGCTTTTTCCTTAATTTCTGCAGTGAGCTGGCCAGTGTTCTGGAGGTACTGCAGAATGTAGATATTTGGGGAGAGGATGGCAATATTTTGCTCCCCACAACCATAAGGCATTTTCAGGAGGCTGTCAATGTTCTTCAGAGCGCGACCCAGGATGTCTCCTACAGGGAAAACATTCCATTATACACATGTTAAGAGAGTTACTATAATTAGAGACAGAAATATTATTGAACTCTGAAGATTTAAACATGTACCCAGCACAGACACTGAGGCTCTGGCCGATCCCTTCACTACAGCTGCTGGGAGTTTCAGCTCCACCTCCTCTGTTAGAGCGCCCCCTGTAGGAACAATGTGAGAAAAGCAGAATTATTACAGAATTAATTTGCAGACTTGCTACTTCATGCAAAATTGTACCTGAATATCAATATGGCAAAAAAAAAATCATAGACAAGCAATGGAAATATAGGAACAGTGTGGGACAATTCACCTTTTGGACATAAGAGCCTACTGAAACTCTCGGTCTTCTCAGTTCCTTCCGCCTAAAAACACAGAGAACCAAGATAAAAAAAAATCAAAACTGGAACAAATGGCTCATCATTTATTCACCATTAATGATTAATTTGTAGTAAACACCTCTTGTGTTTAAAATGTGGCTCTGTGAAGAGAGAAAACAGAGTGTTGTGTCTAGAGCAGGGGACCTACAGTATAACAGACCCACTACCATGATAACAAGATCAGTCAGCCGACTGCAGAATTTCTCCCTTAAATAAGGGGAGTGTAACATAGCTGCAAAAAGCGCAAACAAAAGTTATCCATTTTATCCTCATCCAGATCCAGTTTATGTAGAAGTACAGAGATATTGTGACCGGTGTGAACAGACACACACGGATGGACGTACCTGATTACAATACCAGAGGTAAGGGTAATAATAAATTTGGCACCACCTACCTTCACCAGCAGGGGGCGTGTGACTATGTCTATGCGACCTTTCTCTGGCACAGACACAACCTCGTTGCCACACAACCCCTGGGACTGAGTGGCCTCTGCACTCACAGTAACATTCATCAGTCCTGGCAAGCAAAATACACTACATTACTTTCAGCAGTAATATCTTTATACTACACTTTCCCATGCTGATATTGGGACGAATTCTGCGCAGCAAATGGTTACATCCTTGTACTTGCATTACAGTGAGTCCTGTGAAGTGTGTTAACTCACCAAGCACAGAGGGCACCAGTGTCCATTTGAAGGTCTTCCTTCCATTTGCACACAGACAGGAGGAGTACTGGCCATCAGAGGAGGGCGTCAGAGTGAAGTCTGATGAAGGGGCTGGAGTCACTGTGACCTACCAGAGAGGGGGTCATATTTAACACACACTCAGAACCACACAGAGAGGAGTTCAGCCACAAGGGCCCTGAATATTTTTTTTTCTCCTGCAAGCAATGATACTATATATTCTTAAGCGTTAGTAACAATTCAGTAAGTCAACCATGACAAGAGTTTTTTTTTTTTTTTTAATGAGAACTGAAACCAGAATTTGTATGTCCAGCTATGCATCTCTGTACCATGATGCACTTGGGCAGGTAGTTGAAAACTGTTGCTTTGAGCTCAAAGGTCTCTCCACGGATGATGGAGTACGGCAGGGAGAGCTCCAGGAAGAAGGGCTGGAAAACTGTGAGCTGAACTGGTGGGGCCAGACCAAAGCCCTGGGGGGACAGGCAGAAAGCCTCGGTCTCCCAGGTGGTGATGGTGTCAGGGACAGTGAGAGGGACTCGTGCTTCTCCAGACTCCCTGTGAAGAGAGCACATGTTAAAGAAAAGGCTGTGGTGTTGAGGACTGAAACTAGAGTAAGACAGAAAAACGATCCCCTGATTTCTATGGGGCCACTCACCCAACCTCTGCCAGGTCCCAGATCCACGTCTCTGGGAAAACTGTGCGAACCGTCACACCAAATTCCTCTCTAGAAGGTCTTCCCATTCCTGAACTACCAGCCATGGAGTAGTACACCCTATTGGACAGCGGATAGACCTCCTGACGATACAAGACTACAGAAACAGAACATTATTTCAGTGTTCAGTGGATGAAATCATTTCCATCTTGACATTTACATGCTGATTGCATCATGTGTCAATCCTGGTCATGCAATCACTACATGTGAATATGTCCTACTGCTTGAATAGTATTGCAAATGCATGCACAAATAAATTCATTTTTACAAACGGGAGAACTGGTCTCGCATTTCACTTTTAGTTAGTGTTATTTAACAGGTCATAAGTTCTGTGTAGCTCAAGTCATTGATTTACTTTTGTTGTTCATGTCAGTGGCTTCAGGCTTGGAACTGAAGGGTTGCCGGTTCGATCCCCAACCAGTGGGAACGGCTGAAGTGCCCTTGAGCAAGGCACCTAACCCCTCACTGCTCCCCGAGCGCCGCTGTAGCAAGGCACCTAACCCCTCACTGCTCCCCGAGCGCCGCTGTAGCAAAGCAGCTCACAGCTCCGGGTTACGGCTCCCGCACACAGTTGCGTTCCGTCAACGCATGCCAGTGGGTGTTCCCGACGGTAGCTATGCAAATGACTTAAAGTATAACAGTAATTTGATTGGCTGGTGCCGTCTGTTGTTCGCTTGTTCGTAATTTGATTGGCTTGTGCCGTCTGTCGGTGCAGCAACAGCTGAACTTCTCAACGCGAGCGACGGGAGCAACGCGACTCAACAGACCCGCAATTCAGTTCGGCAATGACGTAAGCCCATGTAAAGTGAACGGGAATGCACTGCAACGCACGCAACTGTGTGCGGGAGCCGTTAGTGTGTACTATGCCTCACGGTGTGTTCAATGTGTGCTCTGTGTGTTCACTAATTCACGGATGGGATAAATCCAAAGACAAAATTCCTTGTATACGCAAGTATAATTGGCCTAGAAACCTGATTTACATTTACATTACTATTTTGATTTTTGTTCAAGAATGTTGCAGATTGTATTTGGATCTATTTCAACCCATTGTTTGTGATTACAATGATCTAATGACCAAAATACTCCAAAGCATTGATGTAGGGTCATACCATGACTCCTGTGATATGTCTCTCCCTTAAACATTAAGCAGTTAGGGATCTGTAGAACCAAATTAGTGACCATCTTCAGTCCCAAACTCTGCAGTAGACAAAGACACATGATATTGGTTATTATGTTGCACAAACAAATGTAGCAGGGAGACAAACAGATGAACCTTTTGGGAAACCACAAAAGTAAAAAAAAAAAATATATGAGCTTAAATTTGAGTCAAATGTACAATGATCCTTGACCCCCAGTTAGCCCTTGATCCTTTACCAAAGACCCATGATTAGCGTTAGGGTTAACTCTAGCTCCTTTATCAAATATCAAAGGTTAGAGTTCGGGCTAACCCTAAAGCCTTTATCAAAGACCCAAGGTCAGGGTTCACTCTAGATCCTTGAACTGAAGGAATCCAATGAAGAGTAACTAACAGAGGAGTTACATGTCTTCTTTGGCTGATTAAAGACCAGACGTGCCACTGGATTTTTAATCGTTTGTAATGGTCTAACTACACAAGCAGACAGGCTAGTTCAGAAAGAGCCTTGGCCTAAAAAACATTGTGTGGCATATTATAGGTTAGGTTAGGTCTGATCTTCTGAATCTTTTATATGATAAAACGACATGACTTTGTAACTGAGGCTAAGCATTAAAATGTGAATAAAGTACACAATTCATTATTCAAAGTATTCATTATTATTCAAGTTATAAGGGCAACTACAAAATAATAGTGCACTCTAGACACCTTCAGGTATACTTACCAAAAACAAAAAACACTTAGGATGGTGAAATTGCAAATACAGTCTAAACATATATTACTGTACAACCCCTGTAAATATTGCACAGCCATTAAGACTTGTTTAAACACAGTCTTCCAACTTCAAAATTTCAAAAAATGCATTCTGTACATTTTAAAAATATTTTTTTAAAAACACATTTTTAAAAGCCTTATTTGTCAACATGACCCATGTATAGAATTAGAATTATATACTATATTACACATACTGTATGTGTTTTATTTACCTTAAAAACCGCGAAAGCCCCAGTATCAGCACGCCGTGAAGGGTAGTATGGCATGGAGGAACGCCTGGGTCTGACTTTAAGGCATTCTACAGGATCTTCAACGTCATAAGGAATTCCTGAGTCCAAACTTGGTAATAATCCAAAAATCTAGGATAGTAGAGATTTCAAATGACATCATCTAAGAATTACATGCAATGCCACATCATCCTCCTATTTAATGGGCCCTGATAATCTAGTATCACTGTAAAATCATTGTAAACCACAGAATCTTGGTGCTTATTTGCTTGAAGCAGCACTATGGAGTTTTGACCACATATAACATTCAAAGTAATTTGGACACACCAAAATGGTGCGATAAAGATAAAATACCTAATATAAGTGGTAAATTATTGCATAGTTTTTCTTTAATTCTACTCTAGTTGAAGTTCTTGGTGCAGTCGGGCCTTAACACTGAGAGCCCAATATGTGAGGAGATTTATATTGTCATTGGCTGTGTCCGAAATGGAAGGCAGCTGCCTGCTGCTGCCTCTCTGCTGTCAACTCTCTAATGAGTCACTTGCCAAAGCAGGCATCAAGATTGCAGCTATGTTTCGGACTCTGCAAGACAGCGATACAGAATGTCATTGCCAGGATACCTACACCTGACTTTAATTAGTGGGAGTTGAAGCAGAGAAGTTCTAAAGAATCTTTTGGTTGAAGGCAGCACGAAGGATGTACAGTATGCTGCCTTCATAATTCAGCAAAACAAGGTATCTTGGAGGGCAGCATTTTATAAAAATATTAGATTTGAACGTGCCTCCAAGCCTTGCTGCCACAGAATGCTATGCTAAGGCAGGATTTTTCCCAATTCGGACATAGCCATTGTGCTAGACTTCAGTGCAGCTATGGTAACCTTCTGGGCATCTAGGCGTTTCCCTGGTTCCAGGACAAAGATGCTCTGATCCACAGCACTGAGGGCACACAGAGAGCCAGGCTGAGCTGACAGCTGTAGAGAGCTCTCCTCTCCAGGAATCGCTTTAGGGGGGGAGAACTGAACAGACACCTGTAATGAAAAGCAAACAATGAGGAACAATTTGCATTGCAATTTGTGTTGCAACCCGCTTTACAGACAGGCCAAATATGAATGCACACATAATTGTTAGTTGACAGTAACAGTCTGTGTATTGTTGTCCCACTGTCAGACCAAAACATAAACAATAAATATGTGAGAGAAAAAGATAGAACATTTACATTTCAAAGCAAGGAACTGCTGACACACCTTATTGCTGAAGCACTTCTCCGTTGAGAAGGTTTGGCTATTAGCCAGGACCGTCTCACTGGGTAAGACACAGTACGCCATGACCTTCAATGAGGGGGCCATCTCAGCACTGACAGGGAGCTGGAAGGACACCTCACCCTCAGTTACTGGTAGGGAGCCCTGCACTGAAGCCTCAAGAAAGCCGTGATGAACAATCTGCCCTTTGGATAAAACCTACACATGGAACCACACAAGGAAACTCAGGATCATCTCACCACAGTAAGTGTTGTAACAATATGCCAATACATGCCAATAATGTAATTTCTAACCAGATCTGTAATCTGTGATCCACATACCATATAAATGACATCCACAGAGTCTGTGCTGAATGTTTCCCCAGCGAAGGTGTACTTAATGGTGATGGGTACGTCTTTGTCACACTGAAGAGGTTCATTTACAGCCTTTATGGTCAGAGAGCTGAATGATGCTGTGTGTGGAGATGCTGGTTGTAGTCTGGACACCGACTTTGTTGCAGTGTCATAATATGGAGTAGCATGTTCAATATATCGTACAAAGATGGATGATGTACTTGCCTAGAGAAATAAAAAAGGTTATTATTCCCTCTGCATTTACCAACAATGCTCATCTCTAAAAATGTTTGACAAAATATAATGTTTTACGAAATGTTAAAGGACCAGAGAATGTGAATAACAAAGCACTGAGAATCATTGAGGCATTATCACACAATACTCTCAACCATATAGTGTTATTACTGTATGGCTTTGAAAGGCTTAGCCAGCCAGTTAGAAGCTTACGAGGAGCTCAAAGCTTCCAGGGAAAGTAGTAGTGTTAATAGAGAACTGGGCCTCTCCAGCAGAGTCTGTGGTCAGGTTCAGTAGGAGCTTTGAATTCCATTCCGGACCTTTAAACAGATGAACCGCTCTGTGAGCGATGCCAGTGCCATTGTAATGGGTTGCTTTGATCTGTAGAAAGAACAAACACAAGAACCCTAAATGCATGCAAGTAATATGCAAGATGTTGGAAATAGCTGTGTGTGTGTGTGTGTGTGTGTGTTATTATGAACACTGCTTCCCCCTACAGACAAAGCACACTTAATGAATAGTGTACATGTAACACCATACCGGTAATAGGCCCCTGGAGTAGGACCCATTTTAAGTGAATTCTGCTAAGCTAGGCTAACAGAGGGGGGTGTTAAGTGAATTCTGCTAAGCTAGGCTAACAGAAGGGGGTGTTAAGTGAATTCTGCTAAGCAAGGCTAACAGAGGGGGGTGTTAGACTGGGTAATTTCACACACAAAGTGTATCCTCATATCTAACTCTGGGGCAGACAACCAATAAGCGTATTTCCTACCTCCCTCTAATTAGCAAATAGATTTTATGAAATTAGCTTTAGTTAGAGCTTAGACTTTGCCCATCATTGAAATTAGGGCCCTACATGTCCAGGACTAGAGGGGAAACAGCACTGTCACAATAACACTACAGAACTTAAACACCAAAACACAAATACAGTAGCACACACTCTTGTGACGCAAACAAATACAGTAAACTCATAAGCTCACTGAATGTCTATGAACTGTATGTTCTCTTACCTTGCCCTCCATTACTGCTCCGTCCTTAATCACTTCTGGTGTATCAACAAATGTTAGTTTCCCAAGAGAGTAGTCCAACCTTATGTCTTTGCTTTCTGCCCGACTGATACCTGATGAGAAAATAAAGTAATGTAAACATGGCACATTTGGAAGATATACTAAAGGTTTTAAAAAGTGTCCTGTTGGCTCACCAGTTCCTTCTTCAGCTACGGTTGCATTAAATCGGAAGCTGTTCTTCAATTTTCTATTTAAGTCTGGTTGTGTATACATTGCCATATTAAAGACATGAGAGACACAACCAGATTCATCCGTCTGTGGGAATCAAACACACACACTTCAGATGTTTGCATCTCAGCTAAATGTTTTCGGGATGTGAATCACCATGTGTGACATAAAGAGAATTTTAAATACAGCCTTAATACTACATTTGTCAACAGCCTTCAAGTGTTTGGGTCTGTACTGTCAATTACAAATTGTTAGCATCCAGGAAGTTGACATTGCCAGCTTAGTTTTAGCGAATACCCTTACCTCTGCTGATACAGCAAAACAAGGTGCCTCTGGAATTAATTCATCATCATCAGTTTGATAACGATCAATGTCTCGACACAATGACATTGAAGCTTTTCCTGGCACAGGCTGGCCAAATGTGTACCTAGAAGCAGGAGAGTTGCATTTAAAGGCTATGAAGTCAGACAACCAAAGGAAGGAGTTTTTAATAATAGGCTATCCTGTGTCTCTCACAAGGCTCCCTGCTTGATTAAATCTTTTTGAATACTGGGTTACCGTAAAGTTTCATTCTATCTCCTGTGCTCTTTTGTATGTTTATGCCCCCCCCCCCCCCCAACAAAAAAAGAGAGCAGTAGCCTACTTTAACAGTTGATGTAAAGAAAAAGCAAACATCCATGAAATGTGCAGCCTAATTTGCAGACCCTTAAATAGATGGTCCCTTACACAGACACACACGGTTACTGTAAAAGAGAAAGTGCAGCTTACATTGCAGATGGTCCCTTAATCAACCCCACTCCAAATATCCTATGTAGCTAGTCAAAAAAGGTAGTTCCACCGTGCTTCTTAATTCACGTCTGGTGCTTCACGGGACCGATCATGTCGAGAAGGAGAAGGTTCACCGGAGCACACAGAGATGGCTTTTAAATTCATTGATTATGATGCACAGCAATTGAAGTTTCAACTCTTCTGTGTCTTCGTCAGAACCTTCTCCTTATCCTATATAGCTATCAACCCAACTCCAAATACCTTAACCTAACATCAAATGAACCAGACGTTCTCCACAACCATCTTGCGATCCCTATAAAATCATATAAAAATCTTTACCCGTTTAAATCTAGATGTAGTGGTAGGCCTACAAAATATTACCATTTGTTTCCATCTCCTACTTTATCCCCTGCTCTTGCAACTCATGCTATGTGTATGTAAGTGTCAGTGTGTGCGTGTGCGTGTGTTTTCGCTTGTGAGTGTGTGTGTGTTTGTGTGCCAGTTTGTGACTGTCTGTGTGTGTGTGTGTGTGGAGGGGGGGGGATAATGTTTATTGTCCTTAAAATTCTAGTGGAGCTAATGCCCACCAAATTTCATGTGCCTCGGTGCTTCATTGACCAAAAATTCTGAACGTTAATGTAAAAAAAACCCTCCTTTATGATTAGTGCGCTTGCGGCGGTTATAATAATCCTGTTATCATTTTCTTGAAAAAATTAGCTTTTCTATAATTATATCTTAATTACAATGTATCACTTACTTAGCACACACTTCCAGCCTGACCTCTTGTTCTCCAACACTGATGGCCTCTGGGGCTTTCAGCGTAACCTCGAACTTGGGCAAAACTAAATGGAAAGAAGTTAGTTAAGAACACACTAGAAAGTGGCTAAAAACTTGTCCCTGTCCAGAGATGCTTTGTGAAGTTCTTGTGTGCAGGTTTTTACATTGTGATGTTATTGCATTTTAATAAAACTTAACCTAAAAAGTCTTACAAAGCCTTTAGGCATGTGCAATATGATATGTGTCAGTGATGTTTCATGGGTAGAATATGTGAAAATGGTTTATTTTAAACCATTATCCAAGAAGCAACTAGGTATATAAATACGTGTGTGTGTGTGTGTGTGTGTGTGTATGAATATCAATATATTAAATATGGATATATCTGTAAGTAACAAACGTACCATATTTTTTCACTTGAAACTGATGTGACTGAGATGATGTTTGACTGCCTTGTACATTGAGCATGTATGTGCCCTGAGGAGCTTCAGGGTTTAACACGTGGGAGAGCTGCACAATTTTGCCCTGTGATTTCACATCAAGCCATTGACCAATGGTGTTGCCACGGCTATCCTGTGAAGTAAAAGAGAGAAAACAATCAATGTCCTCTTTGTAAAAATAACATGTTAAGATTGAATTTATTAATTCAAGATTTGAAAGCAAGAGTGAGAAAACTACACAACATCAAGAGGATTTTGTTCTTACGTCCAGGGATATGCGGTCATACTGTAAAAACAAGAGCATACATCAATGAGTTGTGAAACACTTTTCTAAACAAACAAAACACAACAATTTGGAAATGAAAATCATGTTAACAGTGTCGTCATACAAATCACTTTTACTTTTACTTTGTTAGAGACATGGGTGTGTTTCTCTTGCTTATTATAGGATGCCTTTAAAATTATATCTCTGGTTGAGTTAATTTGACTGATTCGTTCAGTTGCCCAGGTGTACTGTAAATCACATGAGTCAACACCCAAGGCTAAAAATGTGTGGCAGATATTCACGCTAAACACAAACGTATTAGCCACTAGTGCTAATCTTATACAGTATCAACACATTGATCAGTATCTTACGGTCCAAGGCTGCTTGCATCTAGTATGGTACCTATAATACCTATAATCTCTGTTTCAACAGCTACATGTAGACTAGACAAAATGATTTCCCTTCAGGGTTAAAAGCTATAACTTTGAGTTTAACACTAAGCATACTGTATGGCTAAATGCTACAGCTGTTAAACTCAAAATGAACTTGTCTAATTAAGGGATATTTCACAGTAGGAACCTACTTATCTCTGTTACATAACATAATAAACAGAGAGTATAACACTCTGAGGTCCAAAATCAGTTCAAATTTCAACATGGGCAACTTCTGTTTGCTCTTGTTTCTCAACTCTAACAGCTGACCAATCCTTTCCCTACTCTTCTGCGTAGCTTAGCATGGATTGTCTGACCTCAGGACATATGGTAGTTTAGAAATGCGTCTCACCTTCTCACTGAGTGGAATGAAGTTGGTGTCCATGGTGACCACTCTGAAATGCACTGTGGGCAAGAATAGTGTGAGAAACTGCTTTTGCATACAATACACATGTTTATATGTGAACCTCTGTGCATTGTGAGTCTGTGTGGACATACCTGTATGGCCTGGGCTGTATATGGGTTTATCTGTCTGGATAAAGGCTACAGGAGGATGTTTTGGGCTGAACTTCACCCGACTTTCTGAGGTCCAGTGAGTTGATTGACCTTTGACATCTACTGTGATTTTCTGCACAGAGTTTTCTTTCACCGAAGGGGCCTATTTAAAGAGCAGAGTAAACACTAGATTCACTGGGTGATAAACACCAGGTACAGTGAACCTTACGGGGGGGTGACCTTCAACCCGGACAGTCCTGCCTCTCATGAGGCACAGTGTAAACTGATCTCCTGTCTTGACCATGGTTAGGTGAGCTACTGACCTGGAACTGGAAGCAGCGGTGAAAATCCTTGTCTGATGTTTCCTGGTGCAGCATCTTCTTCTCATCTCCATTGGTCAGATATATGGACATGAGCAGAGTCTCGTTTGGACTCAGGAGGCTGGCACAGAGTTTGGCTTCGGACTCTGATCTTATCAGGGCAGGAAAGGTCACCAGGAAAGACCTACAAAGATGAGGAACACTTTCTTTATTTACAAGTTAGTGTCTCACTTACTCAAAAGAACCAAAATACAGTAACTGAACTCTAAGTCTGATATCTCACTCAGATCTCACTTTCACTAGCCTATCAAATGCAATCCCAAAAGCAGCATTCTATTAGCCTGGGTTTTCCCATGCTGCCTTACGCTCGCGATTTTATTCACGCTGCTAGGCAGCCTGGATACCATGGAGCAAATTTTCGCCTCATTTAGGGGACCAATCACAGAACGGAGGGAGGGCAGCAAGACGATGACGACACACCGAAGCCGTTATAAGCTACGTACAGACGCATTTGATAGACATTCATAGCGCCCAATAAACGGCTCTGGGCATTCGTAAACCACGTTTCAAATACAAGAAAATGAACGCCTAGTTCCCAGACCCCATCTCAATGAGATGAGGTCTGACGTTAGCCAGACTAGCATTCTATCATCTTATACTTATCTATTTACTTTTACACACAATTTTTTAAATTCTTTATCTGAATTGAGTTGCCTCTCTGAATGAAATAGATAGTGAAAATTTCAGAACCATGAAAAGCGTTTACCATCACGGTCTTTAACAGATGTCTCAGATCTCACTACATGTTACCTAAATCTGCAGTCCTCAAAAGAAGCATAGATTGCTTGCCAAGCTGCCGACTCGTGACTAAGATCTAGATCTCTTCTACTAGGTTGGAAGTAATTGTATCATTACCAACAGTTTTTTACTAAAACAAACATGACACCATATAAACTGATTGATATCATTTCCCTTGCATTCAGATACAATCACCAGCTCCTGGTCAGTACTTATGCAAGCAACTCTTAACCTTCTGTATCTGTCATTATGATCTGATTAGTTCAGTCTCTCTCAGTCAGTCATTTCCACCTGCAGGAGTTATGAGAGGGTGAGCTGTGTGGAGAGGGCTGTACTCACGGCTCTGGTGTTGCTGTGGAGGAGCAGAGAGTGTAGAGGCAGCTCAGCAGCCCTCCAGCAATCAGGATCCTGGTGAGGGCCATTCTACTGAGCCTGTCTTCAGGGGAGAGTCTCACACAGCAGTGCTGTTCCTCTGCACTGAACAGCCTTATATTTCAACTGCCTGATGGAATCAACCCCACCCACACACTGACCCACTGTTAACACAAACACCCACACATACAGCTCAATGTCTAACTTGCAGCTATACTGATGGCCTGTTTTTTGGAGTCATCATGTCAATATGACCTATGGCCTTTACCAGAAGTGGTAAGTGTCAATAAACAGAACAGATAGCATATCTGTAACAATATTTAGGCAATGAGCATTCTCTGGTATTTTATTGCATTCGATGACCCTTACTTTATTACTTGTGATTGTGTTGATGATTTTGCAGTATAACACTATTTTGTACAGAGCCAAGGAGGTGTCATGGTAAGATAGATGGTAACACTTTACTTGACGGGTGAGTTCATAACACATTCATAGCAGCTGTCATAAACTGCACATAAAGCATTCATGACTGTTTCATGAGACATGACTCAACATTCATACCAAACCTTTCATGAATGTGGAAGACAGAATGACGAGAGCTTGTTAAAATAAAAGACCAAATTCGCAAAGCAGCATTGCTGTTTTTGGTCTAAATCTCTTACCTGATCACGTCACATCTGAGTCAATGGGTTACTCCAGTGCCAAAAAGACAGAACATGGTCAAGGAAATAATTGTTTCATAAAAATGTATTTGTTTTATGATGTAACCTTTGTAGATGATTTCTCATCTTTTGTTAGGAATGTCCAACCGTTCCAGGTTACACAAATACGGGTCAGCTGAATGTAGGCTAGTTTACCTCCCAGTGTTAAACTCAGTGATTACGAATACTTCACAACTTGTATAGTAAAGTGACATTCAATGCAAACTTCATAAGATATTCATGAAATATTTACAAAGGCTGGAGAGATTAAATTAATGGTATCCAGGTTACACAAATACGATGTTGGACTTTTATTTTGACAAGTTGTCATCGTTCTGTCTTCCACATTCATGAAAGGTTTGGTATGAATGTTGAGTCATGTCTCATGAAACAGTCATGAATGCTTTATGTGCAGTTTATGACAGCTGCTATGAATGTGTTATGAACTCACCCGTCAAGTGTTACATATTTTTTTATATCGAGAGGATGTGTGTGCACTCATTTGACTAAATTGTGGTCTCATTTATTTTACTAGATTTGGTAAATTGTGTGTACATTTCACTAAATCGTGCCCACATTTTACAAAATTGTGCTCTCAAATGAGAGCTCAATTTAGTAAAATATGCGCACTATTCAGTAAAATGTGCACACGATTTAGTAAATTTGGGTTTTCCCATGCTGCCTTGCAGGCGATTTTATTCACACTGCTAGGCAGCCTGGATTACGTAGACAGGCTCTGATTCCATGGACTTCGTTTTCACCTCAACGAAGGAACCAATCACAGAACGGAGGGGGGACAGCAAGACGATGAAGTCACACCAAAGCAGTTATAAGCTACATACAGACATTCGTAGCGGCTAATAACACTCTCTCGGCCATACCCTCGACCTTGTTATCACAAAGGGTCTCGATGTCTCTACAGCTGTTAAAGGCCTTATCACACACTCAAAACACAGCTATGATGGTAAAAAGGAGAATCATAAATGATCAGACAAGTGCTCTCTTTGAGTCAAGTCAACTGTAAGTCAAGTCAACTGTCAGACTCTGAAGACTTATTTGATCACTTTAATGCAAAAATGGCAAACATATGGATGACATTGCTCCATTACAATTCAAGAAAGTTAAGGACAAACAGAAAGCACCATGGAGGCAAAATCCAGCAGTTAAACTTCTAAAAAGTGAGTGTAGGAAGACTGAAAGAAAATGGCGTAAATACAAACTTCAGATCCACTATGAAATCCATAAAGAGATGCTCCGCACATATAACTCTGAAATATGCAAAGCAAGACAGTCTTTCTTTTCTAACATTATCAATAGAAGTTCAAATAACACTCGTATTCTGTTTTCAACTGTTGATAAGTTAACAAATCCCCCTCAACTTCTCTCGCCTGAACTTCTCTCAACTAATAAATGCAATGAGTGTTCATCTTTTTTTAAAGGTAAAATTGACAAAATCAGACTCAACATATCTGCTCAATTACAAATTCAACAACCTGAACTTCCAGCAACAAACAGAGGGAAACTAAACTTGATGTCAGAGTTCAGCTTGATAGACTACGAAACACTTAAAAAACGGTACAGAATCTCAGCTCTTCCACATGTGTCTTAGACACTCTGCCTACCAATTTCTTCAAAACTGTTTTTCACCTCATAGCGGCGGATGTCCTTCAAATGTATCACTGCTGTCTGGCACTTTTCCTAAGTCACTGAAAACAGCTGTTGTAAAGCCACTTCTCAAGAAGAATAACCTGGATGCCTCCATGCTAAACAATTACAGGCCCATATCCAATCTACCTTTTATTGGCAAAATTATTGAAAAAGTAGTCTTTAATCAATTAACCACCTTCCTAACATCAAATGGGTATTTTGATTACTTTCAGTCTGGTTTTCGAGCAAATTACAGCACTGAAACAGCTCTCATTAAAGTTTCCAATGACATACGCCTCAACACAGATTCAGGTAAAACACCTTAGTGCAGCATTTGACACTGTTGATCACAATATTTTACTACACAGACTAGAACACTGGGTTGGATTTACAGGCATAGTTATCAGCTGGCTAAAATCATATCTACAAGAAAGGAGCTTCTTTGTTGCCATCGGAAACTGTACCTCAACACCAACGTCCTTGACCTGTGGTGTTCCCCAGGGGTCGATCTTGGAGCCACTATTATTCAACCTCTATGCTCCCACTTGGACAAATCATTCAAAATAATTTGATTTCATATCATAGCTATGCAGATGACACACAAATTTACTTAGCTCTATCACCAAACGACTATGATCCTCTTGAATCTATGTGTCAGTGTATAGAACAAATCAACACCTGGATGTCTCAAAATTTTCTTCAGCTGAACAAAGAAAAAACTGAAGTAATTATATTTGGTAAAAAGGAGGAAAGACTTAGGGTTGCCACTCTCCTTGACGCAAAAGGGTTGAAGGCAAAGGATACTGTTAAAAATCTTGGTGTATTAATTGATGTGATCTGAATCTGAATTCTGATTGAAGTGATCTAAATTTCAACAGCCACATGAAAGCGATAACTAAATCAGCTTTTTACCACCTCAAAAATATTGCCAAATTCAGAGGGCTGATGTCAAAACATGAAAAACTCATTCATGCATTTATCTCCAGCAAGGTTGATTACTGCAATGGACTGTTCACAGGCCTTCCTAAAAAGACTATTAAACAGCTTCAGGTGATACAAAATGCAGCAGCTAGGATTCTAACAAAAACTAAAAGAACTGACCACATTACTCCAATTCTTAAGTCCTTGCACTGGCTTCCAGTAAGTCACAGAATTGACTTTAAAGGAGAATTCCGGTGTGATATTGACCTAAAGTGTATTGAAACATGATACCGAGTGTGAATGTATGTCTCATAGCCCATCTGACTTGTCCCCTGCACTCCAAAATCTGGCGCTAGTTAGCCAATGCTACCAACAACTTTTTCAGTAGTGGTGCTTCGGCATCGGGCTAGCCATGCAAATAAATCACTGTTTTACACCCATTTACGAGGCTCAATGTATCTCCACACTTCATTGGTAGACTTCCTAGGGCCCTGACATTTAAAACGAGACATTGAGAACTTTGAAAAAGCACTGGTAGTTTACTTACAAGACGATTTATACAGACAGTATCTTCACGAAGTTTAACGTTTGCAGCCATCTTGAATTTAGTCACGATAAGTCGAGCAAGGAGTAAGAATGAACAGGTATGATAAGGGATCAGATTCCAAAAATAATTCAGTGGAAATGCATGGATTCCAGTTTCTTCCAGTAGCAGCAACTGGAATCCATGCATTTCCACTGAATTATTTTTGGAATCTGATCCCTTATCATAGCTGTTCATTCTTACTCATTGCTCGACTTATCGTGACTAAATTCAAGATGGCTGCAAACGCTAAACTTCGTGAAGATACTGTCTGTATAAATCGTCTTGTAAGTAAACTACCAGTGCTTTTTCAAAGTTCTCAATGTCTCGTTTTAAATGTCAGGGCCCTCGGAAGTCTACCAATGAAGTGTGGAGATACATTGAGCCTCGTAAATGGGTGTAAAACAGTGATTTATTTGCATGGCTAGCCCGATGCCGAAGCACCACTATTGAAAAAGATGTTGGTAGCATCGGCTAACTAGCGCCAGATTTTGGAGTGCAGGGGACAAGCCGAGATGGGCTATGAGACATACGTTCACACTCGGTATCATGTTTTGATACACTTTAGGTCAATATCACACCGGAATTCTCCTTTAAAGCACTATTGCTTGTTTATAAATCAGTAAATGGAGCAGGACCTAAATACTTGTCAGACATGCTTCAGCAGTACACACCTTCTGGTCCTCTTAGGTCCCAGGTGAAAAACCTGCTAGTAAAACCTACAGCTAGAACTAAACATGGTGAAGCAGCTTTTAGCTGCTATGCGGCTCAGCTGTGGAACCAACTTTCGGATGACATCAAAATAAGCTTTATTTGTATATAATAATAAGCTTTATTTGTATAGCACCTTTCATACACAGAATGCAGCTCAAAGTGCTTTACATTTGAAGCATGTAACACAATAATAGTCAGTCAGTCATTATCAATCACTTTTCTTTGCTGTTTATGATCTACTCAGCAACATATCAAAAATATAGAAAATGACGTCATAAGACTGGCAGCCTTAACCCTCTTACCCCCCACAAGCACGCCATATGGCAACTGTGGCAAGGAAAAACTCCCATATTCCAGGAAGAAACCTTGAGCAGAACCTGACTTAATAGGGGGAGCCCATCTGCTTCTGGCTGGCTGCGCCCTCCAATAGTAGCAGATGTAGAATAATCTGAAAATGTAGTCTACAGGATGAGTTAACTAAAAGCTTTCCTGTACAGGTATGTTTTCAGATCTTTTTTAAAAATATTTACTGAACTCGCCTGCTTGATGTACAGAGGCAGGGTGTTCCATAGTTTGGGGGCATAATGGATAAACGCAGCTTCTCCACTTTGTTTGTGGAGCACTTTGGGTACGATTAAAAGATTAGAATTGGATGATCTAAGTTTCCTTTGTGGTTGATAAGATATTAAAAGCTCAGAGATATATGAAGGTGCTATGCCATTCAGAGCTTTGTAAGTAATTAACATAACCTTAAAATCAATTCTATAGGAAATAAGGAGCCAGTGCAGTTCAGCCAACACAGGGGTGATGTGTTCTCTCTTCTTGGTCTTAGTTAAAAGTCTAGCCGCAGAGTTCTGTATGAGTGCCAATTTCTTTAGATGTTTTTTGGGAAGACCAGTGAAAAGTGCATTGCAGTAGTCTAACCTGCTAGTGATAAAGGCGTGAATTAGTTTTTCTGCATCTTGTTGAGTTAAAAAGGGCCGCACTTTGGCAATGTTTCTCAAGTGGAAATAGGCTGTCTGAGTAACTTTACTGATATGGGGCTTAAAACTTAACTCTGCATCTAAGATGACACCGAGGCTTGTTACTTTTGGTTTAACCTGGTGTGCCAAATTCCCCAGATTACTAAGAATAATATCTCGCTTTAGTTTTGGTCCAACCAGAAGTACCTCTGTTTTGTCATCATTTAGTTTCAAAAAGTTTTTGCTCATCCACTGATTAATGGAGGTTAGGCATGCAGTGAGGGAGCAAAGGCCATCTGGGTTAGTTGGCTCCACAGAAATATACAATTGGGTATCATCTGCGTAGCTGTGGAAGTTTACATTATTCTGACTTATGACGTTTCCCAATGGAAGCATATATAGAGAAAATAGCAGGGGACCAAGGCAGCTCCCCTGGGCCACACCAAAAGGCAAGTCATGTTTTTCAGATACATGATCTCCTAGACTGATATAAAAATCTCTGCCAGTAATGTAGGTTTGAAACCAGTTTAGAGCATTATCAGAGAGACCCACCCACTTCGCAAGGCGGTGAATTAGGATGCTATGATCAATGGTGTCAAATGCCGCACTCAAATCCAGAAGAATAAGGATTGAGACTTTGTTTGAGTCAGTAGCTAGTCTTAGATCATTGACTATTTTTACTAGAGCCGTTTCTGTGCTGTGATTTGATCTAAAACCTGATTGGAATTTTTCAAGGATACTGTTTTCGTTGAGGAAGGTATTTAACTGATTACAAACAACTTTTTCAAGTACTTTGCTCAAAAACGATACATTTGATATAGGCCTGTAGTTGCTCAGATTGGTATGGTCAAGATTTGACTTTTTAAGTAAAGGTTTCACAACAGCGGTTTTAAAAGCAGTTGGAAATATACCTGTTTCTAATGAGGTATTTATTACCTTGAGAAAAAAGGGAGCTAAGCTATCATATACTTTTTTGAGGAATGTAGTAGGGATTGGATCTAAAACACATGTTGAGGAGCCGGTTTGAGTTATAATTTTACCAAGCTCAGATTGAGTAATAGTGCTAAAGGACCTTCATTTTGGGGGGCTGTTTTTGGGTGTACTATCAAACATATTACTTGTGTTACCAATAGCCTCCCTTATAGAAATGACTTTGTTTTTGAAGAAGTCTGCAAATTCTTCGCATCTTAGAGAGGATGCCTGACTGAGTGTATCAAAAGGTGTTTGATGCAATAGCCTATCAATGGTAGAGAACAACACCCTAGAGTTTCCACTGTTTTCAGCAATTACCTTAGAGAAGTGGTTCCTCCTCTCATTCCGAATAGCTCTATTATAATTTGCTATTTTTTCTTTTAGAATGGCACGGTGAACCTGTAACTGAGTTTTTCTCCATGTTCTCTCACCTTTTCTACATGATCTTTTTAGATCATGGATATTTTCGTTCATCCAAGGTGTCAGTTTGCTACAGGGCCTTTTTTTAGTCATTAAGGGTGCCACTCTGTCAAGCAGAGCACCTAATTCACGATTGAGAGCCTCTACCATTTGATCAATGGGATGATGTAAAATATCTAAATTTATGGAGTCTATAAGAGCTATGAACTGCTGTTCTGCTCTAATGTCCAAGAGTCGCGATTTGATTGCAATTTCGGGATGAATTTTTGGAGTATGTAGTACTATATTAAAAGATACACAATGATGATCAGACATATTTATATCATTTACTGATAAGTCTGTGACTTCTATCCCTCTAGAAATGACTAGATCGAGGGTGTTGCCAAGGTTGTGGGTGGGTCCTGTAACATGCTGCTTTAGCTCTAAACTGTCCAACACATTAAGGAACTTACTGGCTTTAGCATCAGTTGTCTTATTGACATGAATATTGAAGTCGCCATTTACAATTATCCGATCATAGCTAGTGATGATGAGCGACATAAGTTCAGAAAACTGGTCGAGAAAGCCAGTCCATAGTTTAGGAGGGCGGTATAAGGTTAATAGAAGTACAGCTGGGTCAGCCTTCAGAGTGAGGGCAATATACTCAAAGGAAGCGAATTCGCCAAAGTTGACTCTAGTGCAACTATATTTGTTTGAGAGAATGGAGGCAATTCCACCACCTCGTTTGCCTTGTCTAATTGAGTGGAAGAAATTATAATTTGGGGGACAAGTCTCAACAAGAACAGCTTCGCTGTCAAAAAGGCCCCAACTGTAGCCAGTTTTAAATCTAGACTTAAGACCAAACTGTTCTCAGATGCTTTCTGCTAACTGTGCCGAGTTACAAATTCTGAATCTGCCTTGATAATTATTCTACCTTGTCTTTTATTACTTTTTTTACTACTTTTGCCTTTGTTTTTGCTTACTAATTATTCTTTATTTTTAAATGATTTTACCTTGTGTTTTATGTTTTCTTTTTATTATGATCTTTACCTTTTAACTATTCTTTGACTATATTGCCCTTCTACGCTTTTATTTGTTATTATTGTTTGGTTTTGTTTATGTAAAGCACATTGAATGACCTCTGTGTATGAAATGCGCTATATAAATAAACTTGACTTGACTTGAATAAACGGCACTGGGCATTCATAAAACCACATTTCAAATACGAGAAAATGAACGTGGTGTAGTTCCCAGACCCCATCTGAATGAGATGAGGTCTGACGTTAACCAGGCTAGCACAATTTAGTAAAACGAGAGCATGATTACCAGTAAGTAAAATGAGCACACAATTTAGTAAAATGAGCTCTGGATATACTTCTTGATACACAAAAGCCATCACATGCATGCACTTGAGCAGAGGTGGAGAGAATGGGAGGGAAACAGGGACAAACAGCTCTGGGTACCTCACACAGGGAACACATATAGCCGTAACAGTGGTGATGTGTGTTGTTAACCACAGCAGCCTATGAGTCGACAGATTTCCTTTGTTATGTTTGTTTACTGAAACAAACATAACAAACATGTAAAATCCTTCAGCTGTCTGTTCAGGAGGGCACAAGAGGACAAGAGAGAAGCTTCTGTGCATACAGTAAAGTAAATGTTGGATTTGTGTGTGTCTATACAGTGCATGTGTGTGTGTGTTTAAAGGAGAATTCCGGTGTGATATTGACCTAAAGTGTGTTCAAACATGATACCGAGTGTGAACTACTGGAAGCAACTGAATCCATGCATTTCCACGGAATTAGTTTTGGAATCTGACCCCTTATCATACCTGTTTGTTTGTACTCGTCGCTCTACTTATCGTGACTAAATTCAAGATGGTGTCGAACGGTAAAATTCCTTAAGGTACTGTCTGTATAAATCATCTTGTAAATAATCTACCAGTGCTTTTTCAAAGTTCTCCATGTCTCGTTTAAAATGTCAAGGCCCTCGGAAGTCTACCAATGAAGTATGGATCTACTTTGAGCCTCGTAAATGGTGTAAAACAGTGATTTATTTTCATGGCTAGGCCGATGCCCGAGGCACCACAACGAAACCCTGTTGGTAGCATTGGCTAACTAGTGGCAGATTTCTGAGTGCAGGGGACAAGCTGAGGTGAGCTATGAGACATACGTTCACACTCGGTATCATGTTTCAAGACACTTTAGGTCAAAATCACACCGGAATTATCTTTTAACCTGCGTTGTGTTGACCACAGCCCAGCACTCACCTGGACTCGAACCCCCAGACTGCAGCAGATCATATTGGCAGTCG
Source organism: Alosa sapidissima (assembly GCF_018492685.1). Classification (NCBI taxonomy): domain Eukaryota; kingdom Metazoa; phylum Chordata; class Actinopteri; order Clupeiformes; family Clupeidae; genus Alosa; species Alosa sapidissima. The sequence continues at coordinate 20,849,327 of NC_055973.1, forward strand.
AGCGTATAAGTATACAGTAAGTACAGTATACTGCACTCTTTTGATCCCGTGAGGGAAATTTGGTCTCTGCATTTATCCCAATCCGGGAATCAGTGAAACACACTCAGCACGCAGTGAACACACAGTGAGGTGAAGCAGGGCCGTAGTCACCATAGACATTGAGGGGGACGTCCCCCCCCCAATATTCAAATATGACCAAAATGTCCCCCCCAATATTCGGACATAGAAAAATAAAGAAAGAATAAAGCGCTATACTAGGCCTACAGGAAACCAACACGTATCTGAAATGTAATCAAACGTAAATAACGCACAAATTAGTGACCTATGGTTCCAGAGTAGCCTACACCCCTGAGTGGTTTGTCCTGGTGATTTTCCATTTTTCGTTAGTGGTGTGCGCTATCAAAAGCTTCCATTTACTGCACCCTACTGCGGTGAGGTAGGGCTGTCAACAATATCGCAAAAGCTACCGGTACAATTTTCACAAAACTTCTTGGAAAGGTGTAGCACAGGCTAAGGTAATCCCATACATGTTTGGAGCCGATCAGACTGAAAGGGAACATTTTCCATATTGTAGCCTATTCTCGCAATGATAGCGAAAGTGAAACATTTTAAATGATGAATTTGTGCAAGCCTGTGTCCGTCAAAAGTTTGGAATAACCTAATTGACTGACCTAACTAACGACTTGTTTGTGATTTTTAATAATATTTTTGCATGGTAGGAAATATTAAAATTCTGTACAGATTTGTATGTTGTTGACATCATGACTACGGCCTTGAGGTGAAGCACACACTAATCCCGGTGCAGTGAGCTGCCTGCTATAGCGGCGCTCGGGGAGCAGTGAGGGGTTAGGTGCCTTGCTCAAGAGCACTTCAGCCTTGGTCCTACTGGTAGGATATCGAACCAGCAAGCCTTCGGTTACAGGCCCGAAGCCCTAATCAGAAGGCCACGGCTGCCCCTAGCGTGCTAGCAATCAAGCTAAAACTCCAGGGTGCTCGTCTTTCACTAGCACATCTCTTAAAGGAGAACTATGTAAAATTTTCAACTTAATGAAATAGTTTAGAAATCGATTGTGATGGTTAAATGGCCTGTTGTGGCGAAAATGGCGGCTTTCTCTGCTCTCCTAGTGGAAAACCAGCCTTGCAAGATATGACATACACACGCCCACCTCAAGCACTGGCTAGTTGGCGGAACGGTTGTGGGTGGATCGCAAAGCTTGTGTTTAAAAGACAAAAAAGTATCGGCCATTTAAAATACTAGTCTATCAGATGTAATATCGGACTTTTATTTTGATAGATTTTATTTATGCCAGTCGTTGCCATGGACAATGTTACGGTGTAATCAGACAGGAAGCGATTTACTGCTGTATAAAGGTGGACTATGTTTTCATTAAAACACAGGCGCTTTTCTGCGTGGAGTTGAACTTTTTTCAATTCGAGGCGCTTATACAGAAAGCACCTGACTTGGGCCATCACCACTCTCTGGGCATGGTCGGAGCGCAGAGGATCCATGTTGATTATTTCCCAGATCCTTCCCATATGTTCATGGTGGTTGTGGATGCCCACTCCAAATGGCCTGAAGTACACCTCATGATTTCTACCACGGCTACCAAGACCATACAGGTACTGAGAGGGCTATTTAGTCGGAATTTGCGACATTCATGAAGAGCAACAGAGTTACAGAAAGCACATATGCTCTGCACCTTTCCACCCAGCCACAAATGGCCTTGTGGAACATTTTGTGAAAACATTCAAGCATTTATTGAAGCACTCCACCAGAACAGTTTCAATCCAACACCGACTGGTTGCATTCTAACAGATGTATTGCAACACTCTGCCCTCCACGGCAAAGGAATCATCATTCATGATCTCGACTTGACCTGCGGAAGCCAAGTGGGGCAGCAGAAGTGGAGAAAGCACAAGAGGGACAGCTTGCTCGCCAACAGACCTATGCTAAAGCCAGGTCATTCAAGGTGGGTGACAAAGTACTAGTTTGTGATTATGGCAGAGAAGAGAAGGGGACACCGCGGGCATGGTTTCAGTTGAAATCCTGTGTCATACATAGCAAACGTTGGATCTTCATTGGATCTTCGTCGGATATTCGGAACACTGGAGACGCCAAGCTGACCAGATGCTGGCTCAAAATGCAGAGTTGGATGTTCCAAGGAACCGAGAACCAGAGTCTTCTCAAATTCCAGCAGACTTGCTTATTGGAGACCACAGTTCTTGAACCAGCTATTCCATCTCTTGATCCAGCGAGTGTGCAGTCATCAGATGTAACATTGGAGGTAGCCAACACACCACATCAAGAGACTGGTAAGCGATACTGTTAGGGAGGTAGGTGCATGAGGTTTAGACAGCACGCTAACACGTACACGCTCCATACACCTGGAGACGCGAGTTTGCCTGTTCTCCTAATTGCATATTGGCGACAGGTGTGCGACCTAACGTGAGAGCAGATTCTACAGCGAACAGCAGGACCATTTGGTTTAGACAATTTGACAATTTTGGAGTTGTGCGGTACCTATTGGAGTGTGTGTGTGTGTCTGTGTGTGTGTAGTTTCAAAAGGGATGTCAGAGTATGTGAGGGACTGTAGCCATATTATGCAATACCACATGAGGTAATAACTGGAAAAAATAAACTATTAATTATTATTCCACACCAACATTTTGTGTTAAAGGGACACACCAACTTTTGGGGAAACTGGGGCATCTATCCCAGTTAAATAAATAGCCTCTCTTGCGTGCAATAATCCAGTTTAACACTGTTAGCCTATCTTAGCATAATTCACTGGAAGTGTTCCAATTAGTCTACAGCTCCCTTTTATCCAGTTAAATCAGTCTATGTTAAATAGGTCTTCTGTGATTTTTTTGGTCAAATTAACTAATAAAGGTTATCATACCTTAATTTTTCTGTCCTAAAAGTGTTTGGACAGCAAAAACTAAAATACAAAATCACACAGGCCCCAAACTTGGTATTAGGGCTGGGCGACAGGGGAGAATGGGGTAAGATGAGCCCCATTATTTATTAGATTCATTATTTATTATAAGAATTATTTACATTCTTCATCATTCTAATGTGTCAAAGAGATTTGTTTTGTAACCTTCACACCAAGATGTTCTACAACTTCTGTAACCAACAACTCTTTGATAACTTATAAGGGTAAAGAGATATGCACACATATTTATTTTCTTAAAATATTCATTTATTTTTTACAAACAGTCATAGCTTAAATCATATCTTAAAAGTTCACCAATTGAGGTGAAATACATCTGAATTGTTATATTCTCGTTTTCTCTAAATCACCCTAACTCCACTTGGAGAGCAACAAATCTTATTTTTACACATATACTGTATTTTTTTTACCACATTTGTCATGTGCTGTACCTTTCCATAGATCAGAAGGAAGGAATGATTCCCTTTCCTTAAAATGCTGTCACTTGATACATTTTGTTTACGGTTTCCTAGAAAAAAGTGATGGCTCACCTTACCCCTATGCTCAACTTACTCCGTTCTCCTTCATGGCATAAAACCTGATTTTTAAGACAAGGTGGATGACGGGGTATAGTGCAGATATCTAATACCTAGATACGGTACATGTAAGCCTCTATGCTTACATATGGATGACCTCACTAATGAGCTCCATTACTTTTGACATCAGATCCAGTTTATGTTTGCTGCCCATCTGCTGGATAAAGTTCAGTGATGAAATTTAAATAGAAAATCGATTTTCCTAAAAAAAAAAAATCGATTTTAATACAAAAAACTTGATTTTCGATTTACTTGGTATGTAAGTTCAAAGACTGGCAGTGACGTCACAAAACTGTAATGACCTCGCCAAAAATCTAGGGGGTGTTTTTAAATTTTGGGTCTTAAAAGAGTTTTTGAAAAATTGATTGTTTAGAAATTCTCAAATTCAACTTACCCATTCCGGCAATTTCTACCAGACAAATCATCCCCTATCAACCCCTTGAATTAAAGCTGAAAGTCTAAGCACATCTTGACTGCTTCAAAGATCCATTCTGGTGGAGTACTGTACATAGGCAAAATTACAAAAAATTGTGTCACTGTGCAAAAATGTATGGACTTGTAGGTATGTTCAAAGGGAAAGATATATTTTCAGCATAGCTGTGTTCATAATCAAAATCATTATAACATTGAAATTCATTGAAATTATTTTTTAATTGAATTTCATTTGTGCTTGGAACTCAATAGTACATAGCCAAGTTCACACACACACACACACACACACACACACACACACAAACACAAACACAAACACATACACATACACATACACATACACATACACATACACAAACACAAACACAAACACAAACACAAACACATACACACACACACACACACACACACACAGATTCAATCCATCTGGACGCCTTCTTATGCACATGGGGAGTGGTACTCTGCTTCAGCCTGGTCACCTGATTTAGAGAGATTCTATGATCAGTCTGCTGCAAACAACACTGTATCTTCCACATAATAATGGTTTATAAGGCAGACTTACTGGTTTGGTAGTAGTCATACACCTTGACCACTGCTGGCTTCAAATTGTTCACTGGGAGATCCTGTCGGATTGTCAGTTGGTACGGAATAGGTAAATCCTTTGGAACCTGTTGAAACAAAAGATAATCAGATTGCCATTGACAATGTTTGCCATTTTGAGTAAACATGTGAGGAAAGTCTAATATCTAAATGATGTACAGAACTGTTTTCTTACCTTTGACAAATATGCCAGGATGTGGTCATCTTTCTTATCGACTCTGTCCACAAATATGCTGCCCTTTAGCTAGAAAGTTAAATGAGCCATGAACACCATTACAGGAGGTTATTTAATGACTCATACAGACTTACTGTACATACAGACAATTGCAGTAACTGAATGGCCGTTAGTACATTGCATTACGGCAGTCATGGTACGCTTACTGCGGGTCTGAACTCGTCACTGTCACCACCACAAAAAATAAAAATACAAATTCCTCTGAAAGATATTGGTCCGCACATGTGTGCACACAGTGTTTAATGTCGGGATGTGTTATGTGAGGGATCATCTTATGACATGGATTCAAGGTTTTCAAAACATAACTTGAGCAAGCAAGTGGAGGGAGGAACTCTAAGGCAGGGGTAAGCTGTAAAATGCCAACTCTGATTGAAAAAGAATAGTTAGTTGATGTGTTGTTCATGCATGAGGTCATGAATGAGAGACTATGAACTCATGTCAATTACCGATAATTCATGAGATATAAAGGAATGAAGTAATGCATAACTCATGAATTAACTCGTGTATGAATTCATGTTATTACACGGCTCTTCAGAGTGCTGCAGAAAGTTCCATTCACATGAATGGGCCTTCCCAACTTTCGGGCCTATGTTAAATCTACATAAATCACCGGCAAAGCATTTAAATCACCGCTGTCAATGGCAACAGGTTTTGTGCTTCTGATTAATGTCTTTCATATCACTACGCAAGGACTGGAACTTCATTCAAACGTGAAAGCAGACGGTTGATCAGCTGTGTTCTAAAGAATGTTTGATTCAAGTTCAGCAGCGTGTGTTGTTGCGAACTATTTGTTTCTCAGCAAATGCCACGATGAACGGTAACAAATAGGCTAGGTTATGTAGGCTAAAGTCATATCATGGGGAGTTTATTATTTCGTTTTGGCAAGTAGCCGTATAATAAGCGGGATAATGTATAGAACGCCGGTCATTACTGTGAAAATAAGTCCCTTCAGGGCGGAACAAGTCCGGTTCGCCCTGTCGGGACTTATTTTCCCAGTAATGACCGGCGTTCTATACATTATCCCTTACATAATTCATGTACCCTTACCATAAAGTGTTAGCCATTTGTGTTTACTATTAGGCCTATATGCAAGTGGAAGTAGAGCTGTAAAATGCCAACTGCCAAAAAGAATGTGCCTTGTCGTTAGTCTGACCAGGGGGTTAGGATGGATGACTTACTCTTTCAACAGAGGCAGAGTCAGGTGTGAAACCAGATAACATCTTCACATCTATTATAGCCATGTTGGTGCTCTCCTGTGGTCCATCATACCTGTGCAAGAAAGGATACATATTTGTGTCTCTAAAGCCATCTTTAAAAAGAACAAGTAGTAAATGAAAAATACATCAGTGAAATGGAATACTACTCTGGTTAGAAAATGGTTAACCACTTTTACCTATCACCTTTATTCTATCTTAATTTTGGTTCCTGTACTTGAAGTGAGTAAACTTCACATAAAGATACTTACTGGACTGTGATGTTTAAGCTGAATGCCTGTCCATTGGCTTTGTTGCACTCCCCCTCAGCTAGAGGCTTGGCTTGAGTCGTAATGCTTAAGGTTGAGTTCTCAGTGGGAGTGGGGATGTTGTAGAAAAGAGCCACCTGTTACAGAAGAGAGTTATAGAAATACTACTAACAGAATATCAACCATTAGTTATTTAGAAACACAGTGAATATGATCTTTCACACTGACCCCAACAGAAGCACATGCAGAACCCTTCACTTCTACACTGTACTTCCCAGGAACGTCCTGCAGTGCTGTCTCCTGGTACAGTAATGTGTTGTGCTGGTTCACATCAAACTGGTGTTTGTCGCCCCCTGCTGACTGCACTGTCACTGTGCTGGAGCCATGAGGGCTGAAGACCTTGGTGGCGTACAGAGACAGAGCCTGCAGTGCCACCACCGTGTCCTGAGAGAATACAAACCCAACCCTCAGTGTGGGCAAATACTGAAGCTGGAAGAAAGACCAGACACACTAACACAACAGAAGATGTTTAAAAAGGAAAGGTGTGTGGAGCACCTGTGTGGAAGAGAAGCCTCCATATGGATTTTGCTGCTTTACCAGCCAGCTGACGATCCTGGAAGCATAGCCTAAGTCAGCAGCAGTCAGTGTGGGTTTGGTGAGAACAGCTAAGAGCACATAGGAGGTTGTCTCCACCGCCAGAGAATCAGTTCTCTCTGATGAGGACTGAGACCAGTGCAGGAGACTCCCTGAGAAGACACGAGTCACATGAGATAAAGGAAGCAGGTTCAACTGTTGGTTCATGTGTGTCTGTTCAGGCACAGTGTAAATTCTGTCCTACCATCAGAGGTTGCTACACTGTCCAAGTGTTTCAGAAGCTCAGCTCGGATGTCCTCTTCTCCAGCGAGACTGAAGGTGTAGGCCAGTAGAGCAGTGGTATAGGTGTTGGAGAAGTCATTAACGGATGGTTCCACCTGGCAAGTATAGTATATATGTATATATTATTAACTGTCCTTTTTGCTTTTAATATACATATATATATAAAAAGGACAGTTAATAATACTATAGTTAAAAGAATGTAAAGCACATAAAGTAAAATAATTTAAATAATTTACCAAGCTTTTATATAAAATGGAATAAAAACATTGTGGAAGTAGCTTTAATTGTTTGTTTATCACAGATGTAAAGACCTTTAGTTTCAGTTACAGTGGATGGAGTCATCACTGTTTCTCTTTTACGATACCATAGCACAAAAGTCTGCAAAAGAGCCTGTGCATTGGCTTAAAATATAGACATTATAAGGACAGGCAGAAAGAAAGAACCTAGAAACTAGAAGATAGAACCGCAAATAGGCCCAAGAATAGATCCTAAACCTAAGGCTGCGAGTAGACCTTTTTCTCCAGCAACCAGGCAAGTAATTTCCTTACCACACTGGGGAGACCTGCTGGATTTAGGGGTGTCCCTCTGTAGTAGGACTTCAAGAACATCATGGTACTTGCCTGGAACAAAATAATTCCTAATATAGTTATATATATATAAAAGAGTATAAATACTTATACTATATAGATATATATAGATATCGGTTTTTTTTTTATTACCTTGCCTACTCTCTGATATGTCCATATTTATTTTATGCTGGTCTCTAGACTTTATTCTTGGACTGTTGCACTGTTGGATTTACTCATTTGCACCATCATCATGACACTCACTCTCACAGAGCACCTTACCGTACCTTACTATGCACAGAGAATCACAGGCTCAGTCCCTGCCTCAGTCATTGATACGATAGTAAATTTAATTCACCCAGTACATATTGGTTCCCAAGCTTTTCTTAAAACATTGTTTCTACATTTGAATAGCTGGTATTTGGTGGTTTGATTTCAACATCAACAGTTCAACAAAATCAACAACAGAAAAGGGACATTCAGCTAGCTGTTGCATAGCTTCTAGACATTATTTCCACACACTGACCAGTTACATGATTTCAGTTTCATTCAACCAATCTCCGCACCCCCTCTAACTTGAAGCTTTTCCTTTTGAATATTGCACCACCCTTGGATGGGGACCCCCCCCCCCCCCCCCCCCCCCCCCCCACCACACACACACACACACTTTAAAAACTACTTGTATAACACCACAGTAAACTGTTTGGATGAGACCTCTAATAAGTTTGAGTTGGTTTGTTTTAGTTGAACAGATTTACAAATGTCCTCACCTTTACAGTCATATTCAGCTCCAGCATTGAGGCAGCGATGTAAGCAGTTATTGTCACAAGATCATTTACACCTCCCTACAAAACAAAACCAAACTCAATAAACAGGAAACCCATGTCCATCAAAAAACTAAGTACTGTTAAACTGTCATCAACAAATGTATTATCATTATAAGAACCTTCATTCTGTTATTGAAGAGGTTTCCTTGCATACGGTAAGCACCAATTGGACTAAGTTGATTTTCCAGCCAACCCTCGGCACCCTCAATAACGTGACGGTCAATGTAGATGAAGGACTTTGCTTTACCAAACGACCTCAACACAAATGCAGTCAGCCTAGAGGAAGAGTTAAAAACAATATTGTGTCAGCTGAAGTCTTTTCAGATTATTATACAACATTTTATACTATTAAGATGACCTATCTTATAGTTTTACCTGCATCATTGTAGATGGTTTGTTTCTGATGTGTGTCCAATGCTCTTGTTACATAGTGTTTAATAGTTTTAAATTGTTTCATTCTATTCTACATGTAGACGAACTCTTCTCAGTGTTCAGTCATGATTATGGTTGCCATGGGCTTGACTGTACTGCTTGGGTTCAACTCACCAGGTGTTTCCATCTCCTCTGCCAAACGTGCTGTAGGCTCCATCACGGTGCTTGTAGTTCAGCTGCCTCTGGTATCCTGTTGGGTTATATTCGGAGATGAATATCAATATGGCAAAATGAAAGAAAGCCAGCTCTGCTTCCCTTTCTCCTTTCTAATGCGCATTCGCTACTCCACAATAGCCACGTTTACACGGACAGTTTTTTTGTCATTCTTATTAAACTATTCCAACTGAAAAATTTGTGCCGTGCGTTCTATTCCAATCAGGTGCTCTCAAGCGCTTTAGAATCTTTGATTGGAATAGCCGCTGTTGCCTATTTTTCCTTGAGAAGATACAGCAGGCAATCGGATTGACCGTACATTACTGTTCAATCGGAACAGGAATGGACTACACCACCTCTTCCATTCCCATTAAAATTCTGATCGGATCAGGCATTTTATTCCGATTGAGGTGTTTATATGAGAATTTTTATTCCGATTGAGGCGTTTCTAATCGGATGAAAAGTGTCAATGTAAATGTGGCTATTGAGTTGCTGCTGAGAATAAATGCTGACATTCCTGACTCCATATCTCCTCTGAGTAATGGGCATGTCAAAGCCAGACTCTGCAAAGTTAATGTGGGAAAGTCATTCTCTCGGTTATTGGTGTACTATGGTAAATGGACTGCATTTACATAGCGTTGCTTCTCTGAGCATTAAAAGCACTTTACAATTTTATGCCTCACATTCATCCATTCACACACAGATGGTGGAGATGGACTGCCGTCATGTAAGGTGGAAATCTGCAAATTGGGAGCAGAATGTGGAAAGTTAATTGAATTCAATAGCCAAATCAGAAAATGGTTACCTACAGTAACTGGTCACTAAAAGCTAGTGTGTCAGAGGTCGTTCATTTTGTCACTGAGACACTGAAACATTTCATTCAAAAGCAAAGTAACTTCTCACCATTTTTAAGGAAATTTGTTGCTTTTTCCTTAATTTCTGCAGTGAGCTGGCCAGTGTTCTGGAGGTACTGCAGAATGTAGATATTTGGGGAGAGGATGGCAATATTTTGCTCCCCACAACCATAAGGCATTTTCAGGAGGCTGTCAATGTTCTTCAGAGCGCGACCCAGGATGTCTCCTACAGGGAAAACATTCCATTATACACATGTTAAGAGAGTTACTATAATTACTGAGACAGAAATATTATTGAACTCTGAAGATTTAAACATGTACCCAGCACAGACACTGAGGCTCTGGCCGATCCCTTCACTACAGCTGCTGGGAGTTTCAGCTCCACCTCCTCTGTTAGAGCGCCCCCTGTGGGATCAATGTGAGAAAAGCAGAATTATTACAGAATTAATTTGCAGACTTGCTACTTCATGCAAAATTGTACCTGAATATCAATATGGCAAAAAAAAAGACAAGCAATGGAAATATAGGAACAGTATGGGACAATTCACCGTTTGGACATAAGAGCCTACTGAAACTCTCGGTCTTCTCAGTTCCTTCCGCCTAAAAACACAAAGAACCGAGATAAAAAAAAAAAATCAAAACTGGAACATATGGCTCATAATTTATTCATGATTAATGATTAATTTGTAGTAAACACCTCTTGTGTTTAAAATGTGGCTCTGTGAAGAGAGAAAACAGAAAAGTGTTGTGTCTAGAGCAGGGGACCTACAGTATAACCCACTACCCACAGACCCACTACCATGATAACAAGAGCAGTCAGCCAACTGCAGAATCTCTCCCTTAAATAAGGGGAGTGTAACATAGCTGCAAAAAGCGCAAACGAAAGTTATTCATTTTATCCTGATCCAGTTTATATAGAAGTACAGAGATATTGTGACCGGTGTGAACAGACACACGGATGGACGTACCTGATTACAATACCAGAGGTAAGGGTAATAATAAATTTGGCACCACCTACCTTCACCAGCAGGGGGCGTGTGACTATGTCTATGCGACCTTTCTCTGGCACAGACACAACCTCGTTGCCACACAACCCCTGGGACTGAGTGGCCTCTGCACTCACAGTAACATTCATCAGTCCTGGCAAGCAAAATACACTACATTACTTTCAGCAGTAATATCTTTATACTACACTTTCCCATGCTGATATTGGGACGAATTCTGCGCAGCAAATGGTTACATCCTTGTACTTGCATTACAGTGAGTCCTGTGAAGTGTGTTAACTCACCAAGCACAGAGGGCACCAGTGTCCATTTGAAGGTCTTCCTTCCATTTGCACACAGACAGGAGGAGTACTGGCCATCAGAGGAGGGGGTCAGAGTGAAGTCTGATGAAGGGGCTGGAGTCACTGTGACCTACCAGAGAGGGGGTCATATTTAACACACTCAGAACCACAGAGAGAGGAGTTCAGCCACAAGGGCCCTGAATATTTCTTTTTCTCCTGCAAGCAATGATACTATATATTCTTAAGTGTTAGTAACAATTCCAATAAATTAATACATTTTAGTAAGTCAACCATGACAAGAGTTTTTTTTTTTTTTTTTTTTAAATGAGAACTGAAACCAGAATCTGTATGTCCAGCTATGCATCTCTGTACCATGATGCACTTGGGCAGGTAGTTGAAAACTGTTGCTTTGAGCTCAAAGGTCTCTCCACGGATGATGGAGTACGGCAGGGAGAGCTCCAGGAAGAAGGGCTGGAAAACTGTGAGCTGAACTGGTGGGGCCAGACCAAAGCCCTGGGGGGACAGGCAGAAAGCCTCGGTCTCCCAGGTGGTGATGGTGTCAGGGACAGTGAGAGGGACTCGTGCTTCTCCAGACTCCCTGTGAAGAGAGCACATGTTAAAGAAAAGGCTGTGGTGTTGAGGACTGAAACTAGAGTAAGACAGAAAAACGATCCCCTGATTTCTATGGGGCCACTCACCCAACCTCTGCCAGGTCCCAGATCCACGTCTCTGGGAAAACTGTGCGAAACGTCACACCAAATTCCTCTCTAAAAGGTCTTCCCAATCCTGAACTAGCGACCATCTGGCGCACCCTAGTGGCCAGTGGATAGACCTCCTCACGATACAAGACTGACAGAAACAGAACAATATTTCAGTGTTCAGTGGATGAAATCATTTCCATCTTGACATTTACATGCTGATTGCATTATGTGTTAATCCTGGTCATGCAATCACTACATATGAATGTGTCCTACTGCTTGAATAGTATTGCAAATGCATGCACAAATAAATTCATTTTTACAAACGGGAAAACTGGTCTCGCATTTCACTTTTAGTCAGTGTTATTTAACAGGTCATAAGTTCTGTGTAGCTCAAGTCATTGATTTACTTTTGTTGTTCATGTCAGTGGCTTCAGGCTTGGAACTGAAGGGTTGCCGGTTCGATCCCCAACCAGTGGGAACGGCTGAAGTGCCCTTGAGCAAGGCACCTAACCCCTCACTGCTCCCCGAGCGCCGCTGTAGCAAGGCACCTAACCCCTCACTGCTCCCCGAGCGCCGCTGTAGCAAGGCAGCTCACAGCTCCGGGTTACGGCTCCCGCACAAAGTTGCGTTCCGTCAACGCATGCCAGTGGGTGTTCCCGATGGTAGCTATGCAAATGACTTAAAGTATAACAGTAATTTGATTGGCTGGTGCCGTCTGTTGTTCGCTTGTTCGTAATTTGATTGGCTTGTGCCGTCTGTCGGTGCAGCAACAGCTGAACTTCTCTACGCGAGCGACGGAAGCAACGCGACGCAACAGACCCACAATTCAGTACGGCAACGGATGACGTAAGCCCATGTAAAGTGAACGAGAACGCACTGCCACGCACGCAACTGTGTGCGGGAGCCGTTAGTGTGTGCTATGCCTCACGGTGTATTCAATGTGTGCTCTGTGTGTTCACTAATTCACGGATGGGATACATCCAAAGACAAAATTCCTTGTATACGCAATTTAATACCATTGCTAGCTGTGTTTATGTTGCCACCATGCCATATCAGTGTAAAATGTAGCTCAAATGAAATAATACTAATAAAAAGACTCAAGTTATCAAACTATGAGAGTTTTATGAAGTGCTGGCAAACACATCTGAAATGACCACCATTCTAACTTTCACTCACCTGATGAGAACTTTGAACTCTGTATGAACATTTGAACGTGTGAATAAAAATTAGAAATGATTATCCCAGAAAGTCCCAGAAATATGACTTGAATAGAAGTTAGTTAGTTATTAACTAATAATTGCTAAACTTTTAGAATGCCTTGAGCACTGATGCAGTCAGCATTGGCCTCTTACATTGTTTGCAGGTAGGCCTACATTTCATTCCGTTTTCGATGGCAAACGCGAAACAGCGCCAAAACAACCACCAGTGGACAAAAAGAGTATTACATGTGTACTGTTAAGACCCGCCATAGAGAATGAATGGGGAAATTACGGAGGTTATAGTTTGCTCTGTGTGTTCACTAATTCACGGATGGGATAAATCCAAAGACAAAATTCCTTGTATACGCAAGTATACTTGGCCTAGAAACCGGATTTACATTTACATTACTATCTTGATTTTTGTTCAAGAATGTTGCAGATTGTATTTGGATCTATTTCAACCCATTGTTTGTGATTACAATGATCTAATGACCAAAATACTCCAAAGCATTAATGTAGGGTCATACCTTGCCTCCTGTGATATGTCGTTCCCTTAAACATTAAGCAGTTAGGGATCTGTAGAACCAAGTTAGTGACCATCTTCAGACCCAAACTCTACAGTAGACAAAGACACATGAAATTGGTTGTTATGTTGCACAAACAAATGTAGCAGGAAGACAAACAGATGAACTTTTTGTGAAACCGCAAAAGTAAAATAAATAAAGCTTAAATTTAAGTCAAATGTACAGTGATCCTTGACCCCCAGTTAGCCCTTGATCCTTTACCAAAGACCCATGATTAGCGTTAGGGGTTAACTCTAGCTCCTTTATCAAATATCCAAGGTTAGAGTTCGGGCTAACCCTAAAGCCTTTACCAAAGACCCAAGGTTAGGGTTAGGGTTAACCCTGGATCTTTTATCAAAGACCCAAGGTCAGGGTTCACTCTAGATCCTTAACTGAAGGAATCCAATGAAGAGTAACTAACAGAGGAGTTAGGACATGTCTTCTTTGGCTGATTAAAGACCAGACGTGCCACTGCATTTTTAATCGTTTGTAATGGTCTAACTACACAAGCAGACAGGCTAGTTGAGAAAGAGCCTTGGCCTAAAAAAACATTATGTGGCATATTATGTAAGTATTAAAATGTGAATAAATAAAGTACACAATTCATTATTCAAAGTATTCATTATTATTCAAGTTATAAGGGCAACTACAAAATAATAGTGCACTCTAGACACCTAGGTATACTAACCAAAAAACAAAAAAACACTTAGGGTGATGAAATTGCAAATACAGTCTAAACATGTATTACAACCCCTGTAAATGTTGCACAGCCATTATTGTCTTCCAACTTCAAAAAATGCATGCTGTACATGTAAATATTTTTTGAAAAACACATTTTTAAAAGCCTTATTTGTCAATGACCCATGTATAGAATTAGAATTATATACTATATTACACATACTGTATGTGTTTCATTTACCTTAAAAACCGCGAAAGCCCCAGTATCAGCACGCCGTGAAGGGTAGTATGGCATGGAGGAACGCCTGAGTCTGATTTTAAGGCATTCTACAGGATCTTCAACGTCATAAGGAATTTCTGAGTCCAAACTGGGTAATAATCCAAAAATCTAGGATAGTAGAGATTTCAAATGACATCATCTAAGAATTACATGCAATGCCACATCATCCTCCTGAGAAAACTCACTAAGCTGGTCATTACAGTGACATTTGATAATTCAATTTACATTATTCAACAATGGCAGGCATCACCCTAGGTGACAGATAACATAGTCCGCTGATCAGTAGCCCTATTTAATGGGCCCTGATAATCTAGTATCATTGTAAAATCATTGTAAACCACAGAACCTTGGTGCTTATTTGCTTGAAGCAGCACTATGGAGTTTTGGTCTAAAACTAGCGAGCTAGCTACCTAAAAGGCCTGCAAAACCTTGCACCACCCAGTCCCAGAGCCTTATTGGCACTGTTAGGAGCTTTCTAACATGCTAACTGGTGTCTTTTAGCCTGGCGAGCCAGACCCACATTAAAATGTAGGGTCTGGGAACTCACCGTTCGCAGTGCTTAGTCTGAGGGGCGGGATAATCGGTTGTCTTTCAAATTCCCTCTGCACGCAATAGGACAGCGCTGAGTCCCATGCGTTTTCCCACCAGCGGAGCTAGTTGGCTAGTTCAAACTTTTGCCATCTTAAAACAAGCTTAACTCGTGTCACACTGTTGGCCAACAGCAACATCCATCTTCTTTGTTTTCAAGTAGCAGGGAATTCAAGCCAAACCGTTGCAACTCTGCCATCAATCATTATGTTAAGCCCGCCTAACGACTCTATACACGATTTGATTGGCCTGATAGAAGTTTAATTTTTCAAGCTCACAAGCCAACGGAGAGTTGCTAGACTAGCCCTGGAAGCAAATGTAATTTGCTGCCGCTAGGGTGCGTCTAGATTTCTAGGCTAGGTGTCTTTTGCTGATATAGGCAGTAATGTCTTGCTGTGAAAGGTTTTCTTTAATTTCCATGTGTTCCTACCCGGAACACAGAACTGCATAGTGCATATCCAGGAGGCCTGTGGGAAAAACCACATGACCACATATAACATTCAAAGTAATTTGGACACACCAAAATGGTGCGATAAAGATAAAATACCTAATATAAGTGGTAAATTATTGCATAGTTTTTTCTTTAATTCTACTCTAGTTGAAGTTCTTGATGCAGTCGGGCCTTAACACTGAGAGCCCAATATGTGAGGAGATTTATATTGTCATTGGCTGTGTCCGAAATGGAAGGTAGCTGCCTGCTGCTGCCTCTCTGCTTTCAACTGTCTAATGAGTCACTTGCCATAGCAGGCATCAAGATACCAGGATACCTACACCTGACTTTAATCAGTGGGAGTTGAAGCAGAGATGTTCTAAAGAATCTTTGGTTGAAGGCAGCATGAAGGATGTATGCTGCCTTCATAATTCGGCAAAACAAGGTATCTTGGAGGGCAGCATTTTATAGATTTTATAGATTATAGATATTAGATTTGAATGTGCCTCGAAGCCTTGCTGCCTCAGAATGCTATGCTAAGGCAGGATTTTTCCCATTTCGGACATAGCCATTGTGCTAGTCTTCAGTGCAGCTATGGTAACCTTCTGGGCATCTAGGCGTTTCCCTGGTTCCAGGACAAAGATGCTCTGATCCACAGCACTGAGGGCACACAGAGAGCCAGGCTGAGCTGACAGCTGTAGGGAGCTCTCCTCTCCAGGAACTGCTTTAAGGGGGGAGAACTGCACCGACACCTGTAATGCAGAGCAAACAATGAGGAACAATTTGCATTGCAATTTGTGATGCAACCAGTTCTACAGACAGGCCAAACATGAATGCACACATAATTGTTAGTTGACAGTAACAGTCTGTATTGTTGTACCACTGTCAAACCAAAACATAAACAATAAATATGTGAGAGAAAAGATAGAACATTTACATTTCAAAGCAAGGAACTGCTGACACACCTTATTGCTGAAGCACTTCTCCGTTGAGAAGGTTTGGCTATTAGCCAGGACCGTCTCACTGGGTAAGACACAGTACGCCATGACCTTCAATGAGGGGGCCATCTCAGCACTGACAGGGAGCTGGAAGGACACCTCACCCTCAGTTACTGGTAGGGAGCCCTGCACTGAAGCCTCAAGAAAGCCGTGATGAACAATCTGCCCTTTGGATAAAACCTACACATGGAACCACACAAGGAAACTCAGCATCATCTTACCACAGTAAGTGTTGTAACGATATGCCAATAATGTAATTTCTAACCAGATCTGTAATCTGTGATCAACATACCATATAAATGACATCCACAGAGTCTGTGCTGAATGTTTCCCCAGTGAAGGTGTACTTAATGGTGATGGGTACGTCTTTGCCACACTGAAGAGGTTCATTTACAGCCTTTATGGTCAGAGAGCTGGATAATGCTGTGTGTGGAGATGCTGGTGGTAATCTGTACACCAACTTTGGTGTAGTGTCATAATATGGAGCATGTTCAATAGATTCCACAAAGATGGATGATGTACGTGCCTAGAAAAATAAAAAAGGTTATTATTCCCTCTGCATTTACCAACAATGCTCATCTCTAAAAATGTTTGACAAAATATAATGTTTTACGAAATGTTAAAGGACCAGAGAATGTGAATAACAAAGCACTGAGAATCATTGAGGCATTATCACACAATACTCTCAACCATATAGTGTTATTATGTATTTGAAAGGACATTGAGGCTTAGCCAGCCAGTTAGAAGCTTACAATGAGCTCAAAGTTTTCAGGGAAAGTAGTAGTGTTAATAGAGAACTGGGCCTCTCCAGCAGAGTCTGTGGTCAGGTTCAGTAGGAGCTTTGAATTCCATCCCAGACCGTTAAACAGATGAACCGCTCTGTGAGCGATGCCAGTGCCATTGTAATGGGTCGCTTTGATCTGTAGAAAGAACAAACACAAGAACCCTAAATGCATGCAAGTTATATGCAAGATGTTGGAAATAGCTGTGTTTGTGTGTGTGTTTTATGAACACTGCTTCCACCTACAAACAAAGTAATGAATAGTGAACATGCATGCTGACGATCTAGAGCAGGGGTGGCGAACCTGCATGCGGCTCTTTGCCTCCTCGTGCGGTTCGCGGCTGCTCAACTGATGTTCTCACTTCTTGGATTTAGAGTGTTTTATTTTTTGAGATAGCCTATATTTCTGGTGAAGGAAAATGCTTTTCATAGTTGATAGTACTGCCAATAGTTAGGCTGCAATATTTAAATTAAAATAATTGTAGGCTACTGTCATGTTATGGACAGGTATCTAGCCCAAAAAAGAAGCAGACACGGAACACGGACATTCAAAAGGAGTATTCATCTTTTTTGTAGGCTAGCATAACCCTTCTGGTTGATACGTCAACATATCCAAAATAACACCGTTAAAAAACATGGTCTACACGTTAGTTTGGTACTTGGTATGCCAGACTTAACTGATGCATAAAGCTTCAAACCTGAACATTTCCCAAAGGCACTGACCTTTGCAAGTACAAGGTAAAGGTAGGATACATAGACATCAGTCAGAGAAGCAGACTAAAAAAAGGTAGGGGTAGACTGAGTACAGTTGAGACATGTGTACTGTTGAGACACCTTAAATATCTTGCTTGCACAGCAAGCCCAAGTTGTGATTTTTGCTATGCCCATGCGTATTAGTGCCCTCTTTGATCATGGAAAATTTAAACGACACAAGTATCTCCCATCCAAGGATATCGGCAAATGTTTGTTTTCCAAAAGTAAGAATTTCACTTCACCATGCACCTTTGACAATGAATAGCTCATTACACTTTTGTTGTTTTGTACACTGTTAAACGTAACTGGTATCATTACAAACATTATTCTGTGTCCTAAAAACTGGCACATTTTATGGCATTGTGTCATGTAAGGTCGTTGCAAAATCTAGAGAAATGTGTGAGGTGGCCAGCGGGGGACAGTTGAGACACTCTCCGACGTCCAAAGTATGTTCACCGAGGATCTCGTCGCAACAAAATCTGCATGGCTCGCAAAGATGACAAAATAATCCCCTGTCTCTGGACTATGGTCATTTGAAGCCTGATCGACAAGTTGACCATACTGTGCTTGCCCGTCTGCCCAGATCGGATGTGCACAGTCAGTCAAACCGATTGAAAGCTGGATTGTTCAACATAAGATCCCTCACCAACAAAGCTTCTCTCGTCAGCGACTTCATTGTGTTACCTGTGTTCAGTCTTTGTCAAAAGCTAAGCAGTCATGCCCTTGGTCAATTACTGGATGGGAGACCACATGAAGTGACAATAAAGAGATTCTTATTGCTGTCGCTAGTTTTCTCTAAATCACTTTCTTCTTATAAAAACTCGATTTTTGACCATTCTGAGAGTTTAGTTGAAACTGTGTGGTTAATGATGAAGTAAGAAAACATAAACAGATACGATCTGAAACAATACCTTAAATCAAACGGGGACCACATTTGAGCAGCCTGGGCTAGGCCTACCGTGCAAAAAACGCCCTCACTAACCACTACACCATCATGGTTATTAATAATAGTCTACACTGTTAATTGAATGCACGGGCACGCCTGGCGACACCGGTGAAATGCACCGAAGGCAAAGATTGTTAAGAGGTTCACTTAACTTTGGTCACATGACATGGGGATTTTGAACGATGTTTCGAAGCAGTGGTCACATGACATGGCTGTTTTGAGGTTTCGAAACAATCCGACACACGTAACTCCATGGTGACATCTAGTGGCCAGTTTTGCTAACATCAACAACCTGTGTGCCTCGTCTTAAGTTTGATATGTTGCTGTGCTATGTTTGGACGTTGCAGTGACTCTTTCATCAGTAAATTGCCCTAGGAATACTATTGACTGCTTAAGAATTGTAGTCCACACTTACTGGCTATAGCAGTTTGGCCTATTAGTATCAGTTTTCTCTTTCTTCCAGCAGTGCGCATGTGACGTAAAGGGTTGCCTGGATTGTTTGGACTGCCTGGACGCCCGCTTGACTATCGGCCGCCCCTCCCCCTTGGATCAGCGTGTGCGTGTAGCTGAACACTGCCCCCCTCCCTCGCTCCTCGGATCGGATGCGCCCGCCCACCACCAGCAGAATAGCCCCCTACCTGTGAACTGGTGCCTTCTCTACTTATGGACTGTGTCTTTTTAAATATTGTATTAAATAAATATATTGGATTTGCATAACTCTGTCGCCAGCCTTGTTTGTTGAACAGCCACAGCATAGCTCCCCAGCAAAACGAGTTGCACCTTGGTTACATTGTGAAGCTGTGTGCAAAAGTAGATCAATATAGAATAAAAAATGACTGCTTTGTACCATTATTTGCCAAGGTATGCTCATGTGTTTTGTAAAATGCCCTATGGAAACTCGCCATAGGACTTTTGGGTTCCCAAAAGGCACACTGACAATAAAAGGCTTACTGTGTGGCAACCTCTTGGTGTAGAAGCATAATCCTGGTCTCAAATGAAAGGTATCACTTTGAGGTTTCTTGTGGACTATTTAGATTGTATGTCAGGTGTTCTGATATAGACTGACTACACAAAATATGGAATAATTACAAAAAAGTCTCTATTTTTGCATTTACTTTGTTTGTTCAATGGTTGTGTATAAAATAAATTATGCATCTGTACAACTAATATTGGATAATACAACATGAAGATTCAATTTCTATGGATTCTTGTGAATATTTCAGTACCCAATATGTTGCATCTACATATGGTGCTGCAGCTACACTGCAGCCAGAAGTCAGAGTAGCACCAAAAGCGGAAGAGGGGGAGGGGGGCATTTTGGATCAAATTTAATTGAGACATAAGATTAATCTGAAAATGTACAGCACTATACAGATTGTACTCCAAAAAAGTTGGCATTTTTGGATTCCCAAGAATCAAAGCTTTGAAATGGTGTATAACATTACTATGCTACATAGCAATATGGTCCGTGTATCATTCGTTCATTTGATATTCAATTGAGAATCAAAAACGAAAAAAAAAAAAAAAAAAATACTTATTTCATTATTTGTTTATGAATGTGATACAAACAAACAAATAACATGTTGTTTTCCAGGCTTTTGATTTCATGGTCAGATCAAAAGTATAACGTTTAAAAAATGGCTTCAGGGCCGAAACTGATTTTGATATTTATTTGTTCCGATTTCTGTGACCTGGAAGTCTATCCAAGTCACTTTCTTGGTCTAGACCTGTCAGTGCTCAGTGTTGCCAATTTAGTGACTTTGTTGCTAGATTTTATTTTGGCCATCCCTAGCGACAGAAAATATTGTCTAACAACTATAGTGAGAAATTGGGCGACGTGCGCAACGATGGCAAACTTGGTTTTGTTGAATTGACAGAAAATCATCTCCCTTCTCATGCCTGTTTCGTTTATGAACATCGCTTTCGCCCAAAGCGTTGCCCCATGATTAAAGAAGTAATGACTGGCCTAGGCTATGTATTGTAGTATCAGCCCATGTTAGGGAAGTAGGCCTAGATGTTAGATCTATCAGCTCAGATCATCATTTGTCGCCAATGTCATTGGAAGGCAGCCAGCTGCAGTAGCCTTCTGGTGAGATTACACCAAAGACAGTAGCTATGACAGGGAAACTAGGGACACATCGTTCAACAAGCACATTGATCAAAGGAAAGAGGGGCTACAACTTCATTCATAAACAGAGCAAATAATTCAAATCGAGCCATAGGCTCCCCCCTCCACCCTCAGCTACATAACATCCTGGACTTTTAGACCCACAATGGCTGCCTTGCACTACTCCACTTGCACTACTCCACTTGTACACTTGCAACTTGTTGTTGTTGTCCTGTTGTCCTGAACACTTCTGAACACACTTCTGCTGCTCTTACATAACTTGCACCACTATGCCACTTGCATACTTAGGTCAAACAAAACTACCTCAGCCATTTATTGGCCTGACCTTTGCACTATTATATTGACTGTCTACTGTATGCACAATTGCACAATTTCTACAAAATTTTGCTGCTCTTATTTCTTCATTGTATGTGCCTTCTTATTTTTACTTTTTATATTGTTTACTTGAATGTTATGTTTGTCTGTGGACCTAATTGGTAAAATATGTCTGGTCTCCACCGTGGGATAGTAGGAAATGCAATTTCTATCTCTTTGTATGTCTTGACATGTGAAGAAATTGACAATAAAGCAGACTTTGACTTTGACTTTGATAGGCGTAGCCACAGGCGGCCTAAGCCCGTCTACTTGTCAGTCTTGCCCGTCCAATTACGTTCACCATCTAAAAAAGACGCGCAAGTCAACACTGCTCTGAGAGCTCAAGAATCAGTGAAATCGCGAACAGGCGGCAGCTCCGTTTAATTGTCAGGTGTGAAATGCGTTCATATTCCACTTTTTATGTCATAGACGTTGCATGCCTATGGAAGGAAAGGCTTTGCAGTAGGATTGTTGTGGTTTAAGTTATGCGACGCACCGTTGCTGGGTTCATGCCGTTTTGCGCAAGTTTAAAATGTTTAGCCGACTGCGTAATTTGCCATTTTTGTTCAATAAGTTCTACTTTTCATGTCATGAATGTAACATGCCTATGATAAGGCTTTGCAGTTGTACAATAGGCCTATGGTCAATCTATTGTCTCAATTGTGTTTCATGTGACGCGCCGAAGCTAGGCCTACATTCATGCATTGTTTTGCTCCAGTTTTTTGTTTCTGCCTAATTTTTCAGCTGTGATCAAATGCGTTCAATAAATTCCACATGTCATAAATATAACATGCCGATTAATATTTGTATGGTGTATCTCATCTAGGCTTCTCTTAGGTTATGTTCAATCAAATTGGCACCCTTTTATTTCTGTGCCCACCCATTTGAACATTTCTGGCTACGCTAATCAAGCATAGGAGTAGAAAAACCTATTCGTTTAGACTGCCGATTGAGGGGGAAAAAGAGATTCTGTTGCTCTGTCTGAGTGGTCATTTAAATATATCTCTTTAGGTTAAATTGTGTGTGGTAAAGTTATAATCGGACTGGTAGACCGTAGTCCGTTTTTTAAACGTTCTACTTTTGATCTGATCATGAAATCAAAAGTCTGAAAAACAAAGCATTATTTGTTGGTTTGTATCACATTCATAAACAAATAATGAAAAAACAAGTCCTTTCTTCGTTTTTTCATTTTGGATTCTCAATTGAATATCAAATGAACGAATGATACACGGACCCAATATGGTGCATACAATTGATGTAGAATGCTGGGGGGAGGTGGTGGAGGGGGTTAATGACCCGGTACTGGAACATGTTATGCAACAAAAATATAACAAAAATGGGTGTCTCAATTGTACCAGGTAGGTGTATAGGGTACAGTTGAGACACAATCAAGACAAAAATGCACCTTATGTTTATGAGATAATTGTGGAAAATATAAACTACTTATGGGTATTATTGCTTGATAATATTTTAGTCTATAAGCTAAGGAAATGGCATGTGGAATGTTGTGTGGAAAATCACTTCTTTTCAGTATCTATTTTTTGTTTGATTTTGTGTGGGCAAAAACTGTCTCAACTGTACTCAGTCTACCCCTGAACACTCGACGGAACATTTGACGGTCACATTGGCATCTTATCAGTTGTTACATTGGAGCATTTCTCATGCTAATAAGTCATTCAGTGAGGGGGAATTTGTGATGTGTGTCAGATATCTTTGTTGCTTGCTACTCATTCCTGAAAAAGATAATTTGTAGCATCTGCCAAGTGTCTCACTTTAAATGAAAAAGAGAAGATCTATTTAAACTGTAGGCCTAAGTCGCTGTTGTAGTGTGGGCATCTTTTTTGTTGTGCGGCTCTTTTGAGTTGTGTGGAACATTTTCTTGGCTCTCTAGCTGGACTGGTTAGCCACCCCTGATCTAGAGGTTACATAATAGGCCCCTGGAGTGGGACCCATTTTAAGTGAATTCTGCTAAGCTAGGCTAACAGAGGGGGGTGTTAAGTGAACACCAAAACACAAACAGTAGCTCACTCTTGTGATGCAAACAAATACAGTAAACTCATAAGCACACTCATTGAATATCTATGAACTGTATGTTCTCTTACCTTGCCCTCCATTACTGCTCCGTCCTCAATCACTTCTGGTGTATCGACAAATGTTAGTTTCCCAAGAGAGTAGTCCAACCTTATGTCTTTGCTTTCTGCCCGACTGATACCTGATGAGAAAATAAAGTAATGTAAACATGGCACATTTGGAAGATATACCAATGGTTTTAAAAAGTGTCCCGTTGGCTCACCAGTTCCTTCTTCAGCTACGGTTGCATTGAATCGGAAGCTGTTCTTCAGTTTTCTATTTAAGTCTGGTTGTGTAAACATTACCATATTAAAGACATGAGAGGCACAACCAAATGCATCCGTCTGTGGGAATCAAACACACACACTTCAGATGTTTGCATCTCAGTTAAATGTTTTCGGGATGTGAATCACCATGTGTGACATAAAGAGAATTTTAAACACAGCCTTAATAGTAATTTGTCAACAGCCTTCAAGTGTTTGGGTATGTAATGTCAATTACAAATTGTTAGCATCCAGGAAGTGGACATTGCCAGCTTAGTTTTAGCGAATACCCTTACCTCTGCTGATACAGCAAAACAAGGTGCCTCTGGAATTAATTCATCATCATCAGTTTGATAACGATAAATTCGACACAATGACATGGAAGCTTTTCCTGGCACAGGCTGGCCAAATGTGTACCTAGAAGCAGGAGAGTTGCATTTAAAGGCTATGAAGTCAGACAACCAAAGGAAGGAGTTTTTAATAATAGGCTATCCTGTGTCTCTCACAAGGCTCCCTGCTTGATTAAATCTTTTTGAATACTGGGTTACCGTAAAGTTTCATTCTATCTCCTGTGCTCTTTTGTATGTTTATGCCCCCCCCCCCCCCCCAAAAAAAAAAAAGATAGCAGTAGCCTACTTTAACAGTTGATGTAAAGAAAAAGCAAACATCCATGAAATGTGCAGCCTAAAGACCCTTAAATAGACGGTCCCTTACACAGACACACACGGTTACTGTAAAAGAGAAAGTGCAACCTACATTGCAGATGGTCCCTTAATCAACCCCACTCCAAATATCCTATGTAGCTAGTCAAAAATCTTCTTCTTCTTCTTCTTCTTAATTCACGTCTGGTGCTTCACGGGACCGATCATGTCGAGGAGAAGGTTCACCGGAGCACACAGAGATGGCTTTTAAATTCATTGATTATGGTGCACAGCAATTGATGTTTCAACTCTTCTGTGTCTTCGTCAGAACCTTCTCCTTATCCTATCAACCCAACTCCAAATACCTTAACCTAACATCAAATGAAACAGACATTCTCCACAACCATCTTGCGATCCCTATAAAATCGTATAAAAAATCTTTACCTGTTTAAATCTAGATGTAGTGGTAGGCCTACAAAATATTAGCATTTGTTTCCATTTCCTACTTTATTCCCTGCTCTTGCAACTCATGCTATGTGTATGTAAGTGTAAGTGTGTGTGTGTTCACTTGTGAGTGTGTGTGTGTGTGTGCGTGTGTTCATGTGTGTGTTTGTGTGCCAGTTTGTGACTGTGTGTGTGTGTGGGGGGGGTCTAATGGTGTGTTTGTGAGTGTGTGTGTGTGTGTGTGTGTGTGTGTGTGTGTGTGTATGGGGGGGAGGTCTAATGGTGTGTTTGTGAGTGTGTGTGTGTGTGTGTGTGTGTGTGTATGGGGGGGGGGGGAGATAATGTTTATTGTCCTTAAAATTCAGTGGAGCTAATGCCCACCCAATTTCATGTGCCCCGGTGTGTCATTAACCAAAAATTCTGAACGTTAACGTAACGTAAAAAAAAAACTCCTTTATGATTAGTGCGCTTGCGGCGGTTATAATAATCCTGTTATCATTTTCTTGAAAAAATGTGCTTTTCTATAATTACTGTATATATTAATTACAATGTATCACTTACTTAGCACACACTTCCAGCCTGATCTCTTGTTCTCCAACACTGATGGCCCCTGGGGCTTTCAGCGTAACCTTGAACTTGGGCAAAACTAAATGGAAAGAAGTTAGTTAAGAACACACTAGAAAGTGGCTAAAAACTTGTCCCTGTCCGGAGACGCTTTGTGAAGTTCTTGTGTGCAGGTTTTTACATTGTGATGTTATTGCATTTTAATCAAACTTAACCTCAAAAGTCTTACAAAGCCTTTAGGCATGTGCAATATGATATGTGTCAGTGATGTTTCATGGGTAGAAAATGTGAAAATGGTTTATTTTAAACCATTATCCAAGAAGCAACTAGGTATATAAATACACGTGTGTGTGTGTGTGTGTGTGTGTGTGTGTGTGTGTGTGTATGAATATGAATATATTAAATATGGATATATCTGTAAGTAACAAACGTACCATATTTTTTCACTTGAAACTGATGTGACTGAGATGATGTTTGACTGCCTTGTACATTGAGCATGTATGTGCCCTGAGGAGCTTCTGGGTTTAACACGTGGGAGAGCTGCACTATTTTGCCCTGTGATTTCACATCAAGCCATTGACCAATGGTGTTGCCACGGCTATCCTGTGAAGTGAAAGAGAGAAAACAATCAATGTCCTCTTCGTAAAAATAACATGTTAAGATTTTGTTTTGAATTTATTAATTCAAGATTTGAAAGCAAGAGTGAGAAAACTACACAACATCAAGAGGATTTTGTTCTTACGTCCAGGGATATGCGATCATACTGTAAAAACAAGAGCATACATGAATGAGTTGTGATACACTTTTCTAAAAAAACAAAACACAACAATTTGGAAATGAAAATCATGTTAACAGTGTCGTCATACAAATCACTTTTACTTTTACTTTGTTAGAGACATGGGTGTGTTTCTCTTGCTTATTATAGGATGCCTTTAAAATTATATCTCTGGTTGAGTTAATTTCACTGATTCGTTCAGTTGCCCAGGTGTACTGTAAATCACATGAGTCAACACCCAAGGCTAAAAATGTGTGGCAGATATTCACACTAAAAACAAACGTATTAGCCACTAGTGCTAATCTTACAGTATCAACACATTGATCAGTATCTTACGGTCCAAGGCTGCTATGGTACCTATAATTCTCTCTTTGTTTCAACAGCTACATGTAGACTAGACAAAATGATTTCCCTTCAGGGTTAAAAGCTATAACTTTGAGTTTAACACTAAGCATATGGCTTCTGTTTGCTCTTGTTTCTCAAATCTCACAGCTGACCAATCCTTTCCCTACTCTTCTGCGTAGCTTAGCATGGATTGTCTGACCTCAGGACATATGGTAGTTTAGAAATGCGCCTCACCTTTTCACTGAGTGGAATGAAGTTGGTGTCCATGGTGACCACTCTGAAATGCACTGTGGACAAGAATAGTGTGAGAATCTGCTTTTGCATACAATACACATGTTTATATGCGAACCTTTGTGCATTGTGAGTCTGTGTGGACATACCTGTATGGCCTAGGCTATATATGGGTTTATCTGTCTGGATAAAGGCTACAGGAGGAAGTTTTGGGCTGAACTTCACCCGACTTTCTGAGGTCCAGTGATTTGATTGACCTTTGACATCTACTGTGATTTTCTGCACAGAGTTTTCTTTCACCGAAGGGGCCTATTTAAAGAGCAGAGTAAACACTAGATTCACTGGGTGATAAACACCAGGTACAGTTAACCTTACTGGAGGGGTGGGGGGTGGGTAAACCTTGAACCTGGACAGTCCTGCCTCTCATGAGGCACAGTGTAAACTGATCTCCTGTCTTGACCATGGTTAGGTGAGCTACTGACCTGGAACTGGAAGCAGTGGTGAAAATCCTTGTCTGATGTTTCCTGGTGCAGCATCTTCTTCTCATCTCCATTGGTCAGATATATGGACATGAGCAGAGTCTCGTTTGGACTCAGGAGGCTGGCACAGAGTTTGGCTTCGGACTCTGATCTTATCAGGGCAGGAAAGGTCACCAGGAAAGACCTACAAAGATGAGGAACACTTTCTCTATTTACAAATTAGTGTCTCACTCACTCAAAAGAACCAAAATACAGTAACTGAACTGAAAGTCTGATATCTTGACAGTCTTATTGACTCAGATCTCACTTTCACTAGCCTGATCAAATGTAATCCCAAAAGCAGCATTCTGTTCTTATACTTATCTATTTACTTTTACACACATTTTTAAAAAATCTTTTCTTTGTTTTTATCTGAATTGAGTTGCGTCTCTGAATGAAATAGATAGTGAAAATATTCAGAACCATAAAAAGCGTTTGCTCACGGCTCTGGTGTTGCTGTGGAGGAGCAGAGAGTGTAGAGGCAGCTCAGCAGCCCTCCAGCAATCAGGATCCTGGTGAGGGCCATTCTACTGAGCCTGTCTGCAGGGGAGAGTCTCACACAGCAGTGCTGTTCCTCTGCACTGAACAGCCTTATATTTCAACTGCCTGATGGAATCAACCCCACCCACACACTGACCCACTGTTAACACACACACACACACACACACACACACACACACACACACACACACCCACACATACAGCTCAATGTCTAACTTGCAGCTATACTGATGGCCTGGTTTTTGGAGTCATCATGTCAATATGACCTATGGCCTTTATCAGAAATGGTAAATATCAATAAACAGAACAGATAACATATCTGAACAATATTTAGGCAATGAGTATTCTCTGCTATTTTATTGCATTTGATGACCCTTACTTTATTACTTGTGATTGTGCTGATGATTTTGCAGTATAACACTATTTTGTACGGAGCCAAGGAGGTGTCATGGTAAGATATTTTTGTATATCGAGAGGATGTGTGTGCGCTCATTTGACTAAATTGTGGTCTCATTGGGGGCCAAGCAGTGAAGCTGCGAGGCACCCATAGTGATTGTACTTTTTCCTATTGGGCAATTCCATGCAAAGGTCATCCTTACCATGGAAAAAAAAGGTTGTGCATATGCAAATAGAACTGTTGTTAAAATCTTCATTTAGGTCTATATTTTATTGTTTGTAACTGATCTGATTGAATTTAATGGATAATTACACTCTTTTTACATCATAAATATGGTGTGCAACCATACAGAAACAACATTTTTCACATGGTAATATTATACATATTTAAAAAGTGGATAAATGGACCCAAGGTTCAAACAAATTGTGCCATTTGACAAATTCCAGATTGACAAGGGAATGGTAGAGCAATGTCTATGCTCAGCTTGCCTTTAAGAGCACAACTCCTTACATTTGTAAGGCTTTTGTTTTTAAGTCAGCAAGTTCCATGGCCATGTCACAACCATAACATTTTATAGGAAAAGTTTATACTACACATACAGTGTTGATGCGACAATGTCCATAGTGTCTGTGCAAAGCTGATTTATATCAATGTAAAGTGTGATGACCAAATTGTGCCACTTTCTTGCTTTTAAAACCTTTATTGGTGCGTTATGGATGTGACGTTATGGATGTTACATAATGTGAATTTACAAGACTGGAGACTTTATTATACCTCAAAGCCGATAAAACGTCTGTTCTGGTGGCATGTCAGTTTCAACGCATTTCACCTTAGTGTTTACAATTGACATTTCAAAGATTATTAGGTTGATCAAAACCACAGGGAGGCCTTGCCTAACCATTAGCAAAACAAACATACCGGTAATATTAAAATACCTCCAGTGATTAGCCTAGCCATAGCCTATTTTCAAGTGGCCTAATAACACAAATCTGAGCGATTATCTTCCTGTAACTGTCATACTGTTGTTGTAACTGGATTATCGCGTTAGCTGGTGAAGATGGCTGACTTTGCAGCTGGAGTTAACATAGCAACCTCCTTCTGTTGCAGATCTGTTCAGCCTGCCGTTCACGTCTGCTTAACACAGTTTAATTTTAAATGTGACGTGATATACCAGCATTTGAAGTGTCAGGTCCTCTGTAGCTAATACCCACAGAGTAACATAAGTAACGGCAGCAATAAACTAGATGTACCACATAGCGGTACAAAATATGACCGCCTCTCAGTCCTGCATATTCTCTTCGCAAAAATAAATCACGCTTGTCAATTTGTCTCCATTTCCTACTCCTGCAACTCATGTGCATGTAAATGAGTGTGTGCATATGTGAGTTTGCTTTTGTTTATAAGTGTGTGTGTGTGTGTGTGTGTGTCTGTGTGTGTGCATGTGCGTATGCGTGCCTGCGTTTGTGTGTTTATGTGTGTGCGTGTGTGTGTTGGCATGCGCACATGCGTATGCGTACCTGTGTGTGTGTGTTTATGTGTCTGCATTCATGTGTGTGTGTGCTTGCCTGTCTGTATTATGTGTGTGTGTGCTTGCCTGTCTGTATGTGTGCGACTGTGCGTGCGTGCGTGTGTGTGTGTGTGTGTGTGTGTGTTTGTGTGCATGTGCGTGTGTGCACATGTACTTTATGTGTGCAAATCACAAATGAGTGGGTATGGGTTAGGTTGATGCGGGCTCTTGAGACTAACATACCATAAATATTTTGTCATGTATTTTGGGTGCAACGGTTCAGGTAGGGCTAGTTATTTAAGGGAGTGGCCACGTTTCATGTTCCCTGGTGTTTCAGTAACCCGGGAATCACTGACCAAAATTGATGACGGTAAAAGAAAAAAATAAATGTATTTTTTATATTTTAAATGACTTGTTGTCCTGATTCTTCCTGTGTCCTTTGATATAAAAGCCGACTTGACTGTGTCTCTTAGTGGGCACTGAGGAAGCAATAATTTCATCGCTAGTTTTTCAAAATTCACTACTTAATTATGTGTTTTATGTAGTTTGTCGAGGACTGGTTCAGACACGTCACATCCATAACGTGAAACCGTCACATCCATAACGCCAGTTTTTCCTACATAATGCATAACGAAAATGACGCATAGTTTCAAAAACACACTTTTTGTGTTCATTCAAGTCTCGGTAACACTCCATAATAAGGTGCCATAATAAATAGCAAACTAGTAATTACCTAACCCTTTGTTAATATTTGTTAATTGTTACTAAAATATCTAGGCTATTTGGCACAAGTTAATAGTTTTTTCATCATTAATTAAATATTAGTTGTTTGCATAAAATCTGTATGTTAATGTTTTAACAAATCTATTAACTAATATTGTATTAATATATGTTAATAGTTAACTAAATATATTTTTGGCACTAATTAACAGTTATTTCTTACATCATTTAAATGTTAAATGTTTATTCACAAACTATATGCTAATATAAAAGTTAATGACATATTATTATTTATCTAGCTTTTCTGATTAGCTTTGTGGAGAATTTATGGAATTTATGGTTTATGGCTTTATGGTCTTGTGGGGTGTATAAGGCACCCTACTGCCAGTGGTTGGTTGTGTGAGAGTTTGCACTCCTCTTCTTCCACTTCACCCTTATTGGATACCTCTGTGGTTGGCTGTTCTGTAATTGGTGACCCTCTGTCTAGTCTTTGAAAGTAGTGTACTCTTTGCCTTTGGACGTACTATTTGGTTGCTGCTTGAATTTGGTGAAATTCAGGGGAGGGGGGTGTAACAGAGTTAGAAATGTAGTTTAGTGTTTGTATGTGATTTTCGCCATAATTAAGCAGCTTTATTGAGATTGGTGTTTTGGAGCCCCCTTTGGAGAAACGCTATACTGCAGCTCTGCTGCGTTTTGTCCTTGTATTGTTGCCATAGCCAATCAGAAGCGGTATGCTGCTTTGCATTGCGTAGGTTGACTGTATAAAGCTCTCCCACTTTGTTTTAATTTTGTAACTGTAAAATGTTGTTTAAGTTGAAAACTTTGATATACCACCTGTATTATGTTACTTTACATGTATTGTTAAGATTTGGGTGCAATTCTAGCAACTTAGAGAACGTTTATTAATGTTTTCATTATGACCAGGAGTTCATACACACTGAGTCTAACGTGACTAGCTTTAAACTCCGCTAGCAACTTTACATGCATTCAGTGTAGTTTAGCTTAGTGTGCATGGAAAGTGCAATTCAGTCTAGCAGGAAATGAATGTACATTTAGTTTAGCATTATGTTTATGCATTACGTCCTCCGCATGGTCTACGTCTGTGAGTGTTTAGTGAGTCTCAGAATATTAATAAACTCGTTCTGTGCACCTGAACATTCCATGTCGCATGTCTCCCTTGCTAGTAGGGCTGACAGTGATGGTATAGGAATGATGCATGTAATATAGCCCATTCAACTACTTGTTTTGTTTTAACTTTTCCTAAAGGAATAAATGTGGTAAGTCAGTTTTGGTCTCAGTCCCTTCACCGTCTGAGTAGTCATATATTACTAATATATTAATAAAGCTTAACCAACTTTATTATAAGGGTCCCCCATACTGATAGTTATATATTACTAATATATTAATTAAGCTTAAACCTCCCTAACAGTATCGCTTACCAGTAACGCACCTACCTTCCTTACAGTATCGCTTACCAGTTTCTTGATGTGGTGTGTTGGCAGGGTTGGGTAGTAAAGGATTACATGTAATCTGGATTACGTAATCAGATTACAAAAATCAAGTCTCTATAATCAGCCCAGATTACAATAAAAAAAATTGTGTAATCAGATTACAGTTACATTGTTGGGGATTACCTGATTACATTTTATCATGCAAACAATGCAACTTTTTTATGATAGCCTAGCTATCTTTTCATTTGACAAAACTTTCACTTTTTAGACTTTTTTAAGATATAGTTCAGAACAAAAATATTCATACCCCTGGCAAATATTGATTTTCTCTTGAACAATATGTTTGTTCTTACTTAAAATTACACTTGCACATGCCAAAAGGTTGCAAGACAATGTGGTAAAAACATGGAATAAAAAAAAGTGTTTTTATCTTTTTTAACATTTTTATGAAAAATTGCGTGTTCAAAATTAAAATTGTGTCACTGTGCAAAAATGTATGGACTTGTAGGTATGTTCAAAGGGAAATATTTATTGTCAGCATACAGTAGCTGTGTTCATAATTATAACATTGAAATTCAGACATTGTCAATTATTTTTAATGGAATGTCATTTGTGCTTGGAACTCAACAGTACATAGCCAAGTTCACACACACACACACACACACACACACAGATTAAATACATCTGGACGCCTTCTTATGCACATGGGGAGTGGTACTCGGCCTCAGCCTGGTCACCTTAATTAGAGAGATTCCATGATCAGTCTGCTGCAAACAACACTGTATCTTCCACATAATACTGGTTTATAAGGCAGACTTACTGGTTTGGTAGTAGTCATACACCTTGACCACTGCTGGCTTCAAATTGTTCACTGGGAGATCCTGTCGGATTGTCAGTTGATACGAAATATGTAAACCCTTTGGAACCTGTTGAAACAAAAGATACTCAGATTGCCATTGACAATGTTTGCCATTTTGAGTAAACATGTAAGGAAAGTCTAATATCTAAATGATGTACAGAACTGTTTTCTTACCTCTGACAAATATGCCAGGATGTGGTCATCTTTCTTATCGACTCTGTCCACAAACATGCTGCCCTTTAGCTAGAAAGATAAATGAGCCATGAACAACATTACAGGAGGTTATTTAATGACTCATACAGACTTACTGTACATACAGACAATTCCAGTAACTGAATGACCGTTATTAGCTGGTAGACAAGATTGTGCTTCACGGACACGGCTAGTTGGTTGCTAGCATGCTAACATGAAGACTGCTGGCAGATACATTGCACATCACCTCAGACGTATTTTTGAGGTTACAAATAGGGCTGGGACTGTAACCGCATTACCGCGGTCATGTGACGCTTACTGTGGGTCGGAACTCGTCACTGTCACCACCGCAAAAAATAAAAATAGAAATTGCTGTGCAGGCATCCTCTTATGACTGAATGGATTCAAGGTTTTCAAAACTTCCATAACACAAAACAACATTACATTTGTGGATAACACTTTACGGTAAGGGTACATGAATTATCATGAATTCATGCATTAATTAATTCATGATTTAGGTATTACTTAATTCCTTAATATCTCATGAATCATCAGAAATGTCAGAGTTTATATTCTGTCATTTGTGACCTCATACATGAACAACACATAAACTAAAGCATTGAGTATGGTGGGCACATCATTATGATTTATGCTTTATTAAGAATGATCATGATGATTTCTTTTTCTGCCAAAAATGTGGTCATCGCTACTCAAATTCTGATTTGAGCACAACTTGTGCAGTTCTCTAAACACATGCCATTGTTCACACTTTAGTTGAAGGACCACAAACATGATGAGCAAACTTATGAGCAATTAACCTTACATTCATGTAATCATGATGATCATGTTTACCGGTAATAAATCATACATCATAATGATGTACCCACTGTACCTAATGCTTTAGTTGATGTGTTGTTCATGCATGAGGTCATGAATGAAAGACTATGAACTAATTCATGAGATAAAAAGGAATGAAGTAATGCATAACTCATGAATTAACTCATGTATGAATTCATGATAATTCATGTACCCTTACCATAAAGTGTTAGCCATTTGTGTTTACTATTAGGCCTATATGCAAGTGGAAGGAAAAACTGTAAGGGAGGGGAGAGCTGTAAAATGCCAACTGCCAAAAAGAATGTGCCTTGTCGTTAGTCTGACCAGGGGGTTAGGATGGATGACTTACTCTTTCAACAGAGGCAGAGTCAGGTGTGAAACCAGATAACATCTTCACATCTATTATAGCCATGTTGGTGCTCTCCTGTGGTCCATCATACCTGTGCAAGAAAGGATACATATCTGTGTCTCTAAAGCCATCTTTAAAAAGAATAAGTAGTATATGAAAAATACATCAGTGAAATGGAATGCTACTCTGGTTAGAAAATGGTTAACCACTTTTACCGATCACGTTTATTCTACCTTAATTTTGGTTCCTGTACTTGAAGTGAGTAAACTCTACATAAGGATACTTACTGGACTGCGATGTTTAAGCTGAATGCCTGTCCATTGGCTTTGTTGCACTCCCCCTCAGTTAGAGGCTTGGCTTGAGTCTTAATGCTTAAGGTTGAGTGCTCAGTGGGAGTGGGGATGTTGTAGAAAAGAGCCACCTGTTACAGAAGAGAGGTTTTTTTTTGCGATCAAATTTTTATTTTTATTTCAATTCAATGAGCATGGCATGTGGCATAATACATACAACAAGTCAAAAGGATCTGTTCTAGCATACCACATACTGTAATAACAATGACACTGTTACATAAGAGAGTTATAGAAATACTACTAACAGAATATCAACCATTAGTTATTTAGAAACACAGTGAATAAGATCTTTCACACTGACCCCCACAGAAGCACATGTAGAGCCCTTCACTTCTACACTGTACTTCCCAGGAACGTCCTGCAGCGCTGTCTCCTGGTACAGTAATGTGTTGTGCTGGTTCACATCAAACTGGTGTTTGTCGCCCCCTGCTGACTGCACTGTCACTGTGCTGGAGCCATGAGGGCTGAAGACCTTGGTGGCGTACAGAGCCAGAGCCTGCAGTGCCACCACCGTGTCCTGAGAGAATACAAACCCATCTGTCAGTGTGGGCAAATACTGAAGCTGTAGGAAAGCTCACACATTCACTAACACAACAGAAGACGTATAAAAAGGAAAGGTCTGTGGAGCACCTGTGTGGAAGAGAAGCCTCCATATGGATTTTGCTGCTTCACCAGCCAGCTGACAATCCTGGAAGCATAGCCTAAGTCAGCAGCAGTCAGTGTGGGTTTGGTGAGAACAGCTAACAGCACATAAGAACTCGTCTCCACTGCCAGAGAATCAGCTCTCTCTGATGAGGACTGAGACCAGTGCAGGTGACTCCCTGAGAAGACACAAGTCACATGAGATGAAGGAAGCAGGTTCATGTGTGTGTGTTCAGGTACACTGTAAAATGTGTCCTACCTCCAGAAGTTGCTTTACTGTCCAAGTGTTTCAGAAGCTCAGCTCGAATGTCTTCTTCTCCAGCGAGACTGAAGGTGTAGGCCAGTAGAGCAGTGGTATAGGTGTTGGACAGGTCACTGACGGAGGACTTTAGAAACCTCTTGGTTTCTTCCTGAAGTAGTAAAAAGTAGATAATTTTATTCAACAATCTGGTTCAAAGTTAACACCTCTCCGTTATGATTGTCGCAGTATGACTCGAAAGTCATACAGCCGTAAACCAGATATCGATCAGAAGAAGTGTCTGAATGAAAGCTCTGATACATCAGATGGTTTGTTCATGTCTGTAGACTAGCAAAAAGATTTACCTACCGTGACAGACATGTTCAGTTCAAGCATTGATGCAGTGATGTATGCAGTTATTGTTACGTTATCACTTACACCCCCCTACAAAAGAAGAACAAAGCCAACTTTAAATTCAGCATCCATCCTAAGACCACATGTTTTTGTTAATTGGTAGAAAGTATTATGTATTCATACCTTCATTCTGTTGTTGAAAAGTTTCCCCTGCATATGGTAAACACCATCTGGTTGCAGTTTTTTTTCAAGCCAAGTCTTTGCATCCGTAATAATTTGTGGATCGATGTAGATAAAGGATGTTGCTTTACCAAAGGATCTTAGCACAAATGCAGTCAGCCTGAAAGAAGAGATCAAGTACCTCTTAGAGACGGAGAAAGTACATTCTCATACCTCATAAAGATGTTTGGTTTGAGATGGAAAGGTACACTTTTATCTCATAAAGATGTTTGATTTGAGATGAAGAAAGGTACATTCTCATACGTCATGACCAGAACCTAAGGGTCTGTGGTCTAAGTGTAGGACCTAAGAACGTGTAGTGTAAGACCAGGACCTAAAGACCTGTGATCTAAATGTAGGACCTGTGGTCTAAGGGTAGTAGGACCTGTGGTCTAAGACCAGGACCTAAGAACCTAGGCCCAGTTGTTCAAAAAGTTTAATCTGGATCAGAATGATCTAGATTTGGAAATCCCATGTTTTACAATCCAGAATCAGGTAATCCATGTTTCTTTTATGCCTGTTTTTTCAAAGAAATTGAGGATTGGATGAACCTGATCCAGATGCAACCTTTTCAGGATTATGAAATCCTGATTACCTGTATTTATAAATGGAACTATATATCACAATCTAGCCTAGTGGCTATGTAAGGAACACCAGTTAGAATAGGTGGCCTGAGGCAGCATTGATCGTGTTACCTAAAGAGACTGAAAACACCACAATAAAACAATACAAACGTCCCCTAACATTATCAGACCCTTCATCTTATCCACAACAAATAAATAAGTACAAACAATCATATTTCATCTCCTACATGTATTACTGTAGCATTTTGTGCCTGAAATCCACCCTTCTGTTGGGATCAGGGTAATCCTAATTTTTGGATCAAATTTATCCCAATCCAACTCAAAAGTTTTGAACAACACAAAGTGAAGGTTTTATTCAGATCAACACCATGATTAGATTACGTGATCCAATCCAATTTCAGGATCCATTTTTCCTTTTGAACAACCCATTGAAAGATTTGATCAAATCCAATCAGATTTGTTTTGAACAACCGGGCCCTGTAAGACCAGGACCTAGGATCTGTGGTCTAAGACCAGGAGTTGTGGTCTAAGGGTAGAACCCGTGGTCTTGGGGTAGGACCTGTGGTCTAAGACCAGGAGCTGTGGTTTAAGGCCAGGAGCTATAGCCTAAGGCCAAGGTCTGTGGTCTATGGGGGTCTAAGGCCCAATTCACACCATAGATTCGCAACGAGACAAAACCATTGCAGAGCGGAGTTGCAGGTGTGAATCAGTGTTGCCAACTTAGCGACTTTGTCGCCATATTTAGCGAGATTTCAGACCCCCCCAAGCGACTTTTTTTGTAAAAAGCGACTAGCGACAAATCTAGCTACTTTTTCTGGCGTTCTTGAGACTTTTTGAGACTCTTTTTACGTCCCTTTTTACATTTCTGAGTGAGCAGTGAGTTCGGCTGTGCTGTGTAAGAGTCTCATGTCTGTTCCGTTTGTGAATTAGCCTACATCGCGTTCGCCCAAAGCGCTGCCCCATGATTATAAAAGTAATGACTGGCCTATGTAGTATCAGCCCATGTTATCCACGGAAGTATATGTTCTATAGATCTAACAGCTCAGACAACGTTATTGGAAGATGCAGCAACTTCGGGTGAGATTAGGCTACAACCAGAGTCAACGAGACGAGAGCAATGACATGATGACAGGGAAACATGGTCACGCTTTCCAGCACCTTTCAACAAAGGAAAGTAGGCTACAACTTCATTCACGAAGCAGATAGTTCAAAATCGAGCATACAAGTTAGGAAAACCTAAAGCATTCGTTTAGGCTATGTAGCCTCAATGTTGTCAATGCAGGACAGACTGTCGGCTGAGGGGGAAAAAATTCTGTCGATCTGTCCGAGTGACATTAACTAAATAAGTCCAAAATATAGCCATTGTCGTAAGGTTAAATTGTGTGTAGCCTATGGTGAAGTTATAATCCGACTTCAAGCTGTGCAAAGCAAATGCAGCAGTTGGGAAAAGGTTGGAAATGGCTGATTTTCAGCCACTTAATGCTCATTCTGGTGTATACTATGACAAGATGTACAGAAGTGTATCAATTACCCTAATATACAGTATATTAAATTAAATATATTTAAATTAGGCTCATAAAGTTGCCTATTTGAGAAGGCCTAGGAGAAAAGCAAACAGGTGTAAAGGGGAATTAAAGGGCCATCACCGTTTTTTTTTTTTTTTTGGGGGGGGGTCACGACCTGGTGATGTAATTGATATGCAAATTAGTGTGTGACGTCATCTAGCGACATTTAGCGACTTTTGGAGCTGGCTTTAGCTACTTTCAATTTGAAATAGTTGGCAACACTGGTGTGAATTAGATGTTGCACATCATTGCAAGCCGTCGCGAAACAGTCACCATGTCTAGTCGCAGTTGCAAGGTTTTAGAATGTTGCAGCAAGTTGCTGTTTTTCAGAATGTTGCAACTCATCTCATCACGAATCTTTGGTGTGAATAGGCCTTATGACTTAACTGTGATCAACTCACCATGTGTTTCCTTGTCCACTACCAAATGTGCTGTAGGCTCCATCACGGTGCTTGTAGTTCAGCTGCCTCTGGTATCCTGTCGTTTGTAATTGGTTGATAGCAATATAACTGGTTAATATTGGCCTATTCTAGAGAAATTGAGAAGATATGATTGATATAATAACATGAGACAGAAACTAACTTGGTACCAACTTGGTGCCAACTTGGTACCAACTAAATGATGTCCATTTTGAAGAGACGCAGCAAGATGTAATACCCCACAGGGAGCACGCATCCTATTGTATCCTATATGGATATCTGCACTTCGCTATCAAAAGCACAATAATGGCTCACCGTTCTTGAGGAAATTGGTGGCCTTTTCCTTGATGTCTGCAGTGAGCTGGCCAGTGTTCTGTAAGTACTGCAGAATGTAGATATTTGGGGAGAGGATGGCCATATTTTGCTCCCCACAACCATAAGGCATCCGCAGAAGACTGTCGATGTTCTTCAAAGCACGACCCAGGATGTCTCCTAGAAGATAAATTGTACATCAGAAACAGCTGATATCTAACCTTGTCTGAATGAGCACCATTATTGCAATCAGATTGAGATACGAGGATGTACCCAGCACAGACACTGAGGCTTTAGCTGATCCCTTCACTAGCGCTGCTGGGAGTTTCAGCTCCACCTCCTCTGTTAGAGCGCCCCCTGTGGGAACAACATAAAGCTGTAGGTATACGAAACCAGAGGCAAGATTAAACATACCAGAAGTTTCATGCAAACAAATGATGAACAGAAGTTTTCATATGTGGTGTGTGGAAGTGAGAAACAGATTGTTGTTTGTAATAGATATAGAAAAATATTTTTTACAAATACATACAAACTGGAAAATAAAAGCCCCACTGACCTTTCGGACACAGCAGCCAGCTAAAACTCTCAGACTTCTCAGTTCCTTCAGCCTGAGGGAACATCATTGAAAGGACCATATAAATTTCTGAGAAAACTCTGCTCCTGTTCTGACTGTTCAAGTTCCAGTGTTTGAGGAAGATGCTAAACAAGTTCATACTGTAGTTTGTGACATTTGTAAAGGCAAAGTACTAAAAGGGAGCTATAGGCTAATAGTCCATGAGCCAGGGGGGTTGATCGGTATCATCGGGGGGACAAATGCTATCATTGTTTTTTGGCAAGGTATACGCCCCTAGTACTAGAAAAATCACGATAGCAGTGCAGGGGTGGTAGCGAAATCACTTTTTTCAGCTCATGAACCTACCCACCCCCAAAGATAAATTCCGTTTTTAAAATCTGGTGTATATCTTGTTTGTGCTCATGGTAGGGATATTGTCAATATTCTATAATATGGTGCTTGGTACCATTGGAAAGGGGACCTTTTAGGCTTTCATTTAAGCCCAGTGCTGAATCTGTCTTACAAACACAGACGTCACATGACTTCTTTAAACCAGAAATAACACACATTTTCTCACAATTTCCACCTAAACTATGCTTTCTTTTATCCCTGTGGCTTGAAAGAACACCAGGGACACAAAACTCAACAATTTCAATACTCAAGGCACTCTGATGATTCAGAAAATGTACAATACAATATAGCCATACTATTTATTTGTGAGAGCCTTAAATTAGACTTGTGTGGCCAGCACAAGTCTTCAAAATAGAATGGAGCCAATAGAATGGACAAATAGAATACCCTATTAGTTCAGGGCCAAATGGCCTAGTTTTTGAGATACCTCCACCCAATCATGTTTTTTATATTTTTGATATGTCTAGTTTATGAAATGGATTGTTGTATAAAAACATTTTACTGGACAACTAGTTTTTTGGATGTTATTTGAATTTGTCACATATATCTTTGAAAGTAATGATCAGAAACTCACCAAATTTGGACTGTATGTTCCCAGGTCGTTGGCCCATACAGTGAAGTGATAAATTAACAAAAAACAAAAAAACAAATTTTTAACACACACAAATCACAAAGGGGGTCTGATCAGATTTAGAATCGTAGAGGCCTCAGATTTGGCGGCCATTTATAAAAAAAAATCTGACAAATATGGGTTTTGTTAGGTGAAAAGAGATTGAAATCAGAAACTAACAGAGGCGGGCAGAGTACACAGCTTCATTACTTGAGTAAAAGTACAGATACCCTTTGCTAAATTTTACTCAAGTACAAGTAAAAGCACAACAGTCAGATGTCTACTTAAGTAAAAGTACTGAAGTACTTGTTTTTAAAAGTACTTGAGTATTAAGAGTAGCCTACATTTTCTAAATATTGCATTACTACTGCCACAGTGCTTACATTTATGTACAGAAACGTCCTACATGGAGTTATGAAAAATATTAATGTTAATACCTTGGAGAATGTAAAAGGAATTGAAAGTAAAATCAAGTCATTTTCATCTTTTTACCATGTTGCCAGGGATGGACAGTATTTCTAATACATGTATTTAAAATACGTATTTCAAATACAAAATACTATTTTGTAATTGAAACACTTGAAGCGAAAACTATCATTACTGTAACTTGTTCAGAAAATTGAAATAGTCTGGCGAGGTGGGACCACGGGTTGGCCCATTCCCGGGATGGACCTGCTGCGTCTTCATCCATTGTTTCGTCCATGGTTTCGTCTCTTATCTAATTCTGACCATGGAGTTGACTTTGGCAGAAAGCTGAAGGTGATTGTTGATAGGCTGTCCCAGTTTTTTTTTTTTAGAAGAAGTAACGGGTACTCACGGTTATGGATAGAAATGTAGCGGAGTAAAGAGGACAATATTTGCCTCTCAAATGTACTTGAGTTAAGTCATGAGTACTCCCCAAAAATGATACTCGAGTAAAGTACAGATCCCTCAAAATTGTACTCAAGTACTGTACTCAAGTAAATGTACAACGTTACTGTCCGGCTCTGGAAACTAACAACTATACAGTTAAATATTATACCATAAATCAATGTCATTTTTCACACACACTCATGAACATATCCCTTAAATATCTAAATAATTGTAAAAATATAAATTTTGGCTCCTGCAATACCAAATTGTATCATATGCAAGGTCATGTGTGATATTTTAATCCAAAGCGACAAAGCGGTACAGTGTGACTAGGACATGTTAGTGTAGCAATAAGCACTACTCGCATAGAATGGGATGACCGTTCAATGCTAGATTAAGCATGCCCAATTGTTTGTAGTGCTAGCAGAGGAGGTACCCTCGAAAGAGTTGGGTCTTCAGGAGGTTATTGAAGATAGTGTAGCACCCACCTGGGTGATGCACGCAAGCCATTATGCGCCAGAACGCTCACCACACACCAGCTTGAGGTGGAGAGTGAGGGAGTGAATTAGCCAATTACAGTGGGGATGATTAGGGGGCCAGATTGAATGAGCCAGGTTGGTAATTTAGCCAGGACACCGGGGAATCCCCTACTCTTTGCCATGGGAACTTTAATGACCACAGTGA
This sequence comes from Alosa sapidissima, assembly GCF_018492685.1. Taxonomy (NCBI): domain Eukaryota; kingdom Metazoa; phylum Chordata; class Actinopteri; order Clupeiformes; family Clupeidae; genus Alosa; species Alosa sapidissima. The sequence goes on from NC_055973.1 coordinate 20,891,434, forward strand.
GTCAGGACCTCGGTTTAACGTCTCATCCGAAGGACGGCATCTCTAACAGTACAGTGTCCCCATCACTGCACTGGGGCATTGGGATCGATCTTTTTGGCAAGAGGGAAGAGTGCCACCTACTGACCACCCACCAACACCACTTCCAGCAGCAACCTAGTTTTCCAAGGAGGTCTACCATCCAAGTAGTGTTGTCACGATACCAAAATTATGACTGCGATACGATACCTGCCATAAATATCACGATGCTCGATACTGAAACGATACTACGGCGAAATCCTAAGATATCTTGAAAAGAAAGCACTTATACCTCCTCCAAGTGTATTGGGTCATTTGTGTTGAATTCGGTGCACTTTTGTAGTGTGCAGGTCAATTCTGGGTTCTAAACTTCTAAACTTCCTACATAATTATTATTTTTTATAGTCAGTAAAATAGTAGGCCTACTTTGTGTGATTAAGTCCTTTATTGTTTGTTATAGTTAATTTACATTGTGTTGTGTTTTGGCAATAAAGTAGCTTTAAATAGCCAAACTAGGCTAGATCAAGGTCAGTGTTGAAAGTACTGCATGCAAATCACTGAATGCTATGCAGAGGGGGCTAATCTTTAGGCCATCTGATGTACAGTATAGGCTACCCTAGGCCTTCCCGTGTTCATGGGATTTCTTTGACAGTTGCAAAGGGGAAAATGTGAGGAGTCTTCTTTGCGCCCAGTGTACAAGTACGTTCCAACCACTCAGGTCTTCGTCAGATAGGCCTACACCATTATGTTGCAATATATCTGTGTGCATTCCTACATTACGTCCATTTCTTTGATAACATGATTTGCTACCACGTAACAATAAGCCGGTAATATTATTAGGACTCACCAGGCTTTTGTGGTAATATGCTGTGGGCTTTAATTAGCGCATTTTGGGTAGACTATCCAACATCTGGGCAATAATTATTGAACAAATTGCAGTCTACATGCCATGACAAATATTACCAGTAGTACTGACTGAACATGAAATAGATTGTTTACAAGTTATGGTAATGATATTCTGGCGTGAACATTGCGCTTTCATCACGTTAGCACCCTATGATTAGGCTACAGCTCGTTTTGTCTCGTCAAAATGATTACCTCGTTATGTCTCGTCAAAATTCATTGATGAAGGAAGGTTCGCTTTATCCCAGAGAACCATAGGCCTACTCGTTTCACTTAGGCTAGACTAAACAGAAGAGAAGAACTTGGCACTAACCATGTAGTGGTGTTTTCTATAGCATATTCGTTAACCTGTCGTTCTTTGAACTCTTTAAAAATGTTGGGATATGTCTGCGAGGTGTTTAGCCATGCGTAGCCTAGGCTACTGCTTATAAATGACTTTGAAACATATTTTACAAACGGGCCTCTGTGTACTGATGGCTTGCCTTCACTATTCCCGATGTGTCCCATATAGTTCCAGATTTCACTTCACCTTTTGTTTTATCCACAAGGTGTGTCTGTCTGCAAAAAACTTTGTTGACATTAGCTGCGCACTCACTCACTCAGAGATGCCTGCTTGACACACCCACTTGCCTAGATGCGTACAAGGAGCAGTGAGAGCAGTAGTTCACACAGACGCAGAACTTTATTATTTTAATAAAGTATCGATTCTAAAAACGTCGGAAATCATATCGTTTTTTTGCGTGAAGGCATCGTGATACCTTTTTAGTATCGATACACCGTGCCGAGGACTAGTGAGTGTCCAGGATGAAACAACTAAGATCCACCAATACATCCAGAAGATGGCCCCATGTGATTGGATACTTTTAGTGAATACTTCAGGCAGCAAACACCTGAAAAAAGGAGTGTGAGGAGGAACCCTACCACCGACAGATAGAGGAGGTAGCTGACATTGAGAAATCCTACCAGTGGCTCCATACAGCTGGACTGACAGACAGCAAAGAGGCACTGATCATGGCAGCGCAAGAGCATGCCCTGAGTACAAGAAAAATAGAGTCTGGGGTCTACCATGCAAGGCAAGATCAAAGGTGCACGCTGTGTAAGGAAGCCCCTGAGACAGTCCAACACATAACAGCATGATGCAAGATGCTGGCAGGCAAGGCATACATGGAGCGCCATAATCAGGTGGCTGGGATAGTATATAGGAACATCTGTGCTAAGTATGGGCTGCAGTCAAAATGGGATACACCTCCAAAGGTGGTCAAGAATGACCAAGCCAAGATACTGTGGGACTTGAAGATATACATTGCTTATATATATATATATATATATATATATATATATATATATATATATATATATATATATATATATATATATATATCTTCATGAAAACACTACATTTGAATTCAATCTAATAGCAAAGTATCTTCAAGAAAGCACTACCTTTGAATGAAATCTATAGTATCTCCTTCCCATTTTGAATTTGCACTTTTCTTATCCTGTCCTGCATTGTCTTGTGTATTTTGTCATTGTTCTTCGATGTTACATTAGAAATGAACAAGTTGTTTTATTGCTCAATTTTGTTTTGTTTTGTTTTGAAAGCAATTTAAAATAAACATGGTTGTCATATTTCGCATTACCTTTTCAATGTCCGCCTACATTCCATGTATGTTGAAGGGTAAGTTTTTGCTACATACTCATAAAAAATGGTTAATTTATCACTTCATTGTGTGGGCCAACGACCTGGGAACATACAGTCCAAATATGGTGAGTTTCTGATCATTACTTTCAAAGATATATGTGACAAAGCAAATAATGTACTTTTTGCAGAATCTGGAATTTTCACAATTTCCAGTTTTGGGAAAGATTCAAATACCATCCAAAAAACTAGTTGTGCAGTAAAATATTTTTATACAACAATCCATTTCATAAACTAGACATATCAAAAATATAAAAAACACGATTGGGTGGAGGTATCTCAAAAACTAGGCCATTTGGCCCTGGACTAATAGGGCATTCTATTTGTCCATTCTATTGGCTCCATTCTATTTTGAAGACTTGTGCTGGCCACACAAGTCTAATTTAAGGCTCTCACAAATAAATAGTATGGCTATATTGTATATATTATACATTTTCTGAATCATCAGAGTGCCTTGAGTATTGAAGTTGTTGAGTTTTGTGTCCCTGGTGTTCTTTCAAGCCACAGGGATAAAATAAAGCATATAGTTTAGGCGGAAAATGTGGTTATTTCTGGTTTAAAGAAGTCATGTGACATCTGTGTTTGTCAGACAGATTCAGCACTGGGCTTAAATGAAAGCCTAAAAGGCCCCCTTTCCAATGATACCAAGCACCATATTATAACATATTGACAATATCCCTACCATGAGCACAAACAAGATATGCACCAGATTTTAAAAACGGAATTTATCTTTGGGGGTGGGTAGGTTCATGAGCTGAAAAAAGTGATTTCGCTACCACCCCAGCACTGCTATCGTGATTTTTCTAGTACTAGGGGTGTATACCTTGCCAAAAAACAATGATAGCATTTGTCCCCCCAGATGATACCGATGGCCCAAATTTAGGGCCCTGGCTCATGGACTATAACTGGTGTAACCCACTTCCAGTGAATTATGCTAAGCTAGGCTAACGGTCTCAGACTGGAATATTGCACACACAGAGAAGAGAAGGGTATGCATTCACTTGTCTAACTCTGGGGTAGAGTAAGTTTATTTCCCAAAAGGTTGCCGTGTTCCTTTAAAGAATATTGGCAGGCCTACCTTGACCTTGAGGGAGCGTGTGACTGTATCTGTGCGGCCTCTCTCTGGGACGGTCACCACCTCATTGCCACACACAGTCTGGGACGGCTCAGCGGCAGCACTCACCGTCACGCCCATCTCTCCTGTCATGCAAGTTTCCCAGGTCACCTTCAACTCAACTGCATCAGTGTCTAATAAAGTCACTTTCCTGTTTCAGCGATACTCACCAAGCACAGAGGGCACCAGTGTCCATTTGAAGGTCTTCCTTCCATTTGCACACAGACAGGAAGAGTACTGGCCATCAGAGGAGGGGGTCAGAGTGAAGTCTGATGAAGAGGCTGGAGTCACTGTGACCTACCAGAGAGGGGTTCATATTTAACACACACTCAGAACGACAGAGAGGGGCTGATGTATAACACACACTCAAAGCTACAGAGAGGGGTTGTTGTTTAACATACACACTCAACACACACACAGTCAGAGCTACAGGGTAACATTCAATCAGAATACACTGAAGATGCCAGAAGAGTCAGTAATGTAACAAACATAATGTATGACACTTTCCAAGTAATTCCTGTTTTTTAAAAACAAGAAATGGCTAAAAAATGCTCAGAGTATGATTTGTTGTAATACCATGATGCACTTGGGCAGGTAGTTGAAAACTGTTGCTTTGAGCTCAAAGGTCTCTCCACGGATGATGGAGTACGGCAGGGAGAGCTCCAGGAAGAAGGGCTGGAAAACTGTGAGCTGAACTGGTGGGGCCAGACCAAAGCCCTGGGGGGACAGGCAGAAAGCCTCGGTGTCCCAGGTGGTGATGGTGTCAGGGACAGTGAGAGGGACTCGTGCTTCTCCAGACTCCCTGTGAAGAGAGCACACAGGTCAGAACAAGGCTATGCAGGAGAGGTCTCAGACTCCAGCAGACCAGACAGAGCTACACTCACTTTCTAGAAGTGTGTAGTCTTTTAATGTCAAGGTCATGGATGGAGATGTGAAAGGTTTGATTCATGGCCACTCACCCGACCTCTGCAAGGTCCCAGATCCACGTCTCTGGGAATACTGTACGAACCGTCTGGAGTGGACTATTTTCAAGCATAGGCATGGCCATGGCCATATCCGGTTGAGAATCAAATTCCATATGTCGATACATACCTAAACAAACACATGTCTTATGAACCTGTTTCCATTCAGGCATAGTGCTACAACTCTCCCTCTTTACAGATACATGATCAACTTAAAGAATGACTGAAATTCAGCCTTACCAAAATGCCGTTCGTATCTGTTTCCCTTAAACAATAAACAGTCGGGATTCTTCACAACCAGGTTAGTTATAGCTTTCAGTCCCAGCCTCTGATGGACACAAATTCAGGTACAGATGTAATAACAATTTTACAGTACAACAGATTGGTGTAATACTGATTTTACAAAATGCAGTGCAATACCATCCCACCATCTAGACCAGGCAACACCATTGTTCCTTTATTGTTCACTTGAGGACATAGTTTAATGGCTTCTTAATTGTCTTATAAAAATGCTACACAGAGTTGGGTATAGAGGCAGCAGGTTGGTTTTTACAATGCATTTCTAATAAAATACAGGCAATATCACAAAGCCATGGAGAGACAATGCCATAGTGACCGTCCATTATTTGACTACCTTGAAAGCTTCAGTGGGCCCTTTCTGTGAGCCACTCCCAGGGTAGTAGGGGCCTGGCATCACGGATCTCCTCGGCCTCACAGGAAGACACTTCTCGGGATCTTCCACATCGTAACTCACTCTTGACTCCAAGTCAGGCAGTAGACCGAAAATCTGCAGCCACATGGTAAAGGTCATGTGAAGGCCACGTGGGATTGCATCAAGTTGCATTGTTTTGTGTCAGGTTTGTTATGATGTTAATGCAATCAACCTTGTCTGTATTTAGGCCCTTCCCTGGCTCCAGGATAGAAATGCTCTGATCCACAGCACTGAGGCCACACAGTGAGCCAGGCTGAGCTGACAGCTGCAGGGAGCTCTCCTCTCCAGGAACTGCTTTAGGGGGGGAGAACTGCACTGACACCTGTGTAGTAGACAGGAGGTTTTACTTTGGGGGGGGGGGGGGGGGGGGGAACTGCACCGACACCTGTAATGCCAAACAAACAAGTCAAGAAAGGTTTGCTTTTTGTAAGAATCAGCAACGTAATTTGACTTTTACAGAGAAAAATCTGAAGCCAGACATTAGTGAAGACCACAGTTATTTTAGACAGATACGCTTTCAGATGGAGAGATGACACAGATAGTAGATAGTAGTGAATCAGTTTACAGCACAAGTAGAGCAAAGCAAGTAGATAGAAAAACTAGATGTACCGCAGAGCGGTACAAAATATGACCGCCGCCCAGTCCAGCACATTTTTTCCACAAAAAGAAATCACGCTGAAAGGCCTATATGATTTTAACTGTCTCACTAAATTGCATTATCCACACTCAATTCTCACTGGTATCTGCTAGACAACAAGTACCAAAACATGATTAGTTCATAGATTTCACATGTAAAATTCATTTTATACAACCTCACCTCCATCTTGCCTGTTCATAATTCTGAGAAATTCTTGATTGTTTGTGTTATGTTTATGTTATGTGTGTGTGTGTGTGTGTGCGTGCCTGCGTATGTGCCTGTGCATGAAAGCGTACATATGTCTACTGTGTGAGTATGTGTCATACGTATGATTACTGTGAATGTATGTGTGTGTGTTTGTGTGTGTATCTGTTTGTGCACATGTGTGCATATGAAATGGGTTAACATGACCCCTGGAGGCAATCATATGGAAAAAAATGGTCATCCTAGGCCCTACAGTTCTCAAGATATTCACAGAAAACTGTGTCTGCCCTACCCTCCTTTCGGGGGGTCCAGTCCAGCAGGGGGGCTACAGATCAAAAACGAAAAACGATGGTTCCATGCTATCCATGTGGGGTTACATGCCCACCAAGTTTCGTGTACCCCGGTCTTTCAGTGTCCCAGGAATCATTGACGGAAATTTGGGCATGCGAAAAAAAATAAATAAAAAAATCAATAAAAAAAAAAAAAAAAAATCTGACTAAACCTATATGACCGCCGCTTCGTTGTGCGGCGGTCATAATAAAACCTTACAGGTGTAAAACCTGATGTTACGATGAGGTACCTTATTTCTGAAGCACTTCTCTGTTGAGAAGGTTTTGCTATCAGCCAGGACCGTCTCACTGGGTAAGACACAGTATGCCAGGACGTGCACTGAGGGCGCCCTCTCAGCTCTGACGAACAGCTGGAAGAACACCTCACCCTCAGTTACTGGTGAGGAACCTTTCACTGAAGCCTCAGCGAATCCATGATGAACAATCTGCCCTTTGGATACAACCTGCAACAAACAAAGAAACCTAATGACATCTAACCAAAGAGAGAGTTTAGAAGACTGTTTTGATGCCTGGAATGTAATCTGTGATCCACATACCATATAAATGACATCCACTGAGTCAGTGCTGAAAGTCTCCCCAGTGAAGGTGTACTTAATGGTGATGGGTACGTCTTTACCACACTGAAGAGGATCATCTATTTTGTTGATGCTGAGAGAGCTGGATGTAGGAGTGTGTGGTGATGCCAGCTTCAGTCTGGACACCGTCTTAGAAACTGAATCGTAGTAAGGGGTGCGGAATGGCACATGGTCTTCCATTAAAGTGGTTGCCTTGAAAACAGTGGCATGATTAGTGATAAGCTTGAAATATTGGTAAAAACAAGTTATGACCAGTCTCAATGAGGTACCTAACAGCAGCAATGGCAGAGGTTTCAGTGACAACCTAACAGTAACAGTGACAGAGGCTTCAATAACTGTCTCTTGTGTTGTCGTTTATCTATCTTGCATGAATACAATTACATTGAGAGCTAGCATTGGGTTACCAGAGTGTTAAAGCCCTACCCTGGAAATCCAGAGTTCTTGTGAGAACACAATTTGAATTGTGTCTGCATGAGACTCTGGCAATGAGTAATGATGCACGTTACTTTTGTCCCTTGCATCGCGGGGAACCAATCACATCGGTGTATCTGATATAGGCGGGCCAGAGGCGAACTAAACAGATGACGACAGCGCTGCAACGTTGAAGATCAGTAAACATTGGTCGTAGTGTTATCAAATTGCGTCGAAGGTCCGGAATCATTCAGAGTAAACAATGGTCTAGTGTTATCCAATTGCGTGCAGTGAGATTTTCAAATGCATGCTTGGTGCCGCCCCTCGAGTTGGGCATTTTTCGTGGCCACATTGTTCGTGGCCAGACCCTTAACAGTTTAACATTCTAAATCAATTGTATGCACTATATTGCTATGTAGCATAGTAATGTTATACACCATTTCAAAGCTCTGGCTCTTGGGAATCCAAAAATGACAACTTTTTTCATGTACAATCTGTATAGTGCTTTACATTTTCAGATTAATTTTATTATGTCTCAATTAAATTTGATCCAAAATGCCCCCCTCCCCCTCCTCCGCTTTTGGTGCTACCCTGACTTCTGGGCTGGCTGCAGTGTACTGTAGCTGCAGCACCATAAGTAGATGCAACATATTGGGTACTGAAATATTCACAAGAATCCATAGAAATTGAATCTTCATGTTGTATTATCCAATATTAGTTGTACAGATGTATAGTTTATCTTATACACACTCATTGAACCAACAAAGTAAATGCAATAATAGATACTTTTTTGTAATTATTCCATATTTTGTGTAGTCAGTCTATATCAGAACACCTGACATACAATCTAAATAGTCCACAAGAAACCTCAAAGTGTTACCTTTCATTTGAGACCAGGATTATGCTTCTACACAAAGGGGTTCATGTGCAGTAAGCATTTGAGTGTCAGTATGCATTTTGGATAATAAAAAGTCCTATGGGGAGTTTCCATAGGCATTTTACAAAACACATGAGCATACCTTGGCAAATAAATAAAGCACTCATATTTTCATTCTATATTGATCTACTTTTGCACACAGCCTCACAAGACCTGGTGCTAGGGCTCAGTTGTGTTTCTAAGGGATATCAAGTGACCCAGAGGGCTGAAATGTGGTCAGTTCAGAGATGCTTGTAATCCGGCAGAAAGAAAAAACTATATTCTAGCCTCTGTAACTCTGTGTGAGTACATCACACGGTTATGTTGACTGTTTCCTACGAAAACTAGAGGTTCTCAGCTTTCTATAGAGGTCCAACATTTGATGGTAGGCCCCAGAAGAAGTGGGAACAATGGCCTTCTAAATAGGCACAGTGCAATTTCAGGCAAAAACTTGAAATTTGTATTGAGAGCTATGTGGTTTTAAAGGAATTATCGGGAGTAAAATGCACTTTACATCAATTTACGGATGATTGAGAGTATATACGATGAGTTGACATACGTTGAGTTGACATCGACTCCTACGGACTTTCCCCTAAAGATGCCAGCTGCAGCAGCAACATTTCCGGAAAGGTACTGGCTTGATGAAATTCATTCTGGACTCTCTATCCGACCACATAAAGACCTCGGGATACTTCGGTTTGGCTTTAGGGACCCTCTACTCACTACCACGTATGTGTAATGTTGTTTGGAACTGTAGAAGAGGTGTAAAAATAGCGTTTTGTAGCGGCGAAATGACATGCCCTGGTCACTGCCAGGCTAACGAGTTTTAACTAAAAACGGTAAAATCGAACTTTCTCAAAACACATCCGAATGACATGATTTTGATGTCAACTCAACGTATATACTCCCAATCATCCGTAAATTAATCTAAAGTGCATTTTACTCCGGATAATTCCTTTAAACTTTCTAGATTACCAGGGTTTCCAGGCTACTGCCTTCATTGAGATGTTGAGATGGAGAGGAGCACATGTGGTGCAGACTGCAGAGGTTTACACGTTCATTACATCCCAAGATGTAGCCTATTGACCCTTTCAACAATAAAAACAAAAACAATGCTTGAACATTCTATTTGGGCCCCAATCTACTTCCTCTGCATTAAAGGTCCAGTATGTAGGAAATAATGGAAAATAAACTGTAACCATTCCAAAAATGATCACCATATGTTGTCAGAGAGTAAGAAAACACAATGAATTGAAGTAATGGCTTGTTTGACAACATTACTCTAACCCGTAAAACCCATGAAAAAAAAATGAGTTACGGGGCGGAATCTCTTGGAATTTTCGTTTATGTTTTGAATGATTAATTCTAGAATAGCGTATTAATAATGGGCTAGCGCGTCCTCCTATTTGGGTTGCCAAATTAGCAAAGGCCAACTGTCAACAGCTGTCAGTTGTAGTCATGAACACCTATGAGAGGCAGGCAAATTTCCAAAATTAAAGGAGCATTCCGGTGTGATATTGACCTAAAGTGTGTTGAAACATGATACCGAGTGTGAACGTATGTCTCATAGCCCATCTTGGCTTGTCCCCTGCACTCCAAAATCTGGCGCTAATTAGCCGATGCTACCAACAGCTTTTTCAATGGTGGTGCTTCGGCATCGGGCTAGCCATGCAAATAAATCACTGTTTTACACCATTTACGAGGCTCAATGTATCTCCACACTTCATTGGTAGACTTCCGAGGGCCCTGACATTTAAAACGAGACATTGAGAACTTTGAAAAAGCACTGGTAGTTTACTTACAAGACGATTTATACAGACAGTATCTTCACGAAGTTTAGCGTTTGCAGCCATCTTGAATTTAGTCACGATAAGTCGAGCGATGAGTAAGAATGAACAGGTATGATAAGGGATCAGATTCCAAAAATAATTCTGTGTAAATGCATGGATTCCAGTTTTTTCCAGTAGCTGTCTGTATAAATCGTCTTGTAAGTAAACTACCAGTGCTTTTTCAAAGTTCTCAATGTCTCGTTTTAAATGTCAGGGTCCTCGGAAGTCTACCAATCAAGTGTGGAGATATATTGAGCCTTGTAAATGGTGTAAAACAGTGATTTATTTGCATGACTAGCCCGATGCCGAAGCACCACTATTGAAAAAGCTGTTGGTAGCATCGGCTAACTAGCGCCAGATTTTGGAGTGCAGGGGACAAGCCGAGATGGGCTATGAGACATACGTTCACACTCGGTATCATGTTTCAACACACTTTAGGTCAATATCACACCGGAATTCTCCTTTAAAACAAGAAACAAATTAAGTGGGCATCGGAGGAGCTTCCTGAGATGGTGACGTCTTCGTCAAATGAAGAATATCAAGTCTGACGCAGAGCTGGCCATATTTCTCCACAACAGGTAGCCTAGCTAAACTTCATCTGCATTGATGTTATGTTGGTTAGAGAGGTATTTTTTGTTTTCACTGTTTCCGTAATGTGTAGCTGGGTCATGGTTGGAGAAATGTTAAAGCAGCTGCAGGTCAACTAACGTTAGCTAAGTCTTCATTACCTCTGGCAACCCAGAAGAGGCTCGCGTCTGGTAGTCTTGAGAACGGTCACCAGTGTTTTGATTTTGGCCTACAGAACGTTCGGTAACAATCCTACAAATCGCACCTTTAAGGGTACGTTCAGACTTAGCGTCTTTTTCTGACAAAAGAAGTTATGCAGACCGCTTTTTCAGTTTGAAAAAAAAAAATCTGCCAGCGTTCTTGTTCCAAAAAGCAGCCGGAAGCGTCTTTTTGCGATAGACAAAGTGGCTAACGTTACGTGTGGGTACAAAATGTCGCGGAAGAGAAAACTCACGTTGGCTATTGCTTTTGGTATGTTATGGTAAAGGTGTGAAGTCATGTCAAACAGTTCCCTATAATCAGACACTAAAACGAGTCTCTCGACCGGTGTCACCTTCTCCATTTTTTACTTGGTTGTCATGGGAAACCACAGGTCTCGGTAATCTGCTTGTGATTGGTCATCCGTAAAAAAGACAGCATGACGTATGGTGTTTTTCCGCTAGAAGTTGAAAATTTCTCAACTTCTGAGCTGCAGAAAAAGACGGTTGCAGTCGCGTTTTAAAAGAAGCCGACGACTTTTTTGAAAACACGGTCTACTTCATAGGGTTATAATGTAAAATGGACGCCGGTAGCTGAGACGTACTGAGAGGGTAGTCTGAACGTACCCTAAGATAACATATAGAATGTTAAAAAGGAAGCCTAGTGGGGCCAACTATGATGCTGATAATGGAACTCTCTTGAAAGGGTCTATTGAAAGAGAACAATAAAGGATGCATCTTGTGAATACGGTTTTGGTGGTCTACTTGTACAGGAGAGGTTTATGTGAATTGATTGTGTGAGTTCTGCAGTTGTGGTACCAGTAAATGTTTGACATGGGTGGTTTGGACTTGTGAACCATGGACTGATCAATACTGATTGTTCAGCAAGTATTGTGAGCATTGGTTTTTGTTTAGCTGTTCAACAAGAGGTTTTTGGACCTTAGGAATGAGATCCGTCAGGCAGATTCTGTCCTTTGAACTTTACAGAGTGGTAGCAGACTGAGACGTGTGTTTGGAAGAAAGCACAGACGGCACAATAAGCTCACAGACATTAGATGATTTGATACAGCATGCCATATGACATAGATATATTTTTTGGTTACAAAAACTGTTTTTAGATTTTTAGATTTAATTTTTCTCGCTTTTACAAGATCCTGAACTTATTTGTTTCAAATGGAAATACTGGCATATGAGTTAGCTCCGTCATCTTGGATACATTTTTGTATAAAGTTTGAAGCAACATACGCCACGCTGCCTTTAATTCGATTGTTGCATTACTCAGCATTTGCATAAAATAGACGTCTTGTCTATTTTGGCCCCTGGCAGCATAATGGTCACTGTTTCTTGTAGCTGATATGACTAGGGTGATAGAACATGCTACATGCTACAAAATAGTGGTGTGATGGCCAAATTGGATACAGTATGTCTTCTTCCAAACAGCCATCACCTGTACTGTATAAAAACCTTATCACCCTCAACATAGCCCACTCAAGTTAAGTTTGCGTGTAGTGTTAGGTTTACTCATAGTAAACTTGGGGACTTTAATGGGTTATGTTGACTCTGCTAATCTCTTTATGCTGAACGTATGTGTTAGTGTAAATGGGCGCTACAAGACAACTTACGATGAGCTCAATGTCTCCGGGGAAAGGAGTCGTGTTGAAAGAGAAGTGGGCCAGTCCATCAGCGTCTGTGGTCAGGTTCTGGAGCAGGCTGGACTCATAGCTGGGGGCTTGGCGCATCATCAGGTGGATAGTCTTATGGGCGATTCCTGTTCCATTGTAATGTGTTGCTCTGACCTTTTCAGAGAGTATAAGCACACAGTGTAATAGAGAATGGACCAGAACTTCACCTTTTGTTTTAATTTTGTGGCCCAAGCGTGTGTTTACAGTTAGATGTAATGTGTGGAGGTTCTCTAGTTGTTCTAGATCTGGGGTTTAATTTGGTTGTGAGTTCAATCCTAGGGGCCACAACCATTGTGCCCCTGAGCACAAGACTTAATTCTGAGTTGCTCCAAGGGGAATATCCCTGTGGTTAATTCACTGTACTCTCTGGATAAGAGAATCAGGTACATTACAAATAATGTAAATCAGTGGTCCCCAAACTTTTTCTTCCGAGGGCCAGCTTACTATGCCTGGCTGTAAGAGAGGGCCAGAGACTCGGAGTATATCAGTAACCATAAATAGCTTAGTGCTGTGAACAACAGCAGTCTACCTTAGTTGAATATTCCATTACATTTAATCTATAGGCTTTTGCAATTTAATACCATTGTTAGCTGTGTTTATATTGCCATCATGCCATATCAGTGTAAAATGTAACTCAAATTAAATAATACTAATAAAAAGACTTTTGCATTCCCAAAAGTATTAGCAGGTAGTCCCAAAAGTATATTTCATTAAAAATGTGTAAACTCTGAACTCTGAAAATGTAAAGTTCTCAAACTATGAGAATTTTATGAAGTGCTGAAGTGGTCTGAAATGACCACCATTCAACATTTGAACAAATAAAAATAATTATCCCAGAAAGTCCCAGAAAAATGACTTGAATATAAGTTAGTTAGTTATTAACAATTCATTGATACACTTTTAGAATACTTTGAGCACTGATGCAGTCAGCATAGGCCTCATTACATTGTTTGCAGATAGGCCTACATTTCATTCCATTTTTGATGGCAAACGCGAAACAGCGGCAAAACAACCACCAGTGGACAAAAAGAGTATTACATGTGTACTGTTAAGACTCTCCATAGAGAATGAATGGGGGAAATTGCGGAGGTTATAGTTTGACGATGTCGTACTCCCGTGTGGGCCGGTTGCTATATGCCACGGACATGTTTTGGGGGGCCACCCAAAATGAGGTGGCGGGCCGTAGTTTAGGGACCACTGGTGTAAATGGATGAGCTTGTATTTAAACTGTGATGTGATTGGTGGTTCTTGTGAACTTATATCATGATGTGATGTGATTGGCGGCTGGACTCACCTTGCCCTTCATAACTGCTTTCTCCTCAATAAGAGTGGGTAGTTCTTCAAATGTGACTTTCCCAATGGAGAAGTCTACCGTTATAGAATTCTCTGTTGACCTACTGATGCCTAAAGAATACAGGAAAACGACAAACCCTGCAGTTATCTAACATCTAAGATCTGGGACTCACCTGGTAAAATAAAGGATAAATAAAAAACAAAACTATCAGATGAGCACAGAGATGTCTCTAGTCCACCAATAGTGACTCACCTGTCCCTTCCTCAGCCACGGTGACGTTGAAAGTAAGGGTGTCCCTCAGTTTCGTTGCAGAGGGACCTTGAGTGAGTTCAGACACACGAACAATGAAAGAGGCACAGCCAGAGGCCTTCATCTGCAGAGATCAGACACACACGCACACACACACACACCTCTGAAATGACCGTCACACACTCAAGCTCTCAGGGGTGTGTTAGGTTTTTTTCCTGATGCAGAGTGAGTGAGAGATGACCGGAGGCTGTTTGAATAATGTGTTAAAAAAAATTTGTGCAGTCTATTTTTTTGTTACTGTATTGTTCTACACCTAATTATGCAGGACCTTTGGGTATTCTGCCCACATGTGCCCACATGTCTCTGATGTGGGCACAAACGTTAAAATCAAAGGACTAAAATAAAGATCCTTTAAAAGTTCTTATTTTGGGTCTCTTTTCACAGTTAATTTAAAGAGTAGATGCAGACTGATTTGTCTTTTACTATTACGTGTGGCTACTCATTCTTTTCTGATATCATCCTACTGTAACTGGCACCTTTGGGTGTGCATTTCATCATTCATTTTGTTTCTCTCTCTCCTCAGGTGTGATGACCATCCTTACCTCAGCTGAGTGTGTGAGACAGATGCCTTCTACAAGCTCGTCACTGTCATTATACATGTAGTCCATACTAGCGTTTCGACACAGTGACATGGAGGCCATCCCTGGGACAGGCTGGCCAAAGGTGTACCTGAGAACAACAGCAGTGTAGGCTATATCACAGGCCACAGACACAGCAAAGACACATTAAAACACCTGAATATCCTTAAAGAGCTACAAAACATGTTAGTCGATGCTAGCCGTGATAAAACTTCTGGTTAACCCTAGAGGGGAAATTTGTCAGTGGACGTTATTCTATATTGATCATCAACAGAATAATTCCATTACAGTGTTGTGTCATGATGAACAAAAAGTGACACATTAACTAACTTACTTTGCACACACTTCCAATGTCATTTCTTCTGCCCCAACGCTTACTTGTTCTGGGACTTTAGTCGTTACGTCAAACTTGGGTAAAACTGACCACAGTAAAGAGACCAGACGGACTCGCAATTAGACATGGTGAACATCACAAACCACAAATCATACATTACTGAACATCACACACCAAAATTCACAGACATTACTGAACATCACACACCAAAAATCACAGATATTACTGAACATCATCCAGCACCACAATGTACACAAAAGGCCAGAATCTGACATTTATGTATTTCACATAACAAATGTCACTACTGTATGTTCATAACCCCATGCCATTCACATCCAAACAAAACTCAAATTTCTTGTTTCTTCCATACCTCCATACCATTCTTCTCTGGCCAAACATACCATATTTTTGCACCTGGAACCTGTGGGATCGTATGCGGTCGTGTGTATGTGTTGACAGCGTGTAGTGACCCCGGGCTGCCTCAGGGTTTAGGGCGTGAGACAGCTGCACTATCTTACGCTCTGACGTCACATTCAGCCACTGGCCAATGGTGTTGCCATGGCTGTCCTGTTAAATGTCAGAAATATGTTTACTGCCAGGACCACTAATGACCAATTATTTATTATGATGTATTTCCTTGAAAAACTATGATCCGACTGTTGACTTACTGTCAGTGACATGGTATGGTACTGTAAAAGAGAGACAGTAAGTTAATCTACAAGTTCACTTTCGAGTGGGACCAAAAAAGAAAAAGTCTCTGTGTGCAGCACTCTTTTAGAAATGACCTTAAATGACCCCATGATTCAACAGTTTTTCAAAATCTTGAAATACTCACCTCCTGATCTAGCGGTATGAATTTAGTGTCCATGGTGACCACTCTGAAATGCACTGTGGGAAAGTTAAATGGGGAAATGTCTGAATCTAGAAAATGTTTAGGATCATGTTATAAAGATCTTTACAACCAGTTGCACGGGAAAATGTTACTAACGTGTTGTATCGTGTTTGTTGTGGACATAAGATACAACTTACTTACTTACTTACTTACAACAAGTCTTGCTGATCCTAGCACTTACCAGCTGCCTTGAACTGACACGTAACTATTAAAAACAGCTCTCATTGATGCGCTTATTCTTACTGTACTCTACCATTTTTTAAATTGTTGAGAATTGCTTTAAAACTTAAACTGTTTACCATGTTGTTAGTCGCTTTGGCTAAAAATGCGTCAGCCAAATGTAATGTAATGTAATGTAATGTAAGATCATGCCCTACTTAACATAGTTCTAAGTATATTTGTTGTGCTTTTTGTGGACAGGACCGTGAAGAGTGACAGGAAGTTAGTGGAAGAAAGATGTGGTGGGATCGGCAAATAACTGCAGGTCGGATTCGAACTTGGGTCACCGTAGGCACTTGGACAAATACATGATATGGGCACAGTACTGTTGTGCCACAGTGTCCCACTTGAATAGAGAAGTTTTAGATAAATTCTTGAGCTCTATGTGAGGCAGTGTGCTGTGTGGACATACCTGTTTGGCCTGGGGTGTATATGGGTTTATCTGTCTGGATGAAGGTTACGGGAGCAGGTTTTGGCCTAAACTTCACCCGACTTTCTGAGGTCCAGTAAGATGTTTGACCTTTGACCTCTACTGTGATTTTCTGTACAGATCCTTCTTTCACCAAAGGGGCCTGTAAAGTGTACACCAGGGCGAGAGTCAGAAATAGAGGCAATCATGCATCTGTAGTACATATTATGTACACAAAGGGGTATTGATTACGGTTTTTCCAATTTCAATTTCACTTATATAGCGCCAAAACATTACGCATGTCTCATGGCGCTTTAGAGTGTTAAGCAATCAGAGAAGGCCCATGAGTAACTAGCCTGGCTAACGTCAGACCTCATCTCATTGAGATGGGGTCTGGGAACTAGACATTAATTTTCTCGTATTTGAAACGTGGTTTATGAATGCCCAGAGCCGTTTATTGGGTGCTACGAATGTCTATCAAATGTGTCTGTACGTAGCTCATAACGGCTTCGGTGTGTCGTCATCGTCTTGCTGCCCTCCCTCCGTTCTGTGATTGGTCCCCTAACTGAGGCGAAAATTTGCTCCATGGCATCCAGGCTGCCTAGCAGCGTGAATAAAATCGCTTGCGTAAGGCAGCATGGGAAAACCCAGGCTAATGAGTAACAGGGGCGAGGAAAAACTCCCTAGAATTGGAGATACATACAGGAAGAAACCTCAAGCAGATCCACGACTCAAGGGCCTGACCCATCTGCCTAGGGTCAGTTACAGAACAGTAAGGTCTGTATACATGATAAATTAATAAGTTAGGTGTAGACTAGAGAATAGAACATGGTGTTTAAAGCCACCTGAGGTATATGTTATAGAGGTGGGATGCTTTGTTTGTTTGTTGCTTAGTTGCTTTGGTGCAAATCTTTCTATTTCATTCTTGGCTGTCAGGTCACATGTTAACATGCTAGACAGACTGTGACAACTAGTTATGGCAGCTATGTTCAACACTTTTACATGTAATGATTCAAGTAATGTAGGACTATTCAGCATGAAACCAGTATAATGCATTTTGATCAACGTGACAGTAGCAATCGGAAATGTGAAAAACAGCAGACATTTTTACACAATCAAGTGCAGGAATGTACTAAACATTTGCTGTTTGTACAAATAAATTAAAATAGTGTTTAAGATGTGCACAAGTGAGAAGATTATATGGTGTATGAACAAGCAGTCTTGAGAATTTCAATTCTGAACAGAGAAATGCACAAAACTGACTGAGAAAAACTGTAATTAATTACTTAATTAGTGCTAGTGGGTGGAAGAGAGTTTTCTCCACGCTGTAGAGATGGCTTGTCTGCTGTAAATGGAAATGTCTGCTGTCTAATAAGTCAGCATCTACACAAACCCTTTGGAAGAGTCTAGTGAGGTGTGGACTGTCCCTAATTCTGGGTGTAACTGCAAGCTTTAAAATTGTTCAGTCCTCTGTCAGTCAAGATCATCATCATACTGACCTGGAACTGGAAGCAGCGGTGAAAGTCCTTGTCTGATGTTTCCTGGTGCAGCATCTTCTTCTCATCTCCATTGGTCAGATATATGGACATGAGCAGAGTCTCGTTTGGACTCAAGAGGCTGGCACAGAGTTTGGCTTCGGACTCTGACCATATCTGGGCAGGAAAGGTCACCAGGAAAGACCTAAGGAGAACATACAATTGATGGAGTGTACAGTAACTCTTTCCCATTGCATTATTAAACCTCAGTGGTTTAAAACTCAATTAGCATATATTAGCAGTTAGCATTATTACTTGCGTATAGTTCTGAGTATGTATAGCAACGCTGAAGATCTTCATTCGTGTCAAATGCAATGAAATGCCTGAAATGCAGAAATACTAGATGTACCGCAGAGCGGTACAAAATATGACCGCCGCCCAGTCCAGCACATGTTTTCCACAAAAATAAGTCACGCTGAAAGGCATATATGATTCTAACTGTCTCACTGAATTGCATTATGCACACTCAATTCTCACTGGTATCTGCTAGACAACAAGTACCAAAACATGATTAGTTCATAGATTTCACATGTAATATACATTTTATACAACCCCACCCCCATCTTGCCTGTTCATAATTCTGAGAAATTCTTGAATTTAGTGCATGTGTGCGTGTACATGTTTATGTGTGTGTGGGTGGGTGTGTGTGCGTGCATGTGTGTGTTTGCCTGTTTATGTGCCTGTGTGTGTGCAAGTGCATGCATGCGTATATATGTCTACTGTGTGAGTATGCGTCGGATTACTGTGAATGTATGTGTGTGCGTGTGTATCTGTTTATGCACATGTGTGAATATGGAATGGGTTTACATGACCCCTGGAGGCAAACATACGCAAATAATTGGTCATCCTAGGACCTACGGTTCTCAAGATATTCACAGAAAACTGTGTCTGCCCTACCCTCCTTTCGGGGGTCCAGTCCAGCGGGGGGGCTACAGATAAAAACGAAAAGCGATGGTTCCATGCTATCCATGTGGGGGTACATGCCCACTAAGTTTCGTGTACCCCGGTCTTACAGTGTCCCGGGAATTTGGACAAACTTCGCTGCGCGGCGGTCATAATTAAGGGGAGTGAGCTGTGTGGAGAGGGCTGTACTCACGGATCTGGTGTTGCTGTGGAGGAGCAGAAAGTGTAGAGGCAGCTCAGCAGCCCTCCAGCAATCAGGATCCTGGTGAGGGCCATTCTACTGAGCCTGTCTGCAGGGGAGAGTCTCACACAGCAGTGCTGTTCCTCTGCACTGAACAGCCTTATATTTCAACTGCCTGATGGAATCAACACCCCCTTTCACAAACACACACGGCCCAATGATTAACCTGCCGTTACACCACTAGCATATTTTTTGGTGAGTCATCGTGCCAATATGACCTATAGTCTTTTACTGGAAAAGTATCAATAAATGAAGAGTTCAGATGCAAAACCCTCTAAATCCGTCTGACCACTTTTCTTTTAAATGAGCATTTAAATTCAGGTTCCTATAGGTTTTTACCTATAAATCGATATTTCAGACCAGGAAGAGAGTGGTATTTAGTGGGTTTAGAAGTTAAATTATTTGATTAGCGTATACTATGTGTGGAGAGCATCCCCTCACCATCTTTATCTCATTTTTGACATAGGTGGCATTTAGAGGCTTTTGCATCTGAACCCTTCAAATACAGTTGTGCTCATAAGTTTACATAACCTGTGCATACACATGCTAAAGCTAAAAAATCGTCTTTTGGAAATTAATCTTAATGCCTTAATTAACAAAATGCGGAAAAATCCAACCTTTAAGGACACCAATTTTCTTTGTGAACTAATAGTGTATCATGAATACAGGGAGTTAATTGTATATCAGGGGTTCTTATGTAGAATGACTACACAAAATATGGAATAATTACACTTTGTTGGTTGTGTGTATAAGATGGATTTACATCTGCACAACTTATATGGGATAAAACAACATGAATATTATATTTATACTGTATGAATTCTTGTGGATATTTTATACTGCATCTACTTATTGCTAAGGGTATTCACTGCAGCTATAAGTATGGTAGCACCAAAGGCGGAGAAGGGGGAGGAGACCAATTTTGATTAAATTTAATTGTGACATAGTAACATTAATTTGACAATGTAAAGCACTATACAGATTGTACATGAATTCCCATGTACAATCTGTATGGGTATGGATTATTACTATGCTACATAGCAATGTGGTGCATACAATACCCTCCATATTATTGGCCCCTCTGCTAAAACTGACTAATAAAAAATAATCTGTTGTAAAATATAATTTATTTCAATCTCACAATGAAAACAATGAGGAAATATCAAACCTCGAAGGGAAGCAATTTTATTTTAAGAAAAAGAAAAATCTCATAAATAAATAAATATTTTTTAACAAAAACATGTCTCTTTAGTCTCTTAAAATTATTGGCACCCCTGCTTGTAACATCTTCTTAAGCCTCCCTTTGCCAATAAAACAGCTTGTAATATTCTCCTATGACACCCCATAAAGTTGGAGAATACAAAGCAAGGGAAAAGATTTTTCTAGGGGTGCCAGTGATTTATTTCTTTATGAGATTTTCCTTTATCTCAGAATAAATGTCCTTCCCTTCAAGGGTGGATTTATTTCTCATTGTTTTCATTGTGAGAGTACAATAAATTGCTAAAAGATTATTTTAGTCGACTTTACCAAAGGTGCCAATAATTCTGGAGGGTACTGTACAATTGATTTAGAATGGGGGGGGGGGGGGGGTAGGTGTACTGTGGAAGGCACACTGTCCCATAACAGGTTTAAACAAAAAGTCTCTTGTCCAATATACAGTAGTATTTCCACATGAGCGACAGAAGAAGACAGAAACAGAGCGTCCGACAAAAGCTTTGCTGAAAAGTTGTTTTTTGGCCGTATTTACTCTGGGCCTCTGAGGAGAGTGCCCTTTTCACCGTTTACAGAAACAAACAGAGAGAGGAATGCTTTGGTGATATGTGGAGCAGGCAGGAGCGTAAGGGAGAGGGGGCTGAGGAACAGACACTCTGGTGGCTACTTTATGTCGTGCATATGTCTGGTGCCACACACACAGAGACATGTTAATCTCACACACCAGTACTGATTAGACTCAACCAAACCCACAGGAGACATGGAGCTCAATTTCTTTTACCTAAACAAAGGTCTCTGTCACTCTCTCCATGACAGATACTTTGTCCATTTGAACCTCTTATGATGCAATACCTCTTAGTAACCTACCTATTTGACAGCAGTCATCACATTTCTCCTCAGCTCCTCCCTATTGCTTGTGCAGCAAGTTTATATTGTATTTCTTGATGTTAATCTCATTGATGCCTCAGTTATTGCTCATTCCCACCCAGTCATTCTGCTGCTTAAGTGGGCTTTACCCAATCAGATTGAGCTCGCTGATTAGTTTATGTGTCATGTAACCCAGAGGCCTCTCATGCACTTTAGAATGTGCAGGGGACCTCTCAGAGATTGAATTTAGGAAGAATGTTGTGTCTTGCTAAAGGTGTCAATAATGTAACTGTATGAGAATGCTGTGCCTAGCTGATGTGTACAACAGCAAAGCAGTTATTGGATTTACAACCTCTACAGAGAGTGGGACGCACCAGCAACCCCTAGCCCTATAGGTCAGTAATGACCTGCTGGCTATAATGTTATGTATAAACTTAAGGTTCTACATAAACTGCCTTTCAGTTTGAGCCACTCATACTCAGTGGTCGTATTACGACAGGTCAGCAACAGTGTCCTTAGAGTCCCTTATTAGACAGTTAGACATTAGCACAGATTGGGGTCAGATTACACTATTTCAGCCTGATTTTGTTGTAGCCAATACATTTTTAGAGTTGTACTTGATTATGAAAAGGTCGGGAATGACATTGAAGAAGGAGTGCGTCTTACAATTGACACTCCACGTCGAGTGTTTTATTGTCTGTGACGTGCCATGACTCCAGGATGAAAAGTCTAGCATGTCAAAATTATGTACTGGTAGACTTCCGGCAGGTTTAAGTGACAAACAATTAACAAACACTGGACAAACAGAAAACAATCTCGTCAGAGACGCATCTCATACTGAATAAACCCCAAGCATTAAATAACAGCGCTCCTCAGACGAACGACGTCTAGCTCTACCACCGGTCCGATCTGTTGTTCCTTGTTGGTGGAACACACTGCCAATTCCTACAAGGGCAGGGACATCCCTCTCCATTTTCAAAAAACTCCTGAAGACCCAGCTCTTTAGAGAACATCTCCTCTCATAGCACCACTTACAACAAGTCTTGCTGATCCAAGCACTCACCAGCCGTCTTGAACTAACACGTAACTGTTAAAAACAGCACTCACTGATGCACTTATTCTTACTGTACTCCATTTTTAAATTGTCCTAAAATTGTAGAATTGCTTTAAAACTTAAACTGTTTACCATGTTGTTAGTCGCTTTGGCTAAAAATGTGTCAGACAAATGTAATGTAATGTAATGTAATGTAATGTAATGTAACACTGGTACCCCCCCCCCCACCCACACACACACACACGTATACTAAGAATGGGATATCATTCTTTTTACAAATTGAGGGTTTTCAGAACGTGACCTTCTGGGCGGTAACCCAGATGAGCGACCATATTGGAGGCACTCAGTGTAAACAACTGAGTACAATGGAGTATTGTATGCTTTGAATACTTTAAGTGAATGTAGCCATGTCTAAACAACAGAAAAGCTTATCAAAACACATCCAAGAAGCAAAGGCATATAGGGGAAGGACTTGGACCACAACAAAAGGCACGATATTTTCAGAAATTACGGTTTATTTGCCGTGCAGATCCCTACGAGTTGGCTCCTAAAGGAAGAATCGACGGGTTGTCATGGATCCAAGAAGAGGGAGCCAACTCGTAGGGTTAGAGGACACAGAGTTGGGGTTTACACTCAACCTGGCAGTTAGCTGCTGTAGGTCAAGCAGGGGCAGCTTTGAAGCTTGAAAAGACACGGTCATAAATATAAATAATAATAATAAATATAGCTGCAAGCAGCAATGTGGGGCCCAAGCAGTTGAGCAGGAGTTGTCATGGCAACCCAATGTTGCTACATTATACACACACCCAATTAACCCCCCATCCCACACACACACATATACACAGATAAACCTCCTCTCCCACACACCCCAATAGCCCCCCACACATACGCATACCTCAAATATCACCAAATGTATTGTGCGTCCTCAGGTTGTAGTCACGAGTCCACATACCAAGTTTGGTGTCGATACGAGAAAGTGTTGATAATTATAGCGCCCCTAGTGTTCAAAGGTCACTAAATATATTGAGCGTCTTCGGGATGTGTCCCGAGTCCATGTACCAAGTTTGGTGTCGATACGAGAAAGTGTTGCAAATTATAGCACCCCTAGTGGTCAAAGGTCGCAAAATTGATTGTGCATCCTCAGGATGTGGTCACAAGTCCATGAACTAAGTTTGGTTTTGATACGTCAAAGCATTGCTGAGATATGACCTAATCTTGTGTTACTCTAGCGCCGCCCTAGTGGTTGAAGGTCACCAAATGTATTTTGTGTTCTCACGATAAGGTCCCAAGTCCATATACTAAGTTTGGTTTCAATACGTGAAAGCATTGCTGAAATATGAGCCCCCTTTCTGTGATAATAGCGCCACATAGTGGTCAAAGGTCATCAAATTTATTGAGCTTCTTCCTAATTGGGTCCTGAGACCATGTACTGAGTTTGGTGTTGATACGCGAAAGCTTTGCTGAGATATCACTTCACTTCCTGTTTTGCGGCTTTTAAGTTACATTGATTAAATCCAATATGGCGGAAGATCCAACGTGGCGGAAATTGACGTCATGGGGTGCGTTGAGTTCGGCCTCATCCAAGGATTCCAAGTATACCTCAATTTGTATGGTTGAAACTTTAAGCGCATAGATGTAATGCAAAATCTGACACATTGGGGGCGCTAGAGCACTTGACATGAAACTTAGTTAAATTAAATCATATGACTACCGAATCAATGTGCCAAATTTCCCAACTTTTTACTGTATGGTTCAATTGCAAATGAGCGTTTCGTTATAATAATAATAAGAACACATAGAATCACTATGGGTTGCCTCGCAGCTTCGCTGCTTGGCCCCAAAATATAGCCGCAAGCGGCAATGGCGGGCCCAAGCACCTCCGGTCTGCAACCCATGACATTTCAGAATCCAACAAAGCACCAACGTGGTGCGTTTGTGAAATGTACATATTTGATGCGTGTGCTCTTTGTTTTTGCATTTTATTTTCTGGCACATTTACTTGCTTGGCCAGGTGGGGGCGCAATGCAAGGCAGGCCCATTGAGTCTCATTATAATCATATATATTAATATGAGAAATTTCAGACCATTCATTTTGAGCAAAGAACATTTCTGATACACTTTTTGGTTGGCCAGATGGTGGCGCTATGTTAGGCATGGAAATTACACATGTGAATATCATCAAAATAATGATATTTAATTAAAATTTTGTAAATAAATTCTAAAAACTATTCTGACTATGGCCAGCTGATGGCGCTATGCCACACTGGCATATTGGGTGTTTGGATGTCATATACACCTAATCTGATAAATCTGATGCATCTGATTGTAATATCCAACAGACTTGGAAAAAACACATTCCTTCTCTTGCCAATTGGTGGGGCTATGCAAGGCATGTTAAAAAGACAAATGAATATCATCATCATGATATCTAATTTTGTGTAAAATTTCAGATCAATCAGTCAAAGCATTGAACATTTTTGGCACATTTCCTGATTGGCCAGATGGTGGCGCTATGCTAGGCATGTGAATTCCACATATGAATGTCATCACAATCATGATATCCAATATTTTGTAAAGTTTCAGATCAATCCATCAAAGCATAGAATATTTCTGGCACATTCAATTCAATTTTATTTTTATAGCGCATTTAACATGCACGAAGTGCAACACAAAGCGCTCCACAAACAAGACACATAACAAAAAGACAAAAGATGCCGGGCGGAGCGCAGGGGCGTCACTAGACCTTATTCACTGGGGCACGTGCCTTAGTAAAAGTCTCCAGTGCCCCAGTAAAAGTCTCCAGTGCCCCAGTAAACTTCTAGCGCTGCTCTCGCTGGAAACGGCATTCATGAGCGCATCTCCGTTTTAATCATGGCTCGAGCCCAGGGTAGGAATTTCACGGCGGCCACGACGGCCATGGCCGTCGTAGCCCCTTGCGTTGGCCGTGAGGCCCCTTTGAAAATCAGAGGTTTACAGGCCACGGTGGCCTTGGTGCCCGCTTCTTTCAATATTCTGCTTTGCGTTGTACTAATAGCAATTTTATTTAGCCTGTGGCCTGTCAAAATAATCTTAGCATTCACAGCGCAAATTTATTTAGTCTTTTACGCAGTGGAGAAAGTGACAGCGCAAGAAAGAAATTGCGTCCAAATTCACCCATTCTCAGTTGAACTACTCGCGAAGTAGCCTATTCATCACACAGACATCACAAGTATCACATGAAAGAGCTTTTTCTCAGCTTTTAAACGATGTTAGCCGATAATTGCTGTGTTGAACGGTTCGCGAGAAAAGTAAATAATATAATTCAATTTAATCATACATTCTACTGAAGGTTTTGCGTCCCATGATCTCCCTACCCATTCATCTCGGTGGAATACTTTACGAACCCTTCTTTTAACACATGACAAACCATATATCAGAATAAACAGGAGACCTTACCGAACACAAAGGTGTAAAGCAGTCCCCTGTACAGTTAGCCGTTCCAGAGTAATCCAGTTTTGAGTTTGCAGTAAAGTTCGACATACATGTATGTCTCCAAATTTGGGCTTTAAGTTTTATAATGTGTTTAAATTGTTCCAGATGATTTCATAACGGGCCAAATACAAAATAAATGTTACAAATATCGCCTAGATATTGGTAAATCAGAGTACAGCTGACTAAGAATTTGTGAAAGTAGCCTTAATGATCACAAAATGCTAATGCAAAGCTATTTGAGTTTCTTAAAGCTGAGCTGTGAAATTGTTCAATACATGATTTCATAACAGGCCAAATATAAAATAAATGTTATATATAGCCTAGATAGTCAGATGATTTACAGTTCTATGTAATATGTCATGTTTTCATTTCATGTTTTTGTAATGTTTCATACAGTGATGCAGGTCTACTGCAGTGAATAGGCTAAACTTTGATCATTGTTATAGCCTACTACTGTATAGTTAACTTTGGCCTTGGTGCCCTGACATGTGGCCTTTGTGCCCCCCACCAAATATGCCCAACTGAAGGCCAAGTGGTCTTGCCCCCAGAATGGTGAAATTCCAAGCCTGCTCGAGTCTGTCACTTACCAGCCAATAAAAAAACACAAGAATTAAGAATAAAAAAACAAGGATTAAAGAAAGGGGCCATAATAGCCAATCAGGAAATAGCACCTCTGTAGCTGGCTAAGATTGAACGCAACAACCAATGAAAATCGTTCACATGATTCTTCCCAGTGTTTCGTTGTACTTGCACACACATACACTGTGGAATCCGCTGGAGCTCGGTACATCACTTTGAGCATAGAGTAAGTCGTCCCCTGTTTAATGTTACAACAAATTCACAACTTGTTTGACAGAAAAAATGACAAGTTGATCGCTGTTAGAGAGTGTTACCCACATAACTAGCATCTGTTTTTCTATGCTTAGCGTCATTGTAGCCTAAATTTAGCAACAGTTTACCAGCTTGTGCTCTCTCCCTCACACACACACACTCACACCATGCGTAGGCTGCATGCACACATGCGGACAATTGATAAGGATTTATACGTATACTGTAGAGAGAGTCCTGTAAAAGTAGCCTATAGCCTACTGTTTGTGAAGCTGTCCTACTGTAAAACTAAACATAGCCTTCTGATAAACTATTCAGAGATGGACATCAGAAAATTCTTCCTGAACAGAGGCAGAGGGAGAGGAACAGTGAGGAGGATGAGGGAGGTATGATCATTTTGCCCACATTAACGGTAACATTAACATTTATGCTGGTAATAGCCAGTGCTGTGATTTGATCAATGGTTTAAAGGCAAACTTAAATAAGTTTGCTGCATTTGCAAATGTAGCCTATAAGAATATACACAGAATCAGAGTAGCCATCTGTGTAGATTATTATAGGCTACATTTGCAAATTATCAACAAAAGTCAGTATGAAGGCTTTAGTAGGCTATTTAAGCTACTGCTACTACAAAGAACTGCAGTATTGCCAGGATGTCTATAGGACCCTTGCCTGAGAGGGAAGTATATCTCAATTTTGACTAAAAATAAGCTTCCCTTGTGTTAGTAGGAAAGCCTATTAAATTTATGCAGTGAGTATAGGCCTACTAATGCCTATGTGTTTGGATGTTGCTGGATAGTGGCTGCTACAACAATTGAGGGAGAGAGTGCTGGAGGAGGAGGAGAAGAAGGTCGAAGAGAGGGAGAAGAGAGGGGAGAAAGAGCACAGGCTGGGCAGTCCAATACCAAGCAGGAGGAGGAGGAGGAGAGAGACAGGCAAGAAACGGATGAGGACATGATGGGGGCTAGACGTAAAACTATTTTTAATAAAACTTTTTTTTAATGTTGGGGGCCTGTGCCCCAGCAAAGCTCTAGGTCTAGAATCGCCCCTGGCGGAGCGGCGTAGTCACCAGCGTTCCCGCGACATCAAGACAAACAAACAAATTTACAACATAACAATTGACGCACAAGACAAAAGATGCCTGATGGAGCGGCGTAGCCTAATCGCCAGCGTACCCGAGACACCTAACGGTAGACATACAAGACAGACAACAACAAAAAATGAACAAGTAATAAAATAAATGAATAAGAAATTAAAATAAAGAAAAGTCTGTGTTAACTTAGTCCAACTCAGTCCAATGGCAATGACATGGCGCACAGCTGCGTCTTCAGACCAACCCGGAGGATCCAACGTTAACACAGGCCTTCTGTAAGTGACGTTAGTAGGCCTACTTCAGTCTAGAGATCACAGAAGCATAGAAGCTAACCGTTTGAAGTCATTGGCGATCTTGCAGATCAGCAACTCGGTGGACCCCCGACAGCGACAGCCTGATGCTCCGACTCCGAGAGACTGCAGAGCTCCCCAACGTCAACGGTAGTTTAGAACGTTAGTAGCTGCTAGCTAGAAGCTAGTCTGCTCAATCCAGACTCAGTTAACGTTTCGCTACACCAAAAACTTTGGTCTGCAATATCCAGACTCAAGGCAAGGCAGATGGCAGCTCGCAGGTCAGCAGCAGCTCGGCGGCCACGGCATATCCCACGCAGAGTAGGCCCATGTCCAGCTGTCCCGATAAAGCTCCTCGGCCAGACCGGTGCTGCACTTTACTTTCACGGATGAATGGATGGAAGGATGTCCAAATGGGCAAAAGCTAGTTCTAGCCATAGCAAGCTCCCAATGAACCAACGACATCAGCCGAGTTGGAAGCAGTAAAAGGGACTAAGAATAACACGTCAACTATTGAAAATAACATAAATGAAGAGAATACATTTAACTAGACAAAAACAATATGGTGGGGCTATGTTAGGCATGTGAATTACACATATGAATATCACCACAATAATATCCAATAAGTTTCAAATTAACACTTTTGAATTTTGGAAAACACTTCCATTTACATCGGGATTTTGCAAACATCAGTGTCGGAGTCAGCCCTTCAACGAAATTGACAAGCAGCTGTAAGTATGCTAAATTCGACATCCAAACAGTATTCTAACGTTAGCTTTGAGATACTGCTTGATTGCATAACTTAACTTAGTTTAGTCTCTTCAAAGTAGCCTACTATGTTGTGATAAGATCTTAGCAGAGTTAACTTCAATGCAGCAGTTTTGAAAAAAATTTGCGTAGCATGGTCACGATGCTAAGCGGATTTAATATCAATTAAGCTAGACGTCTTCTATGCAATGCTTCTACGTGGCAACAACAATCCTTCAACAATCGTGAATATTTTGTTAAATGCACATGCAGAGCAGGGGCAGGGGGCTGCGAGAGAGAGAGCGGGGCGGGACAAGGAAAGGCTGCGTGCGTAAAAAGCACAGCTCAATGGCAATGCAAGGATTTGATCTTATATTTAATTTAAATTAAATTAAACATAGAATATTTATGTGTGGCGGCCGATTTTTATTTCGTGGCGCCCCGCCACAAATTAGTCAAGGTGGTGGCGTTATGCCAGGCAGGCCCATTGGGTGTCTGGATATCATCATAATCATAATATCTATTAACCTGAGAAGTTTCAGACCATTCATTCAATGCACTGTGACTTTATGACACATTTCCTGTTTATGTGGTGGAATATTAAAACCATAATATAATAGGTAACACTTTATTTGAAGGGGTCTACACAAGGGTGACATGTAACCGTCATAAGAATGTCATGACACATGTCATGCACACTAATGACATAGTATTGTAACAAACTGCAAAGTTGTCTCAGAATGGTTTTATTGGTTACGCACCAAAACACACGAACGTCATTACACAGGCAACACAAAGGAGGTCAATTAAACAAGCACGATACACAAACAGGGTAGTCACATACAATACACGGGGTAAACACATGAGGTACAACATAAAGAAAGACTATACCAACACATACATGACAAGGTAAACGCAATTACTCATACTAAAATCAACATTACACACACACATACACTTCCCGCCTCGAAATTCCGCCCTTGGTCGCTGTGGAGCTCTTCCGGTGCCCCGAACCGGCAGAACATCTCAGTGACCAGTCTGTCCGCTGTCGTCTGGGCGCTCTCATCTGGCACTGCATACGCCTCCGGCCACTTCGCTACGAGCACGTAGCGATTTCCCCGCTCTGTGACTGGCAGTGGGCCCATGATATCGACGGCTACCCGCTCCATGGGAGCCCCGACTGCGTATTGCTGCAGCGGAGCGTGCGAGTGTCGCGTGGGGCCCTTCTTCGCTGTGCAGGTGTCACAGCAGTGAACATGCAGTTCAACGTCCAGCCTGCATCCCGGCCAATAGAAGTGGCTTCTCAGCCGACGAAGAGTTTTTGCAATGCCGAAATGAGCCGCCCCCACTGCCCCATGTACCTGTTCCAGTATACGGGCTCGTAATCCAGCAGGAACCAGCAACTGGAAAATGTCAGTTTGTCTATCGGGAGCTCGCCAGTGTCTATACAACAGTCCTTGACGTGCTACTATTCCCGGCCACTGTGAATAAATGGCTTTGGTCTCTGGATCGAGTGCTGATACGTCAGTCCATGGCGGTCGCTGACCGGCTTCGATCCATGACCACACTCGGCTGAGTGTGGCGTCCTCCGATTGCGCCTTCCGGATCTCCTCCCTTGACATCACGTCCACCGGCGACTGCGCGTCCGTGGCCCCAGCTGCCGCTCTGCAGTGCTGTGTTGTGACGTTGGGCTGCGGTGTGCTGTCTCCGGTCTCTCAATCACTGTAGCTGGTAGTGGAAGGCGGCGAGACGACCTCGGGGTGCTGCTGGCGAGCGTTGACTGTCTCGCTGGCATGAAGCTGGCAGGCGGTGGCTCTCTTGATGGCGCGGCACTGGCGAGCGTTGAGTCTCTCGCTGGCGTGCTGCTGGCGAGCGTTGGCCCCCCTCACTGGCATGCTGTTGGCGAGCGTTGACCCTCTCATTGGCGCGACGCTGGCGAGCGTTGAAAACAACGACTCTCTCTCTCTCTCTGCCAGCGGTGATGCAGCCTGTAGCCGACAAGCGGGCTCCGGTTGAGCCGTGGCCAGGCTCCTCTCCTCCCTCCGGTGGCAGTGCTGGCACTGGTCTGCTGCACACGGACGCCGTGAAGGCGACCCGCCCGGTGTCGAATCTCCATGTCGTAGTCCTGGAGCGCCTCCAGCCAGCTGGCCCGCTGGTTCTGTGAATTTCAGCAGCCAGGTGAGCGATGCATGGTCCGTTCTCAGCAGGAACCGTTTGCCGTAGAGGTAGGTTCGGAAATGGCGCACTGCCACCACCACAGCCAACAGTTCTCTGCGGGTCAAGCAGTAATTCTTCTCCGCTCGGTCCAATGAGCGGCTGAAGTATGCGACCACCTGCTCGCCCTGCTCGCCTGCTTGAGAGAGGACGGCGCCGACGCCCACGTTGCTGGCGTCGGTGTCCAGGATGAACGGCAGTTGAGGGTCAGGGAAAGCGAGCACTGGGGCCTCATATGGCGCCCTCCGCAGCCGCCGGAATGCCGCGTTGCACTCTCGCGTCCACTCGAAGAGCTGGCCTTTGTGCGTGAAACGATGCAGCGGGCTGGCGACTGTAGCAAAGTCCCGGATGAAACGCCGGTAATATGACGCCAGGCCCAGGAAGCTCCGCAGCTCAGCACCATCGCGCGGAACAGGCCAACGTCTCACCGTCTCCACCTTAGCTGGGTCGGTGGCCACTCCGGCGGCCCCCACGACATGGCCCAGGAATCCGCTTTGCCTCCGGAACAGGTGGCACTTTTTCGGGTGCAGTTTGAGCCCAGCACCCCGTATGGCGTCGAACACGTTTTCCAGATGTCCTATGGCACCGGTGAAGTCTGTTGCATGACACAGGATGTTGTCCAGGTAAACCACGCAGCATGTTCATGGAATGCCCGCCAGGACCAGGGTACCCCCAGAATTGTCAGACCTAAATTTAAGACTTTTTAACACCTTTTTAATACCACTTCCGATGAAATTTAATACCTACATCGCACCCATTCGGATAGAATAAATAATATTAAAGGTAAGATTAAACCTCAATAATTACTATTTACAAGTGTTTGAACATGCCAACATGAACATGACAACATGCCTTTGAAGTCAAAGGCCCAAATGGTCTAACCCTCTAACTTATCCTTACCCAACAATCATAACCAACAATCAAATAGATTTAAATTGCACATTTATTGCAAACTTGAAACATCTACATCAGGGTTGAAAAAAAGAAAGAAAAAAAAAAACTGAAATTATGTACAGTAGTGGGGGGATTGTATGAAGGCAGTGGGCAATAAAAGTGCAAATATGTAACTTGGCCCCCACCACTGTCAAGTAGAAAAATGGTTCCCCACCACCATTAAAGTTGCTTATCCCTGGCCTACATCTTTCTGAGATCTGCTCCTTTGGCTTCAATTAGGTCATCGAGACTTTTGTAGCAGCCAACTTGTCTTTGTGGCTCCTCCTGAAAGCATTTGATTTTGCAATGAGTTCTGCCATCTTGCTACCATGCTTGGTCTCAGCCTGCTCTGATAACTTGTCTGCATCCTGGACCAGATTTTGTGCAACTGCCTGCAGGGTCAACCTGGTCTTTTTGAGCTGCTCCAGGTCCTCCTCAACAGCTTTCCTCTTCAAGCCCTGTGCCTCGGATTCCTTTCTTTGCCTCTCAGTCTCAAGATGGATCCGATATCTGCTCCTTGCTGATGATACTGAGGCTAGCAGCTCTGGTGTGAGAGGCACCTTGGTCACCCCTCCATGCAGTGATACATAATCACACACAATTCTGTGTCCTACAAGGGTGTCTTCTTGGATGTTGCAAACCTCCACTTCCTTATTTATAGAAAAATCCCTTTCCACAGTAGCCTGTCCATGGGAGAGGAGCAGAAGCTTCTGAATGAAAGTCCAGAGCTGTGGGTAGGGACCACTAATATGGTGATGAAGGAACACATCCAGCCTTTTCTGTAAAGGCTTGAAGGCCAAGAAATCCTCTTCATTCCTCACTTCCAATGACAGGAATTGAGAAAACTGTTGGGTGATCAGATCACCTAAAGAAGGATTAAATGACAAAGACAAACTTATAATTAGAGTACATAATTGTTTAAAAACACATGAATAATGTGTAATTATGTTGCAAAACATTAAAGATGCATGCAATTGTTGCACATATCAGTGAACTGTAGGCAAATTCTCACGAGTTGGATCTTGTAGCTTTGTGATTTTAACAGCCCCTCAGGAGCCCTCCCATTCAAAATGAATTGGATTGTATGGTTTCAGATGAAAGAAGTGCATGACTAATATCTTTTGGTCTGTATCATAGAAGAACAACTGACAAAACTACCTAATAGTACAGGCCTAAATATATCCGTCATACACTTGACTTGATATCTTGTAACTTGATGACCCATACCCAATGTGCTATTCATGGGCAACAAAGTAAAGAGGGTGGAACATCTCAACCCATGTTATATCATCATATCATATCATCCTGAGAGGAAATGTTTTGAGAGAAGATATGGTTTACATGGAAGAATGGGTTTACCCTTCATGATACAGGGCTAAATATACCAGCTGTACACTTGGTTTATGACAGCTACCCAACATATTATACATGGGCAAAACAAGTGAAGAGTGGGATATATCTCTACACATTACATCACATCTTGAGGGTATAATTTTTCATAACATGTATGGTTTAATTGGTGGAATCACCATTCCCTAAATAGTACAGACTTTAAAATCACAAAGCTACAAGATCCATCTTGCTATCATAGTGTAGTGAGTAGTAGTGGTAGTGTCATGCCCCTTTTTGGGCTTCTGGACTCATGGACAAAATAGAAGAACATTACCAGCAGCAACTCCTCCATCCAATTGTTTATCCTGAAGAAACTGCTTCACTAGCCCTTTCATTTTGGTCTGACACAGTTCAGGACAAGAGTACATCTGGGCTGGATTCAGACAACTCATCTGTCGCACGGTTGTATATTTCAGAGGGCTCTTGTCTTGAATCTTCTTCACTATTCTCGAAAGACCCTCCATGCACTCCTTTCTGAATTGTAGGATAGAGAGCTCTCCAGTGGTCCTACTCTGCTTCTGAAATTCCTATGAATAAATAGGGACTAACTGAAGTAAACTGAAATAACTCTCCCTCTTCTTCCCTGCTTGAAAAGTAGACACGGTTGCATATGTCGCCTGTGTCAGGAATGTCAACAATATGGCTGCTGTGAACATTGAACATTTATAGAATAAAAATATACCTTGATGGCATTCTCAGCACCAATGCCAATATCAATAGCCTTTATCGGCACCCAGGATGGCTTCTCAGTAACATCAATTCGGACCAAATCCAGAGGGGTGGCATTATGGAGAAGTTCCAATTTGATAAATCGCCTTAGCAGACTCTGTAAAAAGACAAAGAACAAAGATTGTTACAATAGAAATGGGTCATCTGGATCCTCAGTGTTATGTAATTTATTCAAAATGCAATGAATAAATAAACCTAAATTAACCAACCTCAGCTGTTGTAATGGTCTAATTATGAATAAAAGGAAAGAGAGAAGTCATATTCATACTGTGACCTCACCTTAAGCAGCTCAGCCAGGTCATCTCCAATAAAAGGCAGCACAGGCTCATCTGTCTGATACTTAGTGAGGAAAGGCGAAACACTCCGTGACACTGCCTTAAAAAAATGCAGCTTCGCCACGATTACAGGGTCTTTGGCTGCCGTCTCAATTGTGTCGTACGACGAGGTCCCAGGAGTTTTTTAGTTGTAACAGCGTCAACCTACTTCAGAATGTTAGGCCAGATGAGAAGTGCTCTTTCCACCACAGGAAGGTTTTCCACCCAGCGATGACCACAAAAAGGTAAGGCAAAGGTGTTTGACTGGGTGAGATTAGAGAATTCTTCTCTCCTTGCAGGCACATTCAGGAATATTGTATGTAGGGCTCTTAGAACTTTCTCCATATGCCAGGCATTGAAACCACATTTAACAGCATTGTGTAGAGTATGGAGGCCGCAACTCCCAACTACTATCAGCTGTGCTCCACCAAAACGCTCTGCATGTTCCTGCTGCAGCAACTCAAAAAAACGCCAATTAACATTGGGACCATCCATGGACACAGACACCATCTTCCTCAAATCAAGGTCACTCACACACTCCTACAAGAAATAAAATAATTTGTTTAATATACAGATACAGGTTATCTAAAATAGATTATGCAAAAAACACTTCAGAAAATAGCCACTAGATGGCATAGCTTACCACATTACATCAAGAAGCTACGTGACCAATTCACTAACAATTTTGGCAATCATATTAGCTGCTACAAGAACCCGCGCTTTAAATGAGACTGTATCCAGACATACCATAAATCCTCAAATTATGGCTGGAATTCTATTTATAGCCGTGGTCGATTAGGACAAATAAAGGGCGGTCCCCAAATAGGCTACAAGTAATTATTGCCTACCAGGGCTATGTCCACAAGCACTAGAAGACATTGCTTCGATTTAACTGAATGAAATAAGAATGTAATGAAAAGTAAATAATGCATAAATAAAAAATAATTCCATTTAGGCTACGCAATAAGGTTTCCATTATACAGCAGTCAGTGCACGTCCAACTACATGAAAGGTAGCCTAACTTAACAGTGGACCATCAAATATCCCCCAGATCTCTGTTCCCATTAGTCCCAACATTTAGCAACATAATCAAACTGTCCAAAAGTGAATTAAATGCCAAACCAAACAGAACATCTTTTGCTTTTGATAGCTTGCCGAATGCTATGCCGAATCAAAATGCATCTCACAATAAAACGAAAGTAAAAAACAAAGAAATACAGGCGGCCATACTTGATTTACGGAAATTACACTAACTAAACTGATTTTATGCACTTTAGATATCAATTTTCTATTGCCATCAAAGAAAACAATTCAGTGTATTCTCAGGAGAAACATCAGCTGCGTGGGATCTAGCCTACATCCCAAAGCACAGCTAGGGGCTCCCAAAAGGCAGGAAAACATTGCTGGCTAGAATGCAAAATACATTCACTGAAAGGCTAGAGAAACACAACATTACTACTACATCTATGATTTAAGTTCTGATAAGCTTAATGTTATATTGAGATTTAATTAAAAACACACACACACACACACACACACACACACACACATTTAATTAGAGAAATACTTACTGTGAAATGTTTAAGCAGGTCCACCGCCTTCGCATGGCCCATAAACTGGGATCCGAAGAACCTTGATGTGACTCGGTCGCCGACCCAGTACCTCACGTGCAAGTCTAAAGCCTAAAGTATGGTCCCGCGTCTGCGTCCCGCGCACGCGGCACTGGTGAGCGCGTGACGAGATTTGCGTCATTTTTACAGCATGCGTCGCGTCTTTGAGTCGACCGAAATTTAAGACCGCGCGTCAAAGTGACGCGTAGACTGCGCATGTGTGAAACGGAACTGCTGTAAACACTCCCCTCCAGTAGGTGGACCACATAGAAGAACAACACTTAAACGTAGAAACAAACCTAGACAGAAGAAGACTTGTTTGGTTACCATAACGACGATGGAACAGAGCGCCTGTCCTCAGCTTGCCTGGCTTTGAGTTACGTGAGACACCACGACATGGAGTCAACTTCGACCGATGTAAAGCCACAATCCACAGATACATTCTTTAACATTATATTTAACGGTCACTTTACCATCTATGGTGTAGAACCCAAAGTATTTCAAGACACCACATTTTAGATGAGTTGGGGACGTAATTATCTGTCTGCTGGCCGTTCTGTGCGTTACCTTTGATTGTCGAAACAGGGTGGCTGCATGGGCTCATTGTGGCTACTGGCTATTATATTGGCTTGATTTGGTCATGAGCCCTGGATCATATAGCACTGAATGAGATGGTAAACAATAAAATAAAACTAATCATAGACAGTGACAGCCTTTACTCCATGCATAGAGAGCTGACATGACTTCGGATTAAATGCATCTTTTAAAAATGAGCGTATGCTGAAATCAAATCGCAAAACCCAGAGCCAATTAAAGGTATCTACAACGCTCAGGCGAAACCCATGTAACACTTGCTGATCGAGATGCATTCTCGCCTGTTCCTTATATAATACGTTATCAATAGTGATTATAATAATAAAGGGAATGTAGCCTACCTCTCCCAGGTGCAATCATTATCACCTAGCCTACTCCTGAACAATGTTGAATTCAAATCTCGAAACTCGCCTGTCAACACCGGGAAATGCGCTACACAGCACTAAAAACCGAATAGTTTATTTATAGTTCGACTACGGATATTTCACGTCATGTTCGAATAAAAGTGACAGCCCTACTCCCTGCATAGAGAGCTGACATGACTTCGGATTAAATGCATCTTTTAAAAATGAGCGTATGCTGAAATCAAATCGCAAAACCCAGAGCCAATTAAAGGTATCTATCTACAACGCTCAGGCGAAACCCATGTAACAGTTGCTGATCGAGATGCATTCTCGCCTGTTCCTTATATAATGCGTTATCAATAGTGATTATAATAATAAAGGGAATGTAGCCTACCTCTCCCAGGTGCAATCATTATCACCTAGCCTACTCCTGAACAATGCTGAACTCAAATCTCGAAACTCGCCTGTCAACACTGGGAAATGCGCTACACAGCACTAAAAACCTAATAGTTTATTTATAGTTCGACTACGGATATTTCACGTCATGTTCGAATAAAAGTGACAGCCCTACTCCCTGCATAGAGAGCTGACATGACTTCGGATTAAATGCATATTTTAAAAATGAGTGTATGCTGAAATCAAATCGCAAAACCCAGAGCCAAATAAAGGTATCTATCTACAACGCTCAGGCGAAACCCATGTAACACTTGCTGATCGAGATGCATTCTCGCCTGTTCCTTATATAATGCGTTATCAATAGTGATTATAATAATAAAGGGAATGTAGCCTACCTCTCCCAGGTGCAATCATTATTACCTAGCCTACTCCTGAACAATGCTGAACTCAATCTCGAAACTCGCCTGTCAACACCGGATAATGTTATCATAATAATAATTGAAGGAATAACCTAGGCTACCGCTCGCTCTAAATACACCCATTATCACAGTGAGACATACATTATGAACACAAATAGTTACTTCAAAACTTTTATTGACACGTCATATTTACAGGTTTTTGGTTCATACTTTTTGGTATGAGGCAGGTGTGAAGACTCATGACACTGCTGCATGTGTTCAGAAAAATGTCTTTACTTTGTATCGCACCAATATTGCTGCCCTAGCAGCACCGAGTCACTTAGCTACATGAGTAGCCTAATAAGCAAGTAGGCTAAGCTAGTCTCTCAGCTATACCAACAGGTGTGCTGTGTGTGTTCTGGTGGATGATAAATGGAGCGATGCGATGGGCCAGCTTATCAAACTTCCCAGCAGACAGGCGAACGTACTCGTGGTGCTTTTTCCTTCATCTGCTCTTCTTTCGTTTAGTGCTCGCACATCCCAAGTTCTTCTTTTCTTCAGGCGTTTCAGGCTTCTTTGGTGGTTGTGTCCTACTTTCAGGCTCGACGTACCGCCCCCGGTTGGTGGGGCAGAGTATCACAGTTAATCCGTAGTGCGCAGGCGCTAACCTTAACAATTTAACGCGCATTCAGGACAGCAGAAATTGGAGTATGCTTCACGTCCACGGCAAAAATGACGCACGTCTTGGACACGCGCAAATGTGACGCAGGAGCATGCCAGAGCCTTAACTGTTTCGACTTTGTACAGTGGGTCCCAGTTAAGTTTGGACGGGTTCCTTCAGGAATCACGCACCCCATTTTCTCAGCAGAAATGGCACAAACTGCAGTTGACACAAACAACCACAAGGTGTCACTTTGGAGTTCTGCCACTACTATTTTTGATGCGATCTGACTTACTGCTTCTATGATGCCGTTTCCAAGTCAGTAGAACAATCAGAGAAAGCTGAGCCATTACCAAACATATATGATAATACAATAGCGTGAGTTTATATATAATTGATCACGGTAGTTTAAGCTTACACTTGACAAAACATTCTAATATGAAAACGTAGATGCAATTGTTGTAAGATGGTGCAGCTTAAGAAAGCACCGTGCGCAGGGATGGAGAGAGAGAAAGCAGAGGGGATATGTGTGTTAGAACTTAGATGCGTGTGGAAAAAGTAGCTGTGCTGTTGAGTGCTGTTGAGACTGGAGCGAGTCATATTCAAAATAATGCAAAAAATAAATCCGCAGATAAAACCAATTATCCTCATTCATTGCAACTGCAGCATGCCTGCTTGCTGACGTTCAAACGAATAAGATATCAAAGCACCTTTTGCGTTTGAATGTAGCACGATTTTTTTTAAACAGCTAGACAAATGATTTAGCTAATTGATTATAGCCTGTACACCAGCAATTGTTGAACATTTACCTGTACAAGTACATTGACAGTAGCCCAGCCTAACAAGCATGTTGCATGTTGTAGGCCTACTGTAGAAATTTCACTTAAATTGCAACCGCAACATGCCTGCTTGCCGACGTTCAAACGACAACGAAAAAGATATCAAAGCAAGTGTTTTTTCTTTTCTTTTTGAGCACGTCCGAATCCCAGGACATAACGCACTGGACCTTATAATAGGCTCTAGATATAATTCTAAAGGGGGCAGATAGGGGCCTACTGCACTTAACACTTAAAAAGATGACTGAAAAACGAAGCTTCCCGAAATTTGAAATTGCGATCAGTGACTGGCATCGGGTGAACGAAGCTTTTCGAAGTTGAACAGGCTATTAAAAACTATTTGCACACCTCAATGTCACACGAAAGACTGGGCTCTCCCTTCTATGAATTGAAAAAGACGTTATGCTACCTGCAAACTGGCCAAAAGGAAGGAGTCGTAGCATGCAAGCTCCCAAATTGACCCAGTAGCCTACAGAAGGCATCAATAGCCTAAATTGTTGGGACTGGGGAGGGTCATGTGTTTTTTCTCAATCACTTTGGAGGGTCATAGAAAAATTTCTTGCTGGCGAGGGAGGGTCACGTCTTTTTTGACTAATGCGCCCAAAACTCCTCCGGTAGCCCCTTAAATAAATAATGAACAGTCCCTAATTGATTATAGCCTGTAGGCCTACACCAGCAATTGTTGAACATTTACCTGTACAGGACAGTAGCCCAGCCTAACAAGCAGATGTTGCAAACGTTTTTTATAGCACTGTAAATAAATCTGCACTTTTCACCACAATCCACATTTGCTGTTTGCTGTGTCTTCACCCCATCTCCGCCCAACCTCAGTGTGTCCTTGTCGCCACCATCCTGTGTGGACGTGGGTTGCAAGGCCCATTTTTCACAGGCTCTATCTGCTGGTCAAAACTGATGATTTACCAGTGAAACCCAAGATGCAGTCACAGAACGACAAGAACGAGGTCCAAGGTTTTTACAGAAGAACTCAGAAACAAACTACAGCTTACTAGCCTACAATCAAGACTCAGCAAAAAGCAAAACAAACAGAGGCCTTAAATAGTGCAACTAATAACAGCTAGCAAGTTAACACAGGTGATACATGAGAACAAAATTGACAATAAGCAATCAGATAATGTCCTCCAGGTGAGTCCACCAGGAAGGTCCAAATACTTTGGTCACCCTCTGCTGGTCAAATAGCCTCATGATAACTAAATTGTGCTATCTTACAGTTTTTCCTCAGTCACTTTGGTATATTTCTCGAATCATCCTTGACATTTGCAAAACAGTGAGTGCGTTTCTCAAAACAATTTGTACAAATAGCAAAACACTGTGCAAAAGCCACTTTCTTACTCAAAATCCTTCTCTCTCTCTCTCAAAAGATGTCAATGAACATGTCAGTGCCATCAGAATGACAAGTCTTTGTGTCATTGTGTATGGATAAGAGAGTTAAATTGCTTAGTCATGTTGTCAATATAAAAGTGTACTCTGGAGGCATGTTCTGATGTAAACTATGGCTAAAGTTTTGATGACAATTATTGTAAATTCTAGGTTACACCTTAGTGTATGTAGGAGTTTGATTGCAAGACAGTGGGCAAGATTCACATTTACGCTTTTACTGTTTGTACTGTAATTTGTTGACAGACCATGTCATTACGATACAGAAAGGAAAGGACAGCACTGATAGCACAAAGAAAAAAAAACAGAAAACAAAAGTAGAAATGTGTAGGATTCTGTGGTTGTTGCGTTGTGTTTTAGTTATAATGGTTGTATTGAAGATGGTCAATAAAGCTTGACGGCGGGATCAGGATCGGCGATTAGATGATGATTTATTGTAGATGGTGCAATAATGAATAACAGAACACAGGCTTGAACAGTAAAACTGTGCAGAGTCTAACAGTTGTGGTTGTGGTTGTTGTTAGAAGCGGCTGCTGAGCCTTCCGACAGAAGATGCTCCTTGGTCGCTTCCTCGATCCGTTTCAGAGTCAAAACCTAAGACAAAGCCTGTTATACTAAAACATACAAACGAAAATCGTGCCAACGTGGCAGGTGCCAACCAGTGTACAAAACCTGGCTCTGGCCGGATGGATACCAGCCCTGAATGGCCCATGTTATGTCTGATGTTCCTCGGATGTTCCCAAACATCGGCCTGTCTGACCTTCCTGCTGGTGCACAGGCCTAAGGCACAGTTATGTTATGTACAATAGTATGGACCTCTCCCCGTTGTATACTACACACAGAAGTAACATATGAACACATCAGAATACAGTAAGAATACCCCAGAATTCTACAAATGTCAACATAGGACAATGTCCTTATGGAAAACAGTACATGCAGTGCCATAGGAATTACAGTGCAGTCTTCCTACACCTTCTGAAGTTCCTGTCTGTTGGGCCACAAATTCCACATTGCAACGAATATCATCTTGCTTGACATATTATGACAACTTGTTCAACCATTTTGCATGTAAAGACTTATACTCTATGAACTAATTCCTAAATGTTGTGTGTGTGGGGGGGGTAAGACAATTCAGAGACCCATTATAATACATTTCGATCAACATGACGTAAGCAATTTATAATGTAGGACACAGCAGAGAATTGTACATACCGTAATCATTTGCATGGATATATCTAATCATTTGCAACTTGTTCAACTTGATGCAGACCTAAACAATGATGTAAAGATTGAACAGGTAGTTTTGAGAATTTCAATTCTGATCTGAGAAATGTACCAAAGCGACTGAGAAAAACTGTAAGTACAATGTGTGTGTGTGTGTGTTAATGTGTGTGAGCACACGCACAAATGTTACACGTAGCCTAACAAAGCTTCACTTTTTTTTTTTTTTGGAGACCCCCACAGATATGAAATCATAACTCAAACCCTGTATCTATATCGGTTGTACTTGTAGTACTATTCCTGAACACCAGAGGGAGCCATGCAGACCTTCCCCTCCTGCATTGCCAGTCAGGTGCTACAGAAGAGACAGGAGTGTTACACTTTTTTTTTACCCCAGTGATGATTTAACTTTGAGGGTTTTTTTAAAAAACCATTTGTGTTTTTTTTTTTTTTTTCACATTTTGTTTTTTATTACACACAAGAAACTACCACAGAGGTTCTACTGTAAGCCTATTCATGGTCTGTTCACAAAGCCAGAAGTTGTAGCCTATGAAACCTCTTTCTTTTAAGACTAAACTAAAGGACAGATACAGGGCCAGCCTAGGCAGCCATTTCAGCCTTAATTAACATTTGGCTGGCGTGAATGAGGAAAATTCTCCATTCTCAAACATTGTGTGAATGAAAGGCGTCCAGGCAGCAAACGTGTCCGAGCGAGGCGAGGACCACAACCACACAAAGGCAGGACGTAGCACAGGGGGAGATGAAAGCCCCTGCCGCTTGAGTCTTCTGTCCCCAGACGTCCCCATTTGGCCACAGGCTTATTATCAGGCTAATGTGTCCATCTCAGCCTCTCTCAGATCTGGCTCCTCCGTGTCTTTTATTATTGAAATATACTTGAGAAAATAGCCCCCCG
Source organism: Alosa sapidissima (assembly GCF_018492685.1). Taxonomy (NCBI): domain Eukaryota; kingdom Metazoa; phylum Chordata; class Actinopteri; order Clupeiformes; family Clupeidae; genus Alosa; species Alosa sapidissima. Next base: position 20,934,433 of record NC_055973.1, read on the forward strand.
CCCAGCCTGCGTTTGTTCTTCTGATTGCGCCCATGTGATTACCCAAGATGGGCTAATGCCGCAGCTCTTGGTTTTTCTTCTCCTACATGGGCCCATGTTTGGCAGGTTGCGCAACTTCAGTAACCACCCTGTATTATCTGAAGCACAATGTAACCCTCGGGTCAGAGAAACTGAGGAGATAGTGTAACTGAATCAACTGAACGCAGAGCTGTTTGATCAGCCCAGTGGTTAGATTGAAATGACTTTGATCTCGGAAAGCCATCTCTGGTCTTCCCCCTCCGCCGGTGTGTAATCTGCCCTCATTCCCCCCACCCCACCCTTTGAGAGCCCTAATTACCCCCAAGGGTACTTCAGGTGCTGTTTTTGTCTCACTGGCTTTTGTTGTGTGGTTTGTGGCTCATTTCCGTCTACTGATAAGAGTATGGGAAGTTTTTATTTTCCTCTCTCTCACCCCCAGGGGCAATCAATTACCCCAGCCAGGGTGAGCTTGCTCGCTCTTGCCCGTAACGTGGATTCCTGGCTCCCATGATCCTTTGCTGCCACACTCATGAGACCCTGCTGTGGAGTCATAGGGGAGATATGAGGGTGTTAAAGACAGTGTTGAACACAAGGCATCATGATTAACCCTGAGAGAAACGGCAAACTGTAATGACATCTCTGGCTCATAATACACATGCTGCTGATAAGTTCCAACTGCGTGCCCGGGTTCTGTTCGCCCTGTCGGGACTTATTTTTTAATAATTACAGTCATCAGTAATACATTATCCCTTACTTATTTTTTTATTAAATGCTGGAGCTAATATTCATGAATATTAACAACCACAAAAAATATTGTCATATGGCTTTGCAATGCTGAAATTCATGTTTTACTGATGCTGACTAGTGCAAAGCATTATGTTAATCAGCTAGGGGGATGTATGCACAAACAACCCACATCTCAGTAATTTGACAAGTTTTATAGTTTCGAACTCAGGAAAGTCTTTTTTTGGTCCATTAGCATACACAAATCTATAGGCAGTTCTTGAATACAGAAAGTGTGTTCAGGCAGGCGGTTTTCAGTGGTTGAGTGCATCAGGCTTCTCTTGTCGTGTCACATCCTTGGTTAGTTGCTCCCATCTGACTGGGCCATCTGTTGGACAACTCCTTCAGCCTGGGAGACTTATTTTACACAGGTAAAGATAGACAGTTGTGTATCCTTAATATACATCCTTAATATACATTTACTTTACAAATTGTCTGTTATTTACACAATAAAGCTTAATTTCATTAAGACCATCCAGGGATATTTGTAAGTCTGCATCAGGGAACGCAGTGTATACTGTACAACCCCCTGACCTACGATAATCAATAAATATAAAGACTTACATTACAGACTTTTGATTAAGTGTGATGCTCCACATGAGTTCCTGTTTCTAGCTCTAGCTTCTCATCTTAATGTAGGAGTAAAGCGTCATCTTAGGGATCCAGCTCCAATATTCTCTTTTGTAATTAAATCCTTTACTTTCGAAATTATGTTTATTACACAGTGCCTAAGTATTCACTCCCCTTGGACATTTCCCCTTTCATTGCTTTAATAAAAGTCAATTTAATTGGGCCTCTTTTTTTTTACAATAATTTACAAAAATTCCTTCTTTAATGTCAAAGTGAAAGGTCCAGTCAATGGTCAATCAGTGTTTGCATTCATTAATCGACTTGTTAAGCCTTCCTTCAAGGTAGCCACGGCAGGAAGACAGCTAAGGTTGTCTAAAAACACAGCCTTCATAAAATAACATTTTTATAACCTTTCAAAACACTTACATTACATTTGGCTGACACATTTTTAACCAAAGTGACTAACAACATGGTTAACAGTTTAGGCTTTTTAAAGCAATTTTCTCAACAATTCTAGGACAATTAAAAAAAAGGTCTAGTACAATAAGAATAAGTGCATCAGTGAGTGCTGTTTTCTAAACAATCAAGAGTCAGTTCTAGTCAGGTGGTAAGTGCTAGGATCAGCAAGACTAGCTGTAAGTAGTGCTACGAGAGTAGATGTTCTCTGAAGAGCTGGGTCTTCAGGAGTTTTTACTTACAACATTTACAATACTTTGATTTGTCTTCAGACAACCTCACCACTACCACAGAATTGTCATTTTATTTTGAAAATTTTCAGTGGTGTAAAATATTTTTAGAGTATGCCTGGTCCGATTTCACTGTAAGACAATTTGGTGTTAATGCAAACAATGTTCTTGCTTAAAACTCCTCAATGCTCAGTGCTCTCAAACAACATTTTGAACCTGTTTGCTTCTGAAAATAGACCCTAAGTTGTTAGGTTGTTTTCGCTCCGGAACGTTCCTTTGACTTTGAAATTAAAGAGGGGATATTTGTACATTATTGTAAAATATGGCAAATTAAATTGATCAAAATGTTATTTATAAAAGCAGTAAAAGTGGAAATATCCAAGGGGGGTGAATAGTTTTTATGGACCCTTTCAAGAGAGTTCCATTATCAGCATCATAGTTGGCCCCACAAGACTTCCTTTTTAACATTCCATATGTTATCTTAATGTAGAGGAAGTAGATTGGGGCCCAAATAGAACGTTCAAGCATTGTTTTTGTTTTTATTGTTGAAAGGGTCTATAGACACGTACTTCTTCTTCTTATCAGTGGAAGAAGTCTTTGAAGTCCTAATAGACTATTCAAATATTGTTTAAAAATCATTTCATTGACATTAATTGTAAAACAAATCTAACCGTGCTTCAGTTAAGAGGAGTGATCAGCAGACCTTCTCATCTCCTGATTACTGATTAATCTCAAGAGTTGATTTCTGATTGGTGGTTATCGGTGAATGTAATTTCTGCCAAGGTAAAAGCAGTGGAAAGAAACATAATTGCAGAAGGTAATCTGAAGCCAATGAGTCATCCTCTCATCAATCAGTGCTGTTTGTGATTTGTTTTGTTTGTTTAAATAGTTGTTTCAAGCGTGTGTGTGTGTGTGCTTTAGTAAACTAAGCCCTATATGATATCTGTAGAACATATGTATTGAGCAGATATTCTGTGCCTCTCTCTCTCCTTCTCCCTTTCCATCCCTCCTTCTCTCTCTCTATCCAGTTTCTCCTTATCCCTGCTTTGTTAACCTTTTGCTTGTTGCATCCTGAGTCCCATCAAACTAGAGTACCTACAACACTATCAGACTTATAGTCTTACATATGGATTTTAACAACCATGAACCATGCAAGATAACATTAACTTCAAATTAATGAAATCCGAATTAAAGGGAGAAAGCATGAAATTGTGGAAATGATAACATCATTACTCTTCCTCCAAAAGAAATAAAGCTTTAAGACATAAGAAGAACAGGTAATGTAGGGATATATCGCATTCTGAGAGGCTGCGACAGCAGCTGAAGATCTCAAGGAGACAAAAATGGCCCTCCCACCCTCTCACCGTAGAAACCGTCCCTTGGCAACTGCTATGAATGTGAAGCATATTCCACATCCTCCGACAGCCCAGGGACCCCCTCTCATTCTGAGTCTGAACCGAGCCAGATTGCTATCACAGACGCCTACATCACTGAGACTTTTCAGCTGACCGGGATCACTGACGCCTTCATCACTGAGACTTTTCAGCTGATCGGGATCACCGACGCCTGCATCGCGGATACAATCCTGCCAACCACTATCGCAGACACCTGCATTGCTGGCACAATCCTGCTGACTGCTATCACAGACGCCTGCATCGCCTGGCACGATCCTGCCTGGTCAACAGAGACAGAGAAGTGCAGATACTGTGAGTCATCCTTTCTACCATTATACCAGAATAATTAGCCATTCCATTCATCAGAGGGTACTTTTATGTTTATGAGTTTCCTACCTGGATATTTCGGCTATCACTGGGCATCTCTGGGCATCTCTGGGCATCATTGGGTACTGTGCATGTAATTGTTGCATGTAACTGTCAGGAGATCCATCATTATTATAAATGAATACGTGTATAATGTCACATGCAGCTAGTTAATTTGTCCGGTTTGCCTTGTTATGTAAATCTTGCTGGGGTAAATATGCGTTTTGGCTTATGATATTGCAATAACATCTTTTTCCTATACAAGACAGCGTAAAAATAAATATTCTTGAATACACACTAGACAGCACAATACACGCTTATCCGAGAGAGTTATTACAGTAATTCTCTTTTTGTCAGATATACACCTATCCAGTCTGAAATCTTCTCCAGTGAAAGATTCATGAGATATTAAGGAATAAAGTAGGCCTAATAGCTAAATCATGAATTCATAAAAGTAAAGTGTTACCGAAAGGGTTTGTCAATTCCACCCATTACACTTATACAGACAGTCGCAATTTGATATTCAATATTCAAGGTGGGCTTGCATTTTGTTAATATATTTTTCAAAAGTGACAATGCCACCATGAAACATTCTGTATTACTTTGGGTAGAAAGTATAATTAACATTTTGCCACAGTTTTTGAGTGCCTTTATTCAAATGGAAATGAAATAGCGTCTCCTGTGATTGCATTGCACTTTGCCACGCTTTGTGTGTCGCAAAATTCAAATGGCAATTCGATCGGCAAAACACATGGCAAAAGACTTAAGGAAGACCCGCCTTGATGAGAGGAATGAACAATCAATCTGTATCAAATATCAAGGAAGTGACATAGATCCCGCCTTGTTGAGAGGGCTGACAGATTGCAATGTCTTTTGCACTGAATGCAAATTGCGAAATTAATTGACATTTGAATTATGAGACTGAAGTACCATGGCAAAATGGAATGCATTTCAATCCATCTTTATTCTGTTTTTTAATAAAAAAAAACTAATTGAATTGAGGATTTCATAGCCACTCTGCATATTAAAATTGTATCGTAAAACCACCAATTACCAACCTTTTCGTTCGAAAATATGTTTAGAAAAAAACAACAATGTTTTTTAATACTTCAAAATAACATTTGATAAATGAACCATACATTTGTCAGTAGCCATAGGTGTTAAACAAAATCTAGTTTGGTTCTTACCGGGGCTTTTACTGCCTGAAAATCCGATTTTGTTTATCACCCTCTGAGTTTAATGCTGGGCTGGTGGGTGCCTAACCTTTCTCACGGCACATCAACGGTTAGACCGAGAATTCTCGTCGCAAATCAAAATTCCACTGGAGCTCCAAGCGGACAACACTGTTTACAGTTCTTCGAGTCACAGTAAAATGTAATTTTTGGTACATAGCTAATTTAGATACACTTATGGTGTGGGTGCTTGCGTTTCATTACGAATCCGCCGTCTTGGTTTGTATAGAAATTAATATTAAGTGACACATAGACGTAAAAGGTTGGAAATACGGGACGGTTGGTAATAGGTGACGTTCTTATACAATGTATTTTTAAATTGCATTATTAAATTGCATAATAAATTGTCAATTGCTTAACGCAATGTCTTATTGAATTGCAAATTGCATTGCCATTTGAATTATTCTACATATATGCTTTCATATGTATCGCTTCACCTTAGCTTCTCACAGATGCTCTGCTCAGTGATCTGACCCAAGCCCAGCCCAGCTACGTAACTCTGAAGTCCTCCGCACATACAGTAGGGCCTGATATGAGCGTCCGCTTCACACTCCGCTTTCAGCATTCAGTTACACCAGATTACATTGTTTTCAATACAACCCCACACACAAGCCTTGAACTCTGTTGCCACTGCCGTAACAATTGCAAGTCAGTTCTGTTTTTGTTGGAGCCAAAATCTATTCATTATCGAAAGCTTTTAAGCTTAACATTTTGAGATGGCATACTCATGTCAGTGAATCGCTTAAAGGGACACCAGGCAAGCTTGATGCTTTTTCTCTATGAAGCTCCTCCTAGCGTCTGTACGTGTCGATACGTGTGCGAGCCCTCGTTCGGTCTGAAGCTCTTTTCCTTTTCTTTGCATCTTCCGTCAAGGGTTTTCGCTGCTTCTTCACTGGCTCCATTATACACACGTTTGCAACAGTCACTAGCGTTTTGTTAGCCTGCCTCTGTGCTGGGGATGCAGGATGTAAACTGATCCTGCTTCTCGCGATGTCTAAGATTTTGTGCAAGGTCGGCGGGTCGGATACACTGAACTTGCATATTCTTTCTAATTGTGGACAGGATATTCTTCCTACAGGCAGTAGGGGTGGGAGAGAGAGTCTTCATTCGCCCTGTAATGAGTCTTTTAACCATATATCGACTTACGAAGATGATTAATTAACACGAAAACGTTGCCTGGTGTCCCTTTAACTAATGCCTTGTGCTGTGTGTTCAGTGGTCAGATGATCCAAGCACGGCCCAGTTGACTCTAACCCCTCCGCTGTGTGTTGACAGGAGCAGAGGGCAGGAGAGGAACACAAATACCCCCGAGCAGAGGAACTCCGAAAGAGAGAGAGGCGGTAGGGCAGTTAAAAGAGAGAGAAGGGTGAAAGCAACAGGGGCATCGGGGGCATCCTGCTGGGGGTGGAACAGGGGCACAACCGGTCCTTAATCGGGCTATAGAGGGACGGCTGTTACCATGGGGTCCAGTTCCTCATCCTACACCCCAAAATCCATCTATCTGGACGTGGATGGAAAAGTCCAGAAGGTGAGCAGCTGCTGTCATCCCCCAGAAACATTCAAACATATTTCAAGGCAAGGCACGTTAAAGTGTAAATGTCAGGTTAAAAAACATTTTTGACAGATGAAGGGACATGAAGCAAGATAGTAGTGAGTAGTGATTTTTCTTGAATGTATGTCATGCTAGAGTCTACTACCTGCCTGACATAAAAAATATCCTGATACATGTTTTCTTTACTGGCAACCATTATTGATCTTAAAATGTGATGAAGAGGATATGGGTAAGTAGCAATGCTTGAAAATGCCAGTTGTCACTTGCCATCACATATTTAGCCTAAACTAAGTAGAATCAGTAAGAAACTCATTAATCTGTGTTCAGCCAACCATGGGCATATATGCTTCCTGCTTTAGAGACCTGACTATAAACCCATCAGTGTATATGGGCTACCACACATTTGCTCTTTATATATCCATCTGCTTATCAACTAATGTTAGCTATAGACAGACTATTAATTTGCTTACTGATTCTACTTAACTTGTTGTATATGAAAGCCTATGTGTATGTCTACACAACAGCCATTTTGAAGCCATGATACATACTAATAGTGATCTGATCCTACTCACACCCCTAATCAATTTCTCACTGATGGCCATGATTTACCTAAATGTTGTAGCCTATTTGTCTTTACTTTGTCCCTGCCAGTCAAGCTCATGCTTATGAACCACTGGTATGTCATTATCAGTGTACAAGAAAATGCAGTTAAAACCCATTCTCCCCTATGCTAAACTTTGCTGGAGTCCCTCTTATGAGGTCATCACTGTGTCTGGAATGTTCATAAATTCAGTTATAAAAATAATTAAGGGATAATGTATTGTCCGCCGGTAATTATCAGAAAATAAGTCCCGACAGGGAGAACAGAACCCTGTCGCGCAGCGGAGGGGTTTTGCTTCAACCTGAAGGGACTTATTTTCTGATAATTACCGGCGGACAATACATTATCCCGCTTATTACACGGCTACTTGCCAAAAACGATAAAAGAAATCTAACACAATGAATCTTTAAAAAGAAACTTCACAGTTTCAGGTGTTGCGTGGCAACGTCTTACTAGCTTACTTTCCCTTTCAATGAAATTCCATTGCGCGAACGGAATTCTTGCGGAGGGATATGAAAGACGTTAATCAACCCGTTGCCATTGACAGCGGTGATTATATACTTTGCCGGTGATTTATATAGATTTAACATAGGCCCGAACGTTGGGAAGGCCCATTCATGTGAATGGAACTTTCTGCAGCATTCTGAAGAGCCGTGTAATAAGTAAGGGATAATGTATAGAATGCCGGTCATTATTGGGAAAATAAGTCTCAACAGGGCGGGTCTTGTTTCGCCCTGAAGGGACTTATTTTCCCATAATGACCGGCGTTATTATCCCGCTTATTTTACGGCTACTTGCCAAAACGAAAAAATAAACTCCACGATATGTCTCTTTACACTTATTTGTTACCGTTTCGTCGTGGCTTTTGCTGAGAAACAAAATCTGCTTTCACTTTTGAATGAAGTTCCAATGCAAGAAGTGACCGGAATACTTGCGGAGTGATATGATCAGCAGCATAATACCCGTTGCCATTGACAGCGGTAATTATGTTTGCAGCGGTAATTACATTAATTTATTTTACTGTAGAACGTTGGGAAATCCCATTCAAGTCAATGGAGCGTTCTACTAGCATTGTGAAGATTGCATTTAGCGTTCTACTAGCATTGTTCTATTGCATTTAAAGTTGATTTTTCAAGAAAAAACATTACTTACTGCTTCATGTCCCTTCATTTGTCAAAAATGTTTTTTAACCTGACATATAGGCCTACACTTATTTATATAGCATATTTCATACACAGGGGTAATTCAATGTGCTTTACATAAACAAAAGCAAAGAATACCAGTCAATAAATGTAAACATAATAAAAACAATTTTTATAGAAATAAAAATGTGAAAAAATAAAAAAATGTTACAAAAAGTAAAGTACATATAGAATAACTAAGACATATTTCAGTTGTCGCTTTCTCTCTTGGAAATCCCATACAAGCTCAAGGCATTGTCTCATTTTTACGGTAATTTCTCAACTATTAGCTGCGGCTTATACATTGATTTTGCAAAATTTATTCAGCTATGAGGTTAATACACAGAGGCAGTTAATATGGTATTGATATGGTTTTGTTTCTTTTAACTTGCATAAAACACTGCCCTGCGGCTTTTACACAATGCGGCTAATACACATAAAATTACTATATATTCATCTAAGAGCACATGTAGTGTGGTAAGGTTAAATTATCACTGTGGCCATCTAAAGTATTCCTTTACTGTACAGAATAATGATCACACTTGTTATTCGCCTTCATTTTTTAAAAAGTCTATGTACCGTAATTTCCCAACTATTAGCCGCGGCTTATACATTGATTTTGCAAAATTTCTTCAGCTATGAGGTTAATAATACACGGGGGTAGTTAAAATGGTATTAATATGGTTTTGTTGCTTTTTCCCACACAGGAAATTACTGTATTTATTTTTTTTATTTTTAAACAGTAACACTCACAACAAACACTATACACAAACAATAGTAATGCCATGATAATAACATACATGAGACATATGTATAAATAGAAAGGAAAATGTATATTTTTTTATCTGTACTTCTTAGCTGTTACTTATAATCTGTACATGATTGGTCTTTGTGGACTCTCCATGAATAGTAGGCTTCTCACGTGCCTGTAAAAATATCCCCTGGGAAAGGACATTTCACAGCTGCTGCTGTCAGGACCAACCTAAGGACACCTGGAAGTAGCATACCACTTGTGTGTGTGTGTGTGTGTGTGTGCCCGTGTGCATTGTGTGTGTGTGTGTGTGTGTGTGTGTGTGTGTGTGTGTGTGTGTGTGTGTGTGTGTGTGCGTGCATACAGTATGTGTATGTGCCTGTGAGTGTGTGTGTGTGTGTGTGTGTGTCAATACTGAAGTGAATGGTAAAGTGAAGTCAATGTGATGTAAACATGCTGAATACTGTGCGAACAACACACACATACATACAAAAGGCATCTCCTTAGACATCCTCTCGTCTTTTCATCAAAATGAATCTGTAGCCTACTTATGTATCACTTCATCTGAGCTCAGACAGAAGACTGGCAAAAGAAGTGGAGCAGGTGTGTATGTTTAATTCATAAGCTCTAAGCGTTTGGCTTAGAGATAAGGGTCCAGAAGTGACCATTCCAGGCTGACACACACACACACACACACACACACACTCTTGGACAGCCTCTGAGTGGCTCGAGGGTAGACCTGGACATGACATCTACCCACTCATGTTCAGGATGCTGGAAATGCTCAGGCTACAAGAACACTTGTCCAGGACATCTGTTTATTTTGGTGTGTGTGGTGTGAGGTGAGTGTCTTTGTGTGTGTGTGTATGTGAGGGTGAGTGTGTATGTGTGTGTTTGAGGCGTAAGTGTTAACTCGAATCTCTCTCTCTCTCTGGACAAAGCCAGTTTTTACTATCCTGTGTGTGTGTGTGTGTGTGTTTCTCTGTGTGTGTCTTCAAATGTAATTCTGACTCGTGTCATGTCTCACACCTGCAGGTGGTGTTCAGTCGTCACTGTTCTCCATGTGACATTAAAGAACTCCTCTGTTCCTCCTCCAACATACCCAGGTCAGAGCCCACGACCTCTCACTGCCCTTCACTTCCCCTCATACTGAACTTCATTTACAATGATATTGTCCCCCCTGCAAAAAAAGGGCCTTCTGTAATGTGTAATTTTGACTGAGGTCTAAATGATGTTTAGTGTAATGACCTCTCTCTCTCTCTCTCTGTGTGTGTGTGTGTGTGTGTGTGTCTGTGTCTCTGTGTGTGTGTGTGTGTGTCTGCAGGAACACAGCCATCATGATGGTAGACCCCGAGGGTGCCCTGGTCTCAATTGACCCCACCATGCCAACTAACTCCCCCAGGTAGGCAGGTCTGCACACTATAGGTGAACCTGGCCGCCATGTTCTCTAATTGCCCCTGCCATGTTCTCTAAACCTATTCTTTGAATATCTCCATTTAAAATAGGTATATTCAGGCTTCAGCATATAACAATACAAGTACAAAGTTGTAACAATTTACAATTCACTGAATCTTGAAAATATTGTGTCACAAAATATTTGAAAATACTGAATGTTCCGCTGATCGTATGGGCCCACAAATGTAGGTGTCTTGCTTCTTCCACTGTGTCAATGAAAATATGGACTTAAGTGAGTCCTTTTATTACTTCCTGTTTCATATGACGGTGTTTCCTCTCCACATGCAGCTCCCTGTACAAGGTGGTGCCCCTGTCAACTGGACAACTTGGAGGTAGAGAGTTTGCACTTATTTCTAAAGCTTTACTTTCTTCTTCTGCCTTTCGTCCTCCTGCTCCACTGTCATGACAGGCCATTCTGTGCTTACCTAGACCATTTGCTCGAAGGCTATTCTGTTATAATAATAATAATAATAATAATAAGCTTTATTTGTATAGCACCTTTCATACACAGAATGCAGCTCAAAGTGCTTTACATTTGAAGCATGTAACACAATAATAGTCAGTCAGTCATTATCAATCACTTTTCTTTGCTGTTTATGATCTACTCAGCAACATATCAAAAATATAGAAAATGACGTCATAAGACTGGCAGCCTTAACCCTCTTACCCCCTTATGCCATATGTTCTAAATCCACTCTGTGATTACTTGTTCTAAGAACACTCTGTGGTCAAATAATATGTTCTAAGGTCACTCTGTGATAGCATGTTCTAAGATTCTGTGAATGGATGTTTGAAGACTATCCTGTGATAGCATGTCCTAACTTCACTCCTTAATTACACATTCTATGACCACTTTATGGTTACATGTTCTAAGACAAGATTCAAGACCAAAGTGGTTCTGTGTTCTAAGGCCTCTATGTTCTGTTTCTCTGCAGAGAAGGAGGACATGTTCCAGAATGTTCTATCCCAGGTGGCTGAGCAGTTCAGCAAGTAATGGCTACATCTGACTTGTGACTTCCATGTGTTACTGTAACTACATTAACTTGATCAAAGGCAGTTTACCATGAGAGTGTTTGTTATTGCAGTGCCTTTTTCATATTCAAAGTTGAATAAAACAATGAACAACAAGATTGGTGTGATTGCTGTTGATTAAAGCACAAGAGCCACAAATGAACCAAAACTCAGCCAAAACTAGCCATTACCAATAGCCGATTACTGTTGCAGTAGGTGAAAGTGTGTTGCAGATGTTCTCTTTTCTGCAGGGCTTTCCGAATAAATGAGCTGAAAACAGAAGTGACCAACAGGCTAGCCATGCTTGAAAAGAGAGTGGAGTGTAAGTGTTGACCACTCAAAAAATGCATGTGGTTTAAAAATCAGCAGCACTGTGGTTTTACATTCATGTTTGTATATTATTTAACATTTTACTGTCATGTATGTGATGAAGGCTATGATTGTGTTGCAGTGGAAGGCTTGAAGGTGGTAGAGATCGAGAAATGCAAGAACGATCTCAAGAAACTCCGTGATGAGATGACCTCCAGAGCAGGCGGAAGGTACAAATTTCATCATCAACAACAACAACAATAATCACAACTCATGTCATTACACTCAGATCTGAACTGAGGTCAGTTCGAAGGAGAACATTTCACAGTAACTAACCTTATGTCTTGTGTCTCTTATTCAGGGTGAACTGTCCGTGCAGGTATAACTTCTCAGATGATGGGAAGAAGCTAACTCCTCGCCGTGACGTCCCTAGCTATCCAAAGGTACTGTATATTCCTCTTTGTTGGTTTTGTGTGCCTTAGGTTAGGTTTGTGTTAGTTTTGCGTTTAGGTTTTTGTTAGTTTTGTGTTGGGGTTGTGCTAGCCTTAGTTTATAGGTTTGTGTTAGCTTTGTGTTGGGGTTGTGTTAGCCTTAGGTTTGGTTTGTGTTAACTTTGTCTTGGAGTTGTGTTAGCCGTAGGCTATGTTTGTGTTAGCTGTGTGTTATCTTTATTTGAGCTTTGTGTTAGCATGTATTAGCTCCTGAGTTTCCCAGGCCCATGCTTCTCATTGCTGTCTTTTCTCTAGTACACACTTTCTCAGGAGACCATCGAGGCTCTGAAAAAGCCCACCTTTGATGTCTGGCACTGGGAACACAATGAGGTGAGACTGAGCAGTGAGGAAAAGTGTGATCGGGGGTTTCATTACGATTGGGGGATGGTAATTCTGACACATGTTACCACATGTAACTACCACACTACCAGCAACGCTAAGTTCCCGCAGCAAATCCAAAGTTCTCTTGGCAGAGGCCCCATCTCATACACGATTACTCGTCATCATACACAATCACATTGTTTCCAGACGATAACAAGTGACAAGACATGGTCACTTCATTGATAAAAACACATGACCATCACGCTGTAATTTCCAGCAGAGAGAGAATAGACAACTCAAGCACAAACCTAGCCTGACGAGCCAGACCCACATTAAAATGTAGGGTCTGGGCACTCACCGTTCGCAGTGCTCTCAGTCCGAGGGGCGGGATAATCAGTTGTCTTTCAAATTCCCTCTGCACACAATAGGACAGCGGCAGCGCTATGAGTCTCATGCGTTTCCCACCAGCGGAGCTAGTTGGCTAGTTCAAACGTTTGCCAACTTAATAAAAGCTTAACTCGTGTCACACTGTTCCCCAACAGCAACATCCATCTTATTTGTTTTCAAGTAGCAGGGAATTCAAGCCAAACCGTTGCAACTCTGCCATCAATCATTATGTTAAGCCCACCTAACGACTCTATACACGATTTCATTGGCCTGATTGAGTTTCGATTTCTGGAGCTCACAAGCCAACGGAGAGTTGCTAGACTAGCCCTGGCAGCAAATGTAATTTGCTGCCGCTAGGGGCGCGTCTAGATTTCTAGGCTAGCACAAACATGCACCCTTCAATCTTTCTCTCGATTTAAGGTTGATGATGATCAACCTTAAATCGATGATGTTAATATGTCAGCAACTTTCCTGTGTAGAAATATAGGCAGTGCATGTCACAGTCACTTTTTTGTTCCGAGGAAAGCCCTCACTATTCTAACAATGGATGTCACATGATCTTTATTGGAGTGCAGTTAATGGAGAGAGCAAGCTGGATGCACAGAAATGTATGTTGCATTAGTAAGACACTCAAAAACTGGGGGAAAAGTTCTTCCCAGACATAACTAGGAGTACACTACCCTATCTTCAGGACATTTAGACCAGGAGATGTCAATCCAGAGCCAAGAAAATAATCAGAGACCCAACTCACCCCAGTCATCCCAACTTTAGCCTCTTCTGGGAAACATTACTGCTGCCTGAAAGCCAGTACTGAGAGACTGAGAAAAAGCTTCCACTTACAATCTATCTGCATCTTGAATGAGGACTGTACCACTTCAGCAATGCGCAAAATAAAAGTGATATTTTCTCAACAAAGCACAAGGCTGGGGCACCTGCACCATACACCGGCGACCCAAGTTCGATTCCCACCCTGGTCCTTTCTGGATCCCTCCTCAACCATCTTCCCCACTTGCTTTCTGTCATTCTCCACTATCCTACCTGATTAAAGGCATAAAAAGCCCCAAAAATATACATCAAAAAACGAAGCACAATTGTGAATGGTCAGTGTTTCAATAAGTGGAACAATGTGATTAAATATGATTTTATCTTCTCAGTTCAGTTCAGTTCAGTTTAAGCATATTGTCCCAAAGGGAAACTTGTCTCGCAGTCAGGTACACATATTTAGCCCAAGATACACAAAGACACAAGATGGGGAAAAAAGACACAGGTTAATATAAGTTAAGAAAGTTAAGAAACTGTCTTATCAATCTATGTTTCTGACAGATGGTCCATGGTCTCTCCATTTTCATTTCAGATAAATGTAACAACTGATCTCCTGAACTGAAATCTGATTTTGACAGTGTATCTTCAATTGCATCCACCAAAAACTGTGGTAGATAAATTGAGGGGGTCAGAATGTTAAGGGAGGGCATCTGAGGCTTCTGAGAGGGCATACGCATAGTCCACATTTAACATTATAAATGCTTGTATTTTGTTATTGCTTGAACTTGCACCGATGTCCTCACCTCAAACAAACTCTAAAAATAATCCTGATATTTGCAATATTTGTGAGTTTAAGCGATATTTGCGTATTTCCGTATTTTGGCTTTGGGCTTGTAACTGAAGGGTTGTCAGTTCAATCCCCGACAGTAGGAAAAATGTGGGCAGGGGAAATGGTTGAGCACTCCGAGTTAGTGTGTGCTTCAGCTCACTGTGTGTTCACTATGTGTTCACTGTGTGCTGTGTGTGTTTCACTAATTCACGAATTGGGATACATGCCAAATTTTCCTCACGGGATCAAAAGAGTATATATACTTATACTTCCATTACTCGTTTTTCATTTCACATTTTAGATTTGCACTTTTTCAATGTTAATGGAAACACACCTCTGATGCTTTTTGCCGTTTAACACAAGCAGAGTGTCTTCCTGTCTGATGGCTTTTACAGTTTAACACACACAGAGTGTCTTTCTTTCTGATGGCTGTTGCAGTTTAACCCACACAAAGTGTCTTTCTGTCTGATGGCTTTAACAGTTTAACACACACAGAGTGTATTTCTATTTGATGGCTGTTGCAGATGCTGAGCTGTCTGGAGTACATGTATCACGACCTCGGGCTGGTGAAGGAGTTCAACATGAACCCCATCACGCTCAAGCGCTGGCTGGTGAGAGTACGCTTTGAACCATTAAATAAACAACACCTTTGAACCACTGAATAACATGTTAAGACTTTAAACCATAAAACAATAACACATTTCAATGATAAAATAACACATTTGAACCACTAAATAATACCTATAGGCTAAATGACACATTTGAACTCGTACTGGGATAGCTCTACCTTTAACATCTTGTACTGAGATAACACTACCTATATTATATCATACTGGGATAACACTACCTTTATCATCTGTGGTAGCATAGTGGTTAAGGAGCTGGGCTAGCAGGTAGTAGCCAGCAAAGTTGTGGGTTCAATTCCTGGATTACACCTTTGTGTCCTTGGCACTTAACTCCAAGTTGCTCTGTTGGTACAACGGCCCCTTGTCTTGATATATGTAACACATAGGGAAGTCACTTTGGATAAATGAATAAATGTAAGGGACTGTTCGTTATTTATTGAACGGCGCGTCACCCTCCTGTGGCCAATATTGTGGATAAAGCACTTTCTAATCCTCGATTAGCTTGTTGTATCCTGTTTGGTCTTTCCCCTATTTCTAAAGACCAATAAGAAAGATATTAACATTGAACACTACACAAACAGTAATTTATTTATTTTTCGTTTAGGCGATTTATTTTTTATATTGACGTAAGAGTTGACGGATCCAATAAAAAAGGTTCCGGATCCAACGTCGGAGGTGCTGGAACATGTTCCGGCGTGTTCCGGCTCAAATTAAGCCCTGATGTTAACCTATTTAAGTTTAACGGCGTGATTGTCGTGAGAGCACGATTCATTGGCGCTTGCATGTTCGGCCGTATGTCTACATGCGCACCTGCCTACCATCAGGCTACTCAGCTACTAGAGAAAGAATTTCCCCTGTTTGTATGTTCACTCCAAGTTGGCCTACCATAACTAACCAACTCTGCACTGTAGACCCTAAACTGGCTATTTATATTTTTCTGTGAAATAAGCAAATGTATTTGTTCAACTTTATGAAGCAGAATTACGCAATAAGCTACTTGGAACGTAACACATTTTTGTTTGCGCAGGAGAGAGAATGACAGCGATTAACAAATTGCACTTGTTGCTGTTTACCAATAAATACTATATATTTTTGCAAACAACAAAAACAGAAAGGATGGAGACAGCAAAGCTAGAGATTGGGCAGGAACAAGGTCAATTGGTAGATATTTCTGGCAAAACGTTAGGAGCTGGATGTGGATGAATGAAGCACAAGTATGCTTTACTAATGTTAAGCATGCACGCTGTTTAACGTTACACGGTATACTAAAAGTAAGCCAAAGGTAAATGTAGCCTTTTTAGGGCTGTGTAAAGTTGTCCAAATTACTGTAATATAGGCTATTAGGCGTGAATAAAGTAGGCTACTTTGTTGCTACAACCCTTCCGACGTTAATGGGGACGATGTTGACATTTTCCCGTATTTTGGGTGAGAAATCTCCCTTATTTTCAATGTTCAATGTTGACCGCTATGGAACGAAAGAGAACGTAATATGGCGCCAGAAATCACATTCCCTCTAGAACCTTTGCTAGTGCCTAGATGTCCCTCAGTCTCCATTGAGTCTCTACGAAAGCCGCAGCGCGAGGCCTTTATCTTGCTACTCTGCAAGAAAGAAGGAAATGAAGGGTAAATGTGGTGTGCAGAGAGGGGTGCCCGAAGTGTGAAGACTGAGTCTGAGAGCTACATGGAAAATATGCACCTAGGCCACTTCGTGAGATAGCTCTACCTTTAACAGATATCATCCTGAGATAGCTCTACCTTTAACATATCCTACTGAGATAGCTCTACCTTTAATATCAATCATACTGAGATAACACTTTCTTGAGCATCTTACATTTCCATCTTATGTTTCCCAAACCACTGACCTCAGAGGTGTGGCGATGTTTGTTTTATACTGCTGATGTGAAGTGGTTAGCCGGCACTACATGTTTGCCATTTTGTTCGTGTCTGGTAGCTAGCCATCCAGGAGAACTACAGGAACAACCCCTTCCATAACTTCCGCCACTGCTTCTGTGTCAGCCAGATGATGTATGGCATGATTCACCTCTGCAACCTGCAGGTAACACACACACACACACACACACACACACACACACACACACACACACACACAAAACCCTACTGATTTATCTTCTCTGGAGGTAAAAAAACACAGAACCCTATTTATTTCTTTAACCTCCAGGTGCGTAAAACACATACACACACAAACACACACACACACACTTCTCCCAAGATGATGCCAGTAGCAATTATGTTCACAGAATGGCAGTCAGTGGAAAAACTGAATCCCCAAGGAATGCCAGCTTAATAACTAGCAAGGCATGGAAAATCTGGTTTGGTGTGATTGTGTGTTTGCCTTGATTATGTGTTGGTGTGTGGTGTGTGTTTTTTCCCGCAGGAGAAGCTGACTTTGACAGACCTGGGGGTGTTGATGACGGCCGCTGTTTGTCATGACCTAGACCACCCGGGATACAATAACACGTAAGACTTCCCCTCTGATTTCTATCTGTCACCACTCACCAGAATGCTGCAATCTGCTTTAGTGGGATCTGTCAGGGCTTCACAGCTGATACCCTGTTTCACATGCAGTCATTAAAGTAAATCACACTAACATGGATATTTGTCATTTGTAATTTATTTATTTAAGATAGGGACTTATAGGGAATTATAACCAGTGGCTAATTTCCATCTTTAGTCCCATGGGCAGATTGATGGTCCCTAATAAATTAGAATAAGTTAAGTACATAAAACAACACTAACAATAATAACCAACAAACAAACAATCGATGTACAAATCAAACAAAGTTATGACAGCAGTTTTGATTTTCCAGTAACCATGTTCGGTGAATGAGGTAAGAGTTGACAGTTCACGTATTGCACCTGGTACTGTATTTCAGGTTTGAAATGCTCTATAAGAGAATACAGCTTGTCCTAAATGGGACTAAGCAATCCCCTCTAGAACCTACTCTGGTTTGCCTGTGTGGATTGACCTGAACAATACAATGTGTTATTACACGGCTCTTCACAATGCTAGTAGAATGCTCCATTGGCTTGAATGGGATTTCCCAAAGTTCTACGGTAAAATATATTCATTAATTACCGCTGCAAACATATAATTACCGCTGTCACGGGCAACAGGTTTTGTGCTTCTGATACATCTTTCATATCACTACGCAAGGACTGGAACTTCATTCAAAAGTGAAAGCAGACGGTTGATCAGCTGTGTTCTAAAGAATGTTTAGATTCTGTCCGCTGCGCGTCGGGGTCCGGTTCGCCCTGTCGGGACCTTTTTTCCCAGTAATGACCGGCGTTCTATACATTATCCCTTACGTAGTGTAGATGGGGCTAGACAATGAAATGTTTTAAATACAAGAACAGAGTCGATGTATTTAACAGTATCCTCCCATAGGGGACCAGGGGGAACAGTCTGTGGCTGGGGTGAAAACAGTCTTTGATGTCTTCAGGGGCAGCCGTGGCCCACTGGTTAGCACTCTGGACTTGAAACCGGAGGGTTGCCGGTTCGAGCCCCGACCAGTGGGCCGCAGCTGAAGTGCTCTTGAGCAAGGCACCTAACCCCTCACTGCTCCCCGAGCGCCGCCATTGAAGCAGGCAGCTCACTGCGCTGGGATTAGTGTGTGCTTCACCTCACTGTGTGTTCACTGTGTGCTGTTTGTGTTTCACTAATTCACCGATTGGGTTAAATGCAGAGACCAAATTTCCCTCACGGGATCAAAAAAGTATATAAACTTATACTATACTTTGATAATGCTGTGCGCCTTACGCAAGCATTTTTTGCCCTGGATGGCCTCGATGGAGGGGAGTGAGGAGGAGATGCATTGGGCAGTTTTCTCCATCCTCTGCAGTGCTTCCGGTCAGAGGCAGAGCAGTTGCCATACCATACTGTGACACAGTTGGTGAGGATGCTCTTGATGGTGCAGCGGTAGAAGTTCACCAGGATCTGAGGAGATAGGTGGACTTTCTTTAGTGATGTGTTACATACATCACTAAAGATTAAAGTGTGTATTACATACATCACTCATGATAGCTGTTAGTTCTTGTGAAGCCTAATTTTTGTTTTTAGTGAGTACATACAGAACTGCATCATCGGCATTCATTTGGCAGGTTACATGTGGTGGACAGCAACTTAACATATCATTTATATACAGCAAAGACTCTCGCTCTACAGTATATTCTGTTCTAATCAGCTGTTCACTGATGTTTTTGTGGTCCACAAATGTTGCCTTTCTCTACTTCTGTTTGTCAAACTTGCCAAAAAATAAGACTTATGGACACCTGCAAAGAAATATACTGTAACTTTATCTCTTCTCCTGAGATTAATGTGTGTGTGTGTGTGTGTGTGTGTGTGTTTGTGTGTGTGTGTGTGTGTGTGTGTGTGTGTGTGTGTGTGTGTGTATTCATTCGTGTGTGTATGTATAATCATCTGTGCATGTAACTGTGTGCATGCATGTGTATGCGTGTGTGTGTGTGTGTGTGTGTGTGTGTGTGTGTGTGTGTGTGTGTGTGTGTGTGTGTGTGTGTTTGTGTAGGTATCAGATAAATGCGCGCACAGAGTTGGCTGTGCGCTATAATGACATATCTCCTCTGGAGAACCACCACTGCGCTGTGGCCTTCCAGATCCTCTCTCTGCCCGAGTGCAACATCTTCGCCAACGTAGAGCCTGAGGCCTATAAGCAGATCCGACAGGTACACAGGAGGATGTGTCCGTGTGTGCATGTGTGTGTGTGTACAGTACGTGTGTGTCACTGCTCTCTGCCCGAGTGCAACATCTTCGCCAACGTAGAGCCTCCTTCTCTAGGAGGTTTTAATATGGGCTGGTTTTATTGTTATTTGGTTTCTTTTTGATTGTCAATAAAGGAACTTTAAAAGTCAAAGTCTCTCTCTCTCTCTCCATCTCCATGTCTCTCCATCATTGTCCACCATCTCTCCATCTTCCCCCTCTTTCATTCCTTCCCCCCCTCTCTCTTTCCTTCCCTCCCCCCCTCTCTCTCCTTCCTTCCTTCCCCCCCCTCTCTCTCCTTCCTTCCCTCCATCTCTCTACCTCTCTTGGCTTCTTTCTTCTCTTTGTCTCCCCCCCCATCTCCTTCTTTCTTGTCCCGCTCTACTAGTCCCTCTCCTTATTTCACCCTCTCTCCTCTCTCTCTCCCTCCCTTTGTCCCCATCTCTCCCTCTCTCCCTCCCTTTGTCCCCATCTCTCCCTCTCTCCTTATTTCACCCTCTCTCCTCTCTCTCTCCCTCCCTTTGTCCCCATCTCTCCCTCTCTCCTTATTTCACCCTCTCTCCTCTCTCTCTCCCTCCCTTTGTCCCCATCTCTCCCTCTCTCCTTATTTCACCCTCTCTCCTCTCTCTCTCCCTCCCTTTGTCCCCATCTCTCCCTCTCTCCTTATTTCACCCTCTCTCCTCTCTCTCTCCCTCCCTTTGTCCCCATCTCTCCCTCTCTCCTTATTTCACCCTCTCTCTCTCTCTCTCCCTCCCTTTGTCCCCATCTCTCCCTCTCTCCTTATTTCACCCTCTCTCTCTCTCTCCCTCCCTTTGTCCCCATCTCTCCCTCTCTCCTTATTTCACCCTCTCTCTCTCTCTCTCCCTCCCTTTGTCCCCATCTCTCCCTCTCTCCCTCCCTTTGTCCCCATCTCTCCCTCTCTCCTTATTTCACCCTCTCTCCTCTCTCTCTCCCTCCCTTTGTCCCCATCTCTCCCTCTCTCCTTATTTCACCCTCTCTCTCTTTCTCTTCTTCCCTTTCTCCATCTCTCTCCTAATTTCTCCACCCTCTCTCCTCTCTCTCCCTCCCTTTGTCCCCATCTCTCCCTCTCTACTCCTTTCTCCACCCTATCTCTCTCTCTCCTCTCTCTCTTCCCCTCTCTCCTTCCCTTTGCCCCATCTCTCCCCTTCTCTCTCTCCCTCTCTCTTTCTCTCCTGTCTCTCTCCCCCTCTCTCTATTCCTTTGCCTCATGTCTCCCCCTCTCTCTCCTTCTTTCTCCACTCTCTAGCCCCCTCTCTCTCTCCCTCTCTCTCTCTCTCTCTCTCTCTCTCTGACTATATTACAGTATTTTTACAGTTAGCACTCACACATGTGGTTTTGGTTAATGAGGGCCATGCTTCTCATGTGCAGGCCATCATCACCTTGATCTTAGCCACAGACATGGCACGACATGGCGAGATACTGGATTCTTTCAAGCACAAAGTGGACAATTTCGACTTCACCAACGAGGAGCACGTCACATGTGTGAGTCGGGGGGGCCACAGGGCAGGGCAGCAATTTCAGGGTCATTTACACACATTCACATGTGCGCACACACACACACACACACACACACACACACAAACATACAAAGACACACACACACTGATATACACAAGCAGACACACACACAGGCACACAGACGAAAGATATTGAAGTAGGCCCTCAATGAGCCCTTCAGTCGTGAGGTGGGGAAAAGGTGCATGTCTGGATACATTAAAAGGCTTCTTTGTTTTTCGCTAAACTGAGTCTCTGTGTGTGTGTGTGTGTGTGTGTGTGTTTGTGTGTGTATATGTGTGTGTGTACTGTATGTGTATATGTGTCTGTGTCTGTGTGTGTGTGTGTCTGTCTGTGTGTGTGTTTGCTTGTCTCCATAGTTGAAAATGGTCCTGATCAAATGCTGTGACATCTCTAATGAGGTGCGGCCGACGGAAGTGGCAGAACCGTGGGTGGACTGTCTGCTAGAAGAATACTTCATGCAGGTGACTCCCCTCCCGTGTGTGGGTGTGTGTGTGTGTGTATGTATGCCGCATTGCCTGCTCCCCAGCCTGGGCTAAATCTGGACTGAATTACAATAATCATAATAATATTTAGTTATATAATACCTATCGGTATTATATAACTAAATATTAAGAGCCCAAGTTGGTTTCAGTGGGCATTGGATACAACTACTGTAGTATTGATTAGCCTGGTCTGAATGGACTAAACCCTGATCTGAAACACTAAACTCTGGTCTGAACAGAGTACCACTGGTATCCTGGTCAGTGTGTGTGTGTGTGTGTGTGGAGCCCCACGTTGTCGTTTTTTAATTACATTTTGGGAGATACTCCGTTGTACAGACATTCTCTTTTCGACCTTATCGTACACCTTGTCCTGTAGCTGGCCTAAAGATGGGTGGGAGGTGGGATGTGCACACAACCACTCTACCAATCCCCAGAGTGTGTGTGTGTGTGTGTGTGTGTGTGTGTGTGTGTGTGCATGTGTCCCACTACTAACCTGACTGATCTCTCCCCCAGAGTGACCGGGAAAAGTCAGAAGGTCTCCCAGTTGCCCCCTTCATGGACCGAGAAAAAGTCACCAAGCCAACGGCTCAGATCGGATTCATCAAGTTTGTGCTCATTCCCATGTTTGAGACAGTCATGAAGGTCAGAGCGCCTTGTCAGGACTGTGTGTGTGTCTGTGTGTGTGTGTGTCTGTGGATGTGTGTGTGTCTGTGTGTGTGTCTGTGTGTCTGTGTGTGTGTGTGTGTGTGTGTGTGTGCGTGTGTGTGTGTGCATGCGTGCATGTGTTTTTGTGTGTGTGTGTCATGAAGGTGAAGT
>NC_055973.1:21259829-21367329 GCF_018492685.1 Alosa sapidissima
ACAATAAATTAATTTATGTGAACCCAATCATGTGACATGTATCACCCAATCATGTGTCAGGTGTCCGCTTACAGTAATTTCAGGCAGTCCGCGTAACACTGGTGTGTGTGTGTGTGCATCCGTGCATGTAGGTGTGTTTATTTCATGCACGTGTGTGCATGAGTGCATGTGTGTACGTACGTGTGTGCGCGTGTGTCCGTGCCTGTGTGTGTGCATGTGTATGTGCCTGTGTGTGTGCATGTGCGTGCGTGTGCATGCATGTGTACTGTGTGTGTGTGTTTGAGTGTGTGTGTGTGTGTGTGCGTGCATGTGTGTAGATATGGCCACCATAAACGGAATTCCACGAAACTTGGCATGCATTCAGAGGGTGTGATAATGATCCTACATTCGGATCAAAGCGAAAAATAATGGTTCTGTGTCATCCTTGTGAGACTACATGCCCACCAAGTTTCATGCAGCCAAGTCATGCAGCCCAGAAGAAGTAAATGAAAAAAAACTCTGACTAAGTATGACCGTCGATTCGCTAGCGTGGCCGTTATAATAAGGTAAATTGCTTTCATTTCAGGTTTGCTTTTTGGAGTTTGCTTACCTGTATCACAAACTGTGCAGGGCCTGCACTGAAAAAGTTCACTGGGTGAAAGTTGACGCTGGACAAGGCTCACATATGAGTCAGTTCTGAACAGTGACTGACACATGGAACCCTGCGTTGGACATTACCCATCGACATTGTACAATTTTCTAAGTCACCAATCATTTGGCACATGCTCTGAGTGTGCAACACATCTGCAAAATGACTTACCAGCATTGCACATAGGACAGCACATAGGACAGCATGTGTGTTGGTCTGTATGGTACTCTTGAGTGTCACAGGGAGAGCAAAACACACAAGAAGCAGTGAGGAAGGCCGCTGAGATGATGGAGATGGAGCCCATCTTCTGCGCCATGGTAGAATACAATGATTGCTGGTGTGGTTAAAAAAAAATCACAGAAATGATTTATGATTTCATTCTTTGTCTCTCTTCTTCACTCACTCATTCACACACATGCACACACACAATCTCACAAAAATGAATAGTTTACTTCTTTTCATTTCTTCTCATCGGTAACACTTTACTTGAAGGTATCTACATAAGAGTGACACTGTCATAACTATGACATGACACTGTCATGAACATGTCATTAACATTATAAACAAGTTGCACATCTTTTTTTATATAGGGGAGACCGGGGCTGGTTGTCTCACGGGTTGGTTGTCACGTTGCTTATTCCAGGCACACTAGGTGGCGCTGTGGTAAAATTTTTATATCAAACTGTAACCCTTTGAAAGCTTACTCATTTGCACTAGGAATTTTGCTGAGCAGACACACAACATTGAGGTGAGGAAACCATTTTTAAATTTTATGGGTCAGAGTAAATTTTCATGTTGGTGTTGTTTTTGTATTGAGAGCTTGTAGGATATTAGTAATTCAAAAACAAAACACTCATTAAAAAGCCAAAGGTAGTAGCTTTATTTTGAGTCATATTTTAGCTACCAAGTTAAAGCCATGTGGCAGCTAGGTTAACATCTTTGTCAAGAGGTCATTTGGGGATGGTTGTCACATAGCTTGTGGGGTTGGTTGTCACATGTATTTCATTGCATTTCTCAACACAGTAGACAATTCAAGTAACTGATCACCTACTTTAATCCCATTGTTTAAACATAAGGAGCATTGATGACAACTACCATAGGGGTGGTATTCATATTAAAACTTATTTGCAGTTTCTAGCTTAAAAAACTAAAAAGTTACACATCATTTTTAAGATCCCATTTTATCACTGAAATCCCATTGAAACTCTATAGGGACAACCAACCCCATACCCTGTGACAACTAACCCCGTGATGGGGTTGATTGTCACATTGTGTCAGAGTGTATTTGATGGTTAATTGCTCCCTGTTACAATACATTCTAAAAGTAAAAATTATACACATTTAAAGCCAAGACCCCAAGCTTTTATTTAATGTAGGAATTACTGCTGAAAGAGTTTTTGAAGATGAGCAATTCATGCATGAGTAAAAATTGTGACAACCAACCCCAGTCTCCCCTACATTGTAATTAGAACAAAAAATCTAACTCTTAACAAATGAAATATCCCACCATCCCAGTGAAACAAAACAGAAGGAATTAAAGGAACTCAGAATAGAACTTGATGAAATCGTACAGAAAAAAAAAAACATTTAAAATTCAGCCACTAAAATATCACTTCAAGAAACGTTCAATATCATCAACAGATTCTCCCTTGTCTCACATTACACTATCAACTGGAATAAGTCAATTTTACTACCCCTCTCAGATGATGCATGGGATTCTGGAGCTCAGGACACTTTACTCCACCATCACACAGGCAACATCAAGTATCTAGGGATTCAGATTTCCCCCAGGCTGTCAGAGCGTTTCTCCCTCAACTACACTCCCCTCCTCAGGAAAATGTAATACAAACACTGGTCTAAACTCCCACTCACTCTCATCAAAAGAATAGCTGCAGTCAAAATGAAAACCCTACCCCTTTTTTCTATGATCCCCATCATTCCTACAGACAAATGGTTCAAAACTCTCAATTCATTAACAACACATTTTTATTGCAAAAAACAAAAACCCAGAATATCACTCACAACTCTACAAAATAAAAAAATCACACAGGGGGCACCACACTTCCATCAATACTTCCTGGCAAATCAATTACAGTACCTAGTTAAATGGATCAATATACACAAGCATAATTACCCATGGCTGTAATTGAAAAAAAAAAACAATGTACAAATATCCCAAATGCAGACTTCCCCTTCCTTTCACAATCAATCAAGAAATCCAACTTCCAAATGCCAACACATTACCATTCACCCAAAAGTAAAAATGTTCTAAATGGGCTTAGCCAACACAGATATCTGTTCACAATGCACTTTAGGTAGCACAGACATCTATTTGCACGCCATATGGCTCTGTCAACCAGTTCACTCTTTCTGGATCACTGTCACTGAGACACTGTCCACCATCCTGAGCTACAGAATCCCATCATCCCCAACACTATGTCTCCTTGGTGACACCTCCGAAATCCACATCCTGCAAAAAATTAAAGAATCCGTTGCTCATCTCTAGCTGTCACTAAGAAAGTAGTCTTCCAAAACTGGAAATTAAAGAAATCTTGCCACACCAATCACTGGACAAATTTAATCTCAGAACACATTTCAATGGAAAAACATGATGCCCACAGAAGGAAGCAAATATCAGCCTTTGAAGACACCTTGTCCCCATTTTTAACGTTTCTAAATTCAACAAAAACATAACTACAGGCTGTATACATTACCAGACGCATACCTCCCTCTTCCGTTATGTGAAGTTTGTTTATTTATTTGTTTGTATTTCTTTTATAACAAGATTGCCAACCCCTTTGTACACCCTAACCGTGACCACCTAATGTGAATCACAGATCATTAATAATACGTCCTTGTGTTTGTCAAAGGTCTTGTCCAGTCACATCTTTTCAGTTCTGTTATCGTCCTGTCTCACTTCCCTCTGTTGTCTGTTGTCTCTCTGTCACCTTGTCACGCTTTTTGTGTTATGTGTTACCCTCTGTACGTGGTGCTATACTCCCCCCCTCCTTATATGGATATTGGGTCTCACTAAAACAGGGTAGATGGTTACGGTAGGACAATAGTAAACGCACTGTACATATATAAAAAAAACAAGTTACATATCTAATTATGATAATCATTATGTCAACATGTCATGAATACAAAATGAGGTGGATTTTCTGTTTATGTCAAATTGTCATGACAAATACATCCTCTGGTTATGTCATCCTGTTTAATGTCAAGTTGTCTTAATAAGGATACTCCAAACAAATGTAATGTCAAGTTGTCATGACAGATACATCTTCTGGTAATGTTATCCTGGTTAATGTCAAGTTGTCATTACAAAGACATCCCAAACACGTTTAATGTCATCTTGTCATGACCAATACAACTTCTGGTAAATTCACTTTGATTAATGTCAAGTTGTCATAATCAAGACAACCCAAACAATGTCAACTT
Source organism: Alosa sapidissima (assembly GCF_018492685.1). Classification (NCBI taxonomy): domain Eukaryota; kingdom Metazoa; phylum Chordata; class Actinopteri; order Clupeiformes; family Clupeidae; genus Alosa; species Alosa sapidissima. The sequence continues at coordinate 21,263,899 of NC_055973.1, forward strand.
GTCATGACAAAAACCAAATGACACTTAATGACAGAAGTCATAAACTTTTATGACTTGTTTATAATGTTTATGATACGTTCATGACAGAGTCATGTCATTTATGAGTGTCATGTCACTCATATCATACCTTTAAGTTAAGTGTTACCATCTCATCTAACATAAATACTGCAGAATTACAACCCGAAATCAGAAAAGTTGGGACGTTGTGTAAAATGCAAATAAAAACAGAATGTGAAATGCAGCCAGATGTAATGTCATTGTATGAAATGAGGATGAAATTAAATTTGTCGTCTAACAACTCTTTGTTGGCTTGCGAGCTGGAAAACCAAACTCTGGTCAGGTCAATCACATCATGTATACTATAGAGTTGGTTGGCAAGCTTAACAGAGTTGTGACGGTTCTGTGTGAATTTTCAAAAATATTAATACCCAAGTAAAGTACAAATACTCAAAAATCATACTCAAGTATAATCAAGTAAATGTACTTGTGTAAGTGTCCGCCACTGGCAAGATGTTCATGCTGTAGGCACTGATGCACCTCCACACCGTAAATGTTGGGTTTCGAACTGAGCACTAAAACAAGTTGGATGGGCTGGATACTTGAATAGGTCCTCTCCTCTTTTGCCCCACATGAGCCCATGATTTCCAAAAAGAATTGCAAAAAAGATTTGTGTAACCACAGGACCTTTTTCCACGTTACCCCAGTCCATTTTAAACAAGCTCATGCCCAGAGGTATTTCTATATAGTATCATGTATATTTGGGTTGTTGCATGGTAAAGTTTACACTAGCATTTCTGAATTGAGTATCAAGCTGTGCTCAATACCATGGTTATCAGTGGCAAGCAAGGCGAATTATTATTATCCTGAGCACATACAATGATTTTCTTTACAGAAACAGTTCTAGTTTTAATGCAGTACAATCTGAGGTCCAAAATACCACGTCCATCCAATATTGTTTTTCAGCTCTATCCCTAGTTTGCATAGATTTTTCTGTATTCTCTGAATATTTTAATATTCTGTATTCTCTGAATATTATTTTACACAACATCCCAACCTTTCCTGATATGTGGTTGTACAGTATATAAATAATACAATTAGATAATGCCATGAAAATTTCACTACTTACAAGTTGATCCAAGTGTTGTTCCATGTCCTTTCATATTGGTTACAACTAATTGTAAATGTTTGAAACTGTGGAAGTGAAACGGCTTTACTTATCTTTATGAAGTTCTCATTGTGTAACTGATTGGGCGGTGAACTTATTAAACCGTTAGGCGGTGGTCAGTAGAAAAGTTATGAGAAATGGCTGTGGCTTTAGTCACAGTTCACACTCATGTCACATAATTTATCGGTAACACTTTATAATAACTACACACAATTCATCATTTATTAAGCCTTTGTTACTTATTAGTTAATGGTTTGTTCATCATTAGTAATTTCTTGTTCATACATAATTTATCATCAGTAAAGCATTTGTTCACACAGTTATAAATAGTTTGTTCATAGTAAATAAGCCTATATCTAAAATATGTTTATACATAATTGTTAATACTTAATAAATTATGCAATAATATATTTTTGATTAAGTAATATTTCCATTATTTAACAGTTGTTACATACACATGCACTAATGATTAGTTAGGGTGAGGATACATATTTTATAAACCACTTCCTAATACTATAATTAATAATTAACTCAGGAGTTACAAGTGGTTAGTTAATGATATTTTGTGAGCTCATCTAAAGTGAGGACGTTTTATGCCTTGCAACACATTTACAAATGTGTTAAAAAGTTTACTCTTGCATTTACTCATTTAGCCAAAACTTCCACCCAAAGCGACTTACACATGCCAATGAAATTAAAGGGCAAAGCCACATTGGAGGACGCCAAGTTTTGAACCCCCAACTTTATGGGTTACTACATGTTAACCCGGCTCCCTATCCACTACACTACCTCTGCCCAGTGGTATTACAACAGTCATTTCAAAAATGTAATATAGATATGCGTGTTTACTATGAACAAACCATTTTTAACTGTGCGTAAACATGATTTACAGATGAGAATTAATGTAGGAATAATGCTTTACAAACGAAGAATACAGCATTTAATAATAGTTTACAGATGTTTAATAAATGCTTAACAGTGTGTAATAGAAGAAAACAGAAACTCTTGCATGAGTTTCTGTCTGGGCCAAGGTAGTGTAGTGGATAAGGAGTTGGACTAGCATGCAGTAGCCTGAAAAGTTGGGGGTTCGATTCCCGGCTTTCACTGTTATGTCGATGGCCTTCAATTTAATTGACATGTGTACGTCGCTTGTCTGCTAAATGAATGAATGTGAATGTAATCTTTACAACTCATTTGAAAATGTGTTGCAAGGCATAGAAAGTCCTCACTTTAGATAAGCACACAAAATATAATTAACTAACCACTTGTAACTCCTGAGTTAATCATAAATTATAGTATTAGGAAGTGGTTTATAAAATATCTATCCTCACCCTAACTAATCATTAGTGCATGTGTATGTAACAACTGTTAAATAATGGAAATATTACTTCATCAACAAAATATTATTGCATAATCTATTAAGTATTAACAATAATTCATAAACATATTTTAGATATAGGCTTATTTACTATGAACAAACCATTCTTAACTGTTTGTACAAATACTTTATTTATGAGAATTAACATAGGAACAATGCTTCACAAATGATGAACAAAGCATTTTGTAACAGTTTGCAACTGGTTTATAATAAGAAAATTATTTCATTTATAAGTGGTTGTATCATTACTTATTAAGTATAAATCATGTACTTACAAACATATTTTTTGGATAGGCTTACTTACTATGAACAAACCATTTATAAATGTGTGAACAAATGCTTTACTGATGATAAATTATGTATGAAAAGGAAATTACTAATGATGAACAAACCATTAACTAATAAGTAACAAAGGCTTAATAAATGATGAATTGTGTGTAGTTATTATAAAGTGTTACCAATTTATCTTGCTGAGCTATAGGGGAGAACGGGGTAAGTTGAGTATGGACCCTTTCAACAAGGTAAACAAAAACAAGGCTTGAACGTTCTATTTGGGCCCCAATCTACTTCCTCTGCATTAAGATAACATATGGAATGTTAAAACGGAAGTCTTGTGGGGCCAACTATGATGCTGATAATGGAACTCTCTTGAAAGGGTCCATAGGGGTAAGATTAGCCACCCCTTTTTTCTAGGAAACTGTAAACAAATTTTTATCATGTGACTGCATTTTAAGAAAGAGGGAATCATTCTTTACAATATGTGGAAAGGTACAGCACATGGCAAATGTGTTACAAATATATGTGTAAAAATATGATTATTTTTGCTCTCCAGGTGGATTCCATTCATGTCCAGAGTTAGGGTGATTTAGAGAAAACGTTCAAATGCATTACACCTCAATTGGTGCCCTTATGCTGCCACTGCATTATGACTTGTTATAAAACCATAGTAACACATATATCATCTGATTTTTATACACCTTTGTATCAATTTAAGTTATATTGGATATTACCAGTTTTGAGCTTCCATTTTTGGCCTGCAAAACTCATTGACCTGAGTTCATGCAAGTCAGAAAGGGGAAGCTACTATTGGGAAAGGTTCCAGTAGGGTTGCTCACAATTTGGAATGCTAACATCAAACCATTTGAGCGTTGAAATTGGTTTGTGTAACTTAGGAACAAGATAGAACTTATTTTGAATTGTTATGGTCTTAGGGCTGCATTATGCTTTACTGCTGCCACTTCATTATTTCCAATGTGATTCCTACCTCAGAAGTGCCTGTTGTTTGCCTTTCCTGATGGGACATCAATATGAAGGAGGTATTTGCTCTACCAGTATTTATTTACGAAAGTGATAATGTATTGTCCGCTGGTCATTATCAAAAAATAAGTCCCGACAGGGCGAAAATGACCTCGATGCGAAGCGGAGTTAACGTGAAGCCAGTAATTGAGGGTTGATGTTTTATCAGCAAGCATAACAAATATGTTAGTATGGAGAGATGTGAAGTTATAAAACTGCTATAAGGGGGTATAGTATAGGAAATTTCAATCAGTCTTATTATCAGACTGAAATATCCCAGCTTGTTAGTTCTCAATAGCAGCTACATAATGTCACTTTTAACCTGTAATGTACATTTTAATAGGACCGCCTGTGAAGCCCAGAAACATGCTGTCTGTTTCATGGTCTGGAGAAAAATAACACCACAAAAGACTTAACAGTAAAGATGCGCCCGCAGTGGAGTTTACTCATGACTCCCTGTTTAACAATTAAAGCACTTCTTAATACTGTATACAGTAACGACTGATGGAAAGTAAAACTGGTTGTATTGGCCACTCGAGAGCAAAAGAGGGCAGTCACCAACACAGGCAAAGTGTTGTATTTTTTCTCTTGGGTGAAACAAAGGCAATTAAATTACACAATATATGTAAGTGCTCAATTATAGCTAACATTTTAAATCAAGGAAAACTATCTGGGCTCATTTTGTTGCTTAGCTGGCTTTAATTTTGTGAGGAGCAGAGGAGCAGTCTATTTTGAAGAAGTCATTAACACTTCTACCGAAGAGGCCAGTGCCATAATGAGGCAGTCTGTGTGAAATATTCCCCTTCATAATGAGCCCCGGAAAAGAGAAGTGTCCTGCAATAATTTGTGGGGATGAAGTTGCTCAGGGATCAACAGCAGCTAGAGAGAGGTGTTTCATTTGACTGGTGGGAGTGCTGCTTGGGCCCGTCTCAAGTGTTGTACACCCCCCCCCCCCCCCCAACACACACATACACACACTCATCTTTCTTACCCAGTGGTCGCTGTTTATTTGTCTTGCTTGCTTGCATGATACCTCCTCTTTATCTCTCACTCTCATTCTTACACACACACACATTATCTTTTATACTTTTCACTTTTTGTAGCTGTTTAGCCCCCCCCCCCCCCCCACACACACACACACACACATGTACACACCCCTCTCTCTCTCTACCCAGTAGATTATTGTATGTCTCTCCTGTCCTGAACCTGGCAACATCCTGCTATTTCCCCCTCCTCCCTCTCTAGTCTGCTCCTTTTGGCAAATGCCTTCCTGTTCTCTCCAGCTGGAGAAAGAGAGAGAGAGAATGTCCTGAGCTGGGCGCATTTCCAGCCCCCCTGCCTGAAACTGAAACAGAGGCTGGGTGTGGAGCCTGGGCTCTGTTGGGCTCTCTGCTGAGGCCTGTGGGGGGAGTCTCAGCCCCCAACATGGCCACTCACATGCATCACTGCAGCAAACAGCACAGCCAGATTCTCTCACACCTCAAAGAGTCAGCTTGTACAACACAAACAGGGAGGACTGTGTGTGAGTGTTAGCCTGTATGTTTGTGTGTGTGTGTGTATAAGTATAGTATTAGTATATATACTCTTTTGATCCCGTGATCCCGGGAAATTTGGTCTCTGCATTTATCCCAATCCGTGAATTAGTGAAACACACTCAGCACACGGTTAACACACAGTGAGGTGAAGCACACACTAATCCCGGCGCAGTGAGCTGCCTGCAACAACAGCGGCGCTCGGGGAGCAGTGAGGGGTTAGGTGCCTTGCTCAAGGGCACTTCAGCTGTGCCTACTGGTCGGGGTTTGAACCGGCAACCCTCCGGTTACAAGTCCAAAGCGCTAACCAGTAGGCCACGGCTGCCCCAACTGCCCACTGTGTGTGTGTGCTGCTGGGGCACTAGTGTGTGTATTTGGTGCATGTGTGTGTACATGCACATGCTGATGTGTATGTGTGTGTGTGGGTGTGTGTGTGTGTGTGTGTGCAGGCGCATGGGGCACCTGTGTTTCCGTGTGTATATATAGGCACATGCTGGTGTGTGACAGCCTGTTTTTCTAGAATCTATAAATCGTCAGTCACTGATAGCGCTGGTTTAGTGCCCGGTCACATAAGATTTAATGCAGCCCTTTCACACCTTTACTACTAAGAAACAGCATGCGATGTAAAATCAGAGGAATGTGTGTGTGTGTGTGTGTGTGTGTGTGTGTGTGTGAGACAGAGACAGAGAGAGAGAGAGAGAGAGAGAGAGAGAGAGTGGGAGAGAAACAGAGAGAGAGAGAAACAGAGAGAGAGAGAAAGAAATGTATTCCGAGCTCTAGGCTGATTGGTGTGCATCACTGTCTATTAATCCAGTACCAGCACACACACACACACACACACACACACACACGCTCCATTAAAATGGCTGCAAAGGGGAGTAATGGCCTCACTCTCCTCCTGTAAGGGACATGGGTTGTAGTCTAATGGGCTTTTTATTTTAGAGGTGTTGAATCAGGATGAGTGCCACCCTTAAAAAGAAGAACTGGGATGGAGCTGGAACGCGTATGCTGTTAGAGAACCAATCAAAAACCAGATTGCTATCACTCAACCAATCACACAGCACATTGCTGTGAATGAACCAATCACACAAACCACACATATTAATCACACAGCTGACAACTGTAGTGAACCACATGGTACCATGACCCATTTGAACAAATCCCACATGCAGCATCACGACTGCCGTGAACCCATTCCTTTCAGCTCCACTCAGAATCGAGCCAATTACAAACCACTCGGGTGTTATTGAACCAGTCACACTCACACATACACACACACCATTGCTTTATATGGAGCAGTCACAAATCCCCACTGCTCTACATGAACCAATCAGACATCCCCTCTGCTCTAAATGAACCAATCAGACATCCCCACTGCTCTAAATGAACCAATCAGACATCCCCTCTGCTCTAAATGAACCAGTCACATCTCGCTTCTGTAGTAGGAGTGCAGCATGATGTGAGGTCAATAAGGTCAATATAGCATAGAACACCAGGGAAGAGAGAGAAACATACGTTTGTAGCCAAACAACTCAGCATAAGAACTATGGAGCAGTGCAGTAGCCATGTTTGTGTGTGTGGGTGTGTGTGTCTGTGCGTATGCTCTATTTGTGAACATAGACAGCTGAACTCTCCTGTCTACACACATGCACACACACACACACACACTGCAGCAAGAGCCTGAATGTGTTGACATGGCTGTGCTCTTAAGTGGGAGGGAATTATCTGATCTAACCAAAAGCAGGAATCATGTTGGAGGCTGGCGACTCTCTCCCACGTGCACACACACACACACACACACACACACACACACACACGCACACACACACACACACACACACACACACACACACGCAGAATCTATGGTGGACAGAGTTGACATAGTCATCATGTTCTTCTAACTAAGATATAAAATATTCTAAGATTTTTTACACCATTACTATTTATTAGAGAACAAGTGTCATTCAAACACCTGATGAGTAGATTCTCAGGATCAGAAGATATACACATACACATACACATACACATACACACATGTTGCAGTGTACTGCTATACTTTTCAAGCCAATTCTTCACATGATATTTCTAGCTTTATTTAGTTTTTTGATCCTGTGATCATTGAGTGTTTTGACTGATATAAAAGATTCATCCATTAGTATTCCACTCATCAGGCTCTTCTCTAGCAGCCGAAGACGAGCTGGAGGGATATTTTTAACACTGATTAAAATTCACTTCACCACTAAGCTGGGACAAAAGTGATTTCAAGGTTAGCCATAATGTTTAATGGTGTGTGTTCCTCTACATCTGAAGGAGCGGCCTTCTGAACTGTAATTACTGACTGTGTGTGGATCTCGTCTTCATACACTTCCACACACTCCCTCCATCACGCTGCACAGATATGATACACTGACACGACGTCTGATACTCTCTCAAATTAGCTCACAAACGCTTTAGATCAGAAAATGCATCTCATTTAGTTACATTTCCTTTCATTTCACAAATCATCTGTTTAGCAAATCAAACTTCAGCCAACAGGACACCAACGAGGAAGTTGATATAACTGTTGCATCAACAGTTAAGTGAGAGTGAGATGACTATGAACATGATATGTCTTTATGCCGTATTCCTGGTGAAATCCAGATGAGAAAATCACCCAGGCTAACAGTAACTATCGTGTAAGAGGTCTGTAAATATGCCTATCTGACAGTAACAGGACACAATTTGTCAAATTGAAACATACATAACTACAATGGAAGTACTCCTATGAGAGAATGAAACTGCGACATCCTTTGCAATCTCCCACAGCAGTGAGATAGTTTTGTCTTGCCTGCCAGCTGAGTGTGCAGTGCTGAGGAGTGTTGAGACTGGAGACAGAAACCGCATCAAAGTGTGTGTGTGTGTGTGTGCGTGTGTGCGTGTGTGTGGTGCTGAAAAGTGTTGACACTGGAGACAGCCACCTGGATACCAGAAGCCTAGACTCTGCTCCTCCTGCAGGGAGATGCTGGGAGACGCAGGCCAGCGGAAACCACATCAGAGTGTGTGTGTGTGTGTGTGTGTGTGTGTGTGTGAATGAAGTGAACAGGGCCAGGCACGCACGGGGGATATGACACTCACAGTTTTGAAGAGATAGCAATCGTTCCCCTCCCTTTTGATAAGGGGGGGGGGGGGGCTTACTCGCTAAATACAGTAATAGCCAAATAAAACATCTCATTAACAACACTACCACCACAACACTACCACGACCACAGCCATCTAGACTGCACAATCTTACTTTCACTCTGCTAATAACAGTTAGATATCTGAAATGTTTGATCAGTTTATCTATCTTATCTATCTATCTATCTATCTATCTATCTATCTATCTATCTATCTATCTATTTATCTTATGCTATTGAGGGTTGAACAAATAAGAACCATAAACATACATTTGTAAATCTGTACATTGGTATAGAAAACTAGATGTACCGCAGAGTGGTACAAAATATGACCGCCAGCACATTTTTTACACAAAAATAAGTCACGCTGAAAGGCATATATGATTCTTATTCTGTATAAGAACTGTCTCACTAAGGGACTGTTTGTTATTTATTGAAGGGGCCACCGGAGGAAAATAGGGGAGGGTCATGTTTTTTTATTCTTTGTTGAGGGGAGGGTCACCTAACTTTTTTTTATCTAGGAGGGGGGGTCACCCATCTTTTGTATTCATGAAAACAGCAAAAAATCAAAGTGGCTTGTTTGATTGTTGATTTCTGTCGCCATATAACGTTCTCTTTCGTTCCATAGCTCTGTCAACATTGAAAATAAGGGAGATTTCCCGGGTTTCTCACGCAAAATACGGAAAATGTCAACATTCATCCCCATTAACGTTGGAAGGGTTGGAGCAACAAAGTAGCCTACTTTATTCACGCCTAACAGCCTATTCATTTGGTCAACTTTATCCAGCCCTAAAAAAGCTAAATGTAACTTTGGTTTACTTGTAGTTTACCGTGTAGCCTTACTTTAAACAGTGTGAATGCTTAACATAAAGCATACTTGTGCTTCATTCATCCACACATCCAGCTCCTAACGTTTTGACAAGCATTTCTACCAATTGACCTTGTTCCTGCCCATCTCTAGCTTTGCTGTATCCATCCTTTCTGTTTTTGTTGTTTGCTAAACAATATATAGTATTTATTGGTAACCAGCAACAAGTGCAATTTGTTAATCGCTGTCATTCTCTCTCCTGCCAACAAAAATGTGTTACGTTCCAAGTAGCAGTGCGTAATTCTGCTTCATAAAGTTCAACAAATACATTTGGTCATATAAATAGCCAGTTTATGGTCTACAGTGTAGAGTTGGTAAGTTATGGTAGGCCAACTTGGAGTGAATATACAGGGGGAATTATTTTCTTTTACTGTCTATGATTCTTTGTCTACTCGTAGCTGAGTAGCCTGGCAGGTCCGCACGTAGACATACAGCAGAACACTAGCCTAGAAATCTAGACGCGCACCTAGCCCCTAGTCTAGCAACTCTCCATTGGCTTGTGAGCTCCAGAAATCGAAACTTAATCAGGACATTGAAATCGTGTATAGAGTCGTTTGGTGGGCTTAACATAATGATTGATGGCAGAGTTGCAACGGTTTGGCTTGAATTCCCTGCTACTTGAAAACAAATATCCTATTGCGTCCTATTGCGTGCAGAGGGAATTTGAAAGTCAACTGATTATCCCGCCCCTCGGACTGAGCACTGCGAACGGTGAGTGCCCAGACCCTACATTTTAATGTGGGCAGCTAGCAGAACACTGCAAGCGCCAATGAATCGTGCTCTCACGACAACCACGTCGTTAACTTAAATAGGCCTAGGTTAACATCACTCTGAGTTCGCATTCAAGCAAGCAAAACGATGATTTGAATACATCTGTTTCACTGGAAGGGCAAGGGGTAACAGCAGGACAACACAGAGACAGGCCAGAATGCAGGACTAATGTTATGAGAGTATTACAGTAATATGGGATATTCTACGGGAAAATATTAAAGCGGCAAGACAGCGGCAAGACAGTTAAAATGATAAACCCGAGCGTTTTGTAGCGGCGAAATGACTTGCCCTGGTCACTTCCAGGCTAACGAGTTTTGACTAAAAACGGTAAAATCGAACTTTCTTAAAACACAATCGAATGACATGATTTTGATGTCAACTCAACGTATGTACTCCCAATCATCCGTAAATTGATCTAAAGTGCATTTTACTCCGGATAATTCCTTTAAGACCAACATACCAAAAAAAAGGTGGTCCTACTAGGCCCTACGGTTCTCGAGATATTCACAGAAAACTGTCTCCGGCCACCTACCAGTTGGTGTACAGTAACATAAATTAATTTATTGTGTGGCCCCCCATGAACGGAATTCCACGAAACTTGGTGTGCATTCAGAGGGTGTCATAATGATCCTACACTTCCAATTTCGTGCAGTTTTGACTATGTTGGGTCACAGATACCTGTGATGGAATGGGTTGACATGGCCCCTTAAGATCAACATACAAAAAAAAGGTGGTCCTCCTAAACCCTACGGTTCTCGAGATATTCACAGAGAACTGTGTCTGCCCTACCCTCCTTTCGGGGGGTCCAGTCCAGCGGGGGGGGGGGGGGGGGGGGCTACAGATCAAAACGAAAAACGATGGTTCCATGCTATCCATGTGGGGGGGGGGGGGGGGGGGTTCCCCTCACTCCCTCACTCCCTCACTTTGAAAATATCTCCTGCACCCCTTAACATGGCTGAGTGCTGTTGTTCATTGCTAGAGACAAGCTGCTTTCAGAGATCACGACAAACAGGGGTTTAAGACTGAAGAATGCATCTTCATTGAGATGAAGGAATCTAATTATGAATCCCTGTGGAATGTGTACTCCTGATTTCAGGCCAGAAGCATGAGCAGGAATTCTACTGCTAACAGATGTGACGGATGTGAGATGGAGATGGGCCACAGAAAAACGTTTCAAAAATGGCTCTGGTGTAAATTTTGTAGCGGCGAAATGACTTGCCCTGGTCACTTCCAGGCTAACGAGTTTTGACTAAAAACGGTAAAATCGAACTTTCTTAAAACACAATCGAATGACATGATTTTGATGTCAACTCAACGTATGTACTCCCAATCATCCGTAAATTGATCTAAAGTGCATTTTACTCCGGATAATTCCTTTAAGACCAACATACCACAACAAATTCCCACTTATTGTCTTATTGTCTTGTTGTTTCTATCTCATGTGATGTGTGTGAGAAAGAGAACATTTAATGTCTTATTGTCTTGGTGTCTTTCTATTTAATGTTTGTGTGTGTGTAAGAACATTTAATGTGTGTGTGTGTGTGTGTGTGTGTGTGTGTGTGTGTGTGTGTGTGTGTGTGTGTGTGTTTGTGGGGACGTGTGTATGTGTATGTCCGCATGTGTGTGTGTATGTATGTATGTTGTATGTACAGTATATACTGTATGTATGTATGGATGTATGTACTGTATGTATGTATGTGTGTGTGTGCATGTGTGTGTCTGTGCATGTGTGTAGGCCTGCTGTGTGTGTGTGTGTGTGTGTGTATCTGTGCATGTGTGTGTGTGTATGTGTCTGTACACATGTGTGTACGTTAGGGGTGTAAAGATTAACCGATACATATCGGTATCCGTTTTTAACGTGTAAGATACGGCTACATCGATACGTGAAGCCCTGTATCGGAATAAAACTGAAATAAACCGGTCGTTATATTGATTATCTTGTTACGAATCGGTTCACAACCTTTTTCGTTCGCTCAGACTCTCATTTACGTTCCAAGCAGCACGTTCATCCCACATCCGGTTTTACGTGGCACAGAATTGTGGGTAATGCAGTTCGTTTTTGGCTACATTCATTGCCCAAAGTTGTCAAATTACCTCATTACCCATACATCTACTGCAACTTAAGCACGTGACAACTCGCACTCGGTCGTTTGTTTTACAGTTTTTACTCTTTTGTTTTTCAAAAGGCAGCACGAAATTAAACACTAAACAGCAACGATAGTCTGTAGAGTATAGCCTTACATTTGATGAAGGGATTTCCTTAATGTTAAATAATAATTTGGCCCTAGCTGCTAAAACAATGCACAAATTATTAACCAATTATTTTGTTCATATTCACTCAGACTTGTGGCATTATAGGTTTCTGCATTAGGTCTACTGTTTGAACAAAATAAACCCAGAAAGTTCATTGATATGTAGGCCTATTTTATTCTTGTAGGCTATATGAGAAAAGGCCAAGAGTGTCTTAAGCACTGTTTTATTTTATTTCGGTATTGTCTTACCTCAACAAGGCTACAGCTCCATGAAAACAATCAGATATAACTCTATAAAGTCTATAAAAAATATGTTGTATTTGGCTGCTGTGTTTGACTGAAATGTAGACTATTCTTTTTTCATTTCAATACAGTATATGAAACAAACCTCAGTTTAGATAATCATATTCACACATTTTTTTGCCTAATTGACAACCATGACCATGATAACTGATAATATAAAATAAATGAGCACCTTGAGCAAATGATAAAAAATCTTTCAGAATGCTTTCCATTTTTGAACTGCATCGAATTGCATCGAATCGCATTGCATCGAATCGTACTGAATCGTTTTTTATAAACATGTATCTTTTCTTGTATCGAATCGTGCCCATGTATCTAGATGCGAATCGTATCGTCTTTTACATGAGAGATTCACACCCCTAGTGTACGTATTTATGAATGTATGTGTGTGTGTGTGTGTGTGTGTGTGTGTGTGTGTGTGTGTGTGTGTGTTTGCATGTGTGTGTGCCAAAAACTACAGTAAATACTACTACAGCTAACAGGGGACCACATGATGGGAGGCCAAAACCAAGCACTGTCTGACAAACCCTCTGCTGCTGATGTGACCATAACAAATATTTAGTCAATTACTTCAATATTAATGTCGTCATCATCATTTCGTATTACCATATTATATTATAATAGGCCTATATAAAAGCATAAATACTATAGAAGAAGGTTAAAATCTCAACAGCCATACCCAGATAGCAAACATACACTGGGACGGAACTGGGCAACACCTACCACAACGTCCGGTACAGATCTGCATAATGGACCTGATCCGGCGTCCAAACGCACATCGGTCCAAAATTGGTCTGGATCCGTTTGACGGATCTGGTGCCAATAAGGGCTAAGACTGGCCCAGTTCCGTATGATAGTCTGTGTTCCAGATCTGCTTATCATATGCAATACGGGTCCGCTTATTGTGTGTGGTACGGACCCGTTTATCAGATATCAGCCGGCTTTATTTGACATGTGAAATGTGATTGGTAATTAGCTGCTAATTATCCTGAAAAATCTGTTTGCTAAACATTTGCTAACAGGTTCGTTAGGTTCACCCAGGCTAAAGTTCGTAACGTTTTCCCAACAGCTCAACTGATAAACATAAGCTAGGCTACAAACACAATAGGAGGTAAAAAAAACTTTACACATAAGTGTCTTATTATTTTTTTTATTCAACAACCTGGCTGTAGAAGTGCAATCCCAGACAAAGTTTAAGTCGTGTTAATTCCACTGTTCCCATATTCAGTCTTCCTCAGTCATCTCCATGGTCAATCTGAAACAACACAAAATAAACATTAGCCATTTATTCCTTTTTGAAAATAGGCTAAGTCACAATTACACTCGTTTTTTATCATCAGTGATCCTGTTAGCGTTATCACTGTTTTTTTGATAAAGTTATCAATCGCTCGGCTGCTTGTTGTTGTCTCTGAATAAACCAACAGAGATAAAAAGCAGATAGCCTACCTTGAAAAGTTGGGCTGTCCTAGTCCAACCATGTCAAAAGATTGATAGTGAGCAAACCAAAGATCCTTGATTAACGGTACTGCTTGGACTTCTGCATGCATGGCAAGAATATGGGGTTGTCTCATAGCACTGTTAGATCTGACACAAACAACAATTGACTACTTTTACCACTGCTAGGTAATAATAAAAATAATGAAACGAGCATATGATCAATATTGAGCCAATTATATCTTCTTTTCCAGCCTTACTGTAGAAATGAAGTGCCATGGGAACATAGTGCACCCCCATGGTTTCTAAATTTGTGCCATTCCAAAATACCTTTTTTTTCCCTTAGCATCCAGTTGACAATGAAGTAGGGAAAGGACAGTGAATTTAGCAGAATCAGCACCTTAATTAATATCATTACCACCTGGGTCTGCTGTGAAAAAATGGTCCTTCGGCTCATATCCGTATCACAGGTTTGGGCCAAATCAATGTTTTGTATTTTAAACACATCTCCTGACTTCCAATTGAGTTACGGAAATCGGACCTGGGACAAATCTTGGTGATCTGGGTATAATGATCACCAGCAGTGATTGTGAATACAAATGAAAACAAATAATATATACAGTACATGGAGCCAGTTTGTTTGTGTTGTGATCCCTTCTGTTTGAGTGGTGGAAGTTGCTGGTTTGCGTTTGAACTGATATTATGGGAAAGGACACCTAAAGGAGAGGGAGAAGGAGAGAGAGAGAGAGAGAGAGAGAGAGAGTTTAGTTTCCTCAGTCAGAGACTACAGTATGACTACACCTGTGTGTGTGTGTGTGTGTGTGTGTGTGTATGTACAGTATGTGTATGATATGTGAGTGTGTGTGTTTGTATGATGTGTGTGTGCGAAAAAGGAAAGTACACCTCAGTGAGAGAGTCTCTGTTTAGTTTTCGGTTCCCCAGAGGCTGCCTCTAATCCTCAGGCCAAGTGAGACTCCAGACGTTTCCATAATGGCCAATTTGTAAGCCTGGTAGAATCAAACAGTCACACTCAGAGACAGTCAAGAGTATATTTTATTTCCCAATGGAACACTTTTTCCCCTCTTACAGTCTAGGGATGCTGTTAAAGATAACGCTGACACACATGCACATATGCACACACACACGTATGTGCATGCGCGCACATACACACATTCACACATTCACACACACAAACACACACATATTTGATATTTGAGCTCAACAGCTTTGGATTACTGGAGAGTCCTGCATGTGTGAGGTAGTCACCCTGCATGCAGAGTGTGTATTGTTTGTTTATTTTAATGACAAGCAATAACTCCCATACACACAAACATGCTGGACCATTTGGAACAGTTGGAATTTGGATTTAGAATTAGTAGTAGTAATTTAGAATTAGTAACAATATCATACATCACACTCAGCTAGCTACCCCCCCCCCCCACCCCCCAACCCCCCAAGAACACACATACACAGCATTTAATAGTTGCATGTAAACAGGTGTGTACAGACACACACATCAGTGGATTAACAGAATATAAGAAGGTGATTTAACCTGTGTCACCTGTGGTCATGAATTAATTGGAGTGAGCAAGTGGAGTTTCAGGGCATGTGTGTGTGTGTTGGGGGGGGGGGGGGGTGGGGTGGGGTGGGGTGATGTGTTTTAATCAGATCCCAGAGCAGACTGGAGGAATAAGCAGGTAGAAGGCAGGTGCTGTTCTCTGACATGGCTGCTGGCTGCTCCATCAGCACAACAGACACCGGACAGATCTGTTCTCAGGCAGGGGTCTCTCTCTCTCTCTCTCTCTCTCTCTCTCTCTCTCTGTGTGTGTGTGTGTGTGTGTGTGTGTGTGTGTGTGTGTGTGTGTGTGTGTGTCTGTGTGTGTGTGTGTGTGTGTGTTTGTGTTTGTGTGTGTGTGAGTGTTGTCTAACAGTTAGGAAGGTTGTATAGAGACTTGTGAATCGCCTACAGCAACAACAGAACACAAATTATCATGAATGGCCTCTCAACACAGAGAATTACAAAGAGAGGCAACTGAGAGAGAGAGAGAGAGAGAGAGAGAGAGAGAGAGAATGTGTGTGTGTGTGTGTGTGTGTGTGCAACTACAACAAAAACGAAACAACAGAAGCAGGGCCCCAAAAGAAAACTTTGCTGCTTTAAGGTACCTGGCACAACATCAACACTCAATGAATGTGTGTGTGGGTATGTGTGTGTGGGTATGTTGGCGCAATTCTCACGGTTATAAAGTTGATTCCTTATCTCTGCTTAAATAAATGATTTACCTTTTTTAATTTCAGTAACAAATTGTTCCCTTAGTGCAGGTGAGTCCGTTGCTTTAATCCCTGATAGAAGTCCTGCTGGGTTCAGGTTTAGAAGACAACGCAGTTATAAAGTGCTGGTGGTATCATATTATTTATCACTGCCACAGACCCAGAGACGCTGAGTCCAATTTTCTCTCCGTTGTTAGTCCGCATCCCCGGCTCTTTCATCACAGTTACAAGTCTCCAGTGAGCCCAAAGTCTCCTGCTGCGAGCTCCACTTCACTGTTTACACAAGCAGCAGATTTAACGGGAGGACGGGGAGCACTGAGCTCAACGCTGACGGCATCTGTTCTCCAAACCCGGCCCTGCTGGGGTGGCTCTGGAGGAGTGAAGCAGCATTCAGCGCTGGGCCTGCAGTCAATCCTCACTTCAAACAACTCCAGGCCTTCATTGAGCATCGGCGTGTTTCAGGGAGATAAGTCACACACACACACACACACACACACACACACACAGGCACACACCTAGCACAGTCCTATCTCAGTATAGATGTCATTAATAGGGAGAAATGTCACTTTCCAATTTCCCATGCCTCCCATGGTGAGAATGATTTGTGCATATGACAACCAATCATCTCATGACGTGCTGTTAGGATTTATTAATTCGTTGATCTTGTAAAACTCATGCAATAGGTTGAAAACCTACTGATAAGGCCGCATGCCAAAGCCCATAGGAACATGATACATAATGATTTGCATTTACACGCTCACACGCACACACATACACACACACACACACACACACACACACACACACACACACACACACACACACAGAGAGAGAGAGCGAGAGAGAAAGAGATACAGACACACAAGCACACAACAGGTGACAAATTTGAAAATGGTTATTAGCCGTTCAGGAAGCCTGTTAAAAATTGCACTACAAAAATGATTAAAAACCTGATCTGACAGTTATTTTTTTCTCTAGTAGTAAGCTCAAAGACTCAACACAGGAACATTTCCCCCAGACGTGATCTCCAATTAAGACCCAATTAAAGGGTCTCAGATACTCTGCAGTCATGGGCTCCCCCTAGTGGTTAACATCACGCTGTGTGTGTGTGTGTGTGTGTGTCTGTTTGAATGCAGTAACAAATACACTTGTCCAATATCACTCCACATAATGTGCAGATCACACTAATACCTTTAGCTGTCAGGCTATTTTAACATGCTTTCTTTACTTGACCCAATATCCTTCCTGATAACCACACGCCAGCTAACAATCTATTAACCCTGCATCAAAGCTCTCACACACTTCTCTCTATCACTCTCTCCTCTCTCTCTCTTTCTCCTCCCTCTCTCTCTTTCTCTCTCCTCTCTCTCTCTCTCTTTCTCTCTGTATATATGTACCTTTTAAATCCATACAAGATATGCTTACAATTGTATATTTATAAATATTTCCTATTGCCAAAACTAAGATTCCAATACCTTCTGCTCAAACTGTTAATTTATGGAAGCCAAAACACCCTTAAAAATAGTGCTCCTTCCATCCATATAAAAAAAACATCAGTATCAGACCCAGTCCAACATGACCTGCAGTTCTCCTGTCCAAACACCTCCCACCCCTTCCAGCTCAACTCCATGTTATGCTCAACTCCAGTTATGTCTGACCAGCTCAGACACATATCATGGCAAAAGTCCAGAAGAGAATTACAGGATGGTCAGAGAGACAGACAGACACACACACACACACACACACACACACACACACACACACACACACACACACACACACACACACACACAGAGACACACACACACACACGCACACACACACACACATACATACAGTTTCTATTTAACTTGTGTGAACATTCACAGAAATTGGCCAAAGAAGTATGGGTCTGTGTATGTTTCTATCTGCTGTGTTATATTAATTGAAAATGGACATTATCTTAATCAAGAAAGGAGTTGTCATCAGCTGTAGGATCATGAACTTGAATTTCCCCTGGGGATCAATAAAGTATCTATCTATCTATCTATCTATCTATCTATCTATCTATCTATCTATCTATCTAGGATCAAAACAAGGTTGTTACATGTTGTGGAAAAACCTGCATACACAAGGTGTGATACCCTCAAAGGCACACATGCAAACAAGAGCACAAACAACCCCACACATATAAGACCGCACTACCGGGGCTGTATCTGGTTAATGACTCTGTGAGTTCAGAGCAGTTTATGTGTGTGTGTGTGTGAGAGAGAGAGAGTGTGTGAGTGTCTGATCAGAGCTGCTGTGGCCCCAGGCGCAAGGTGAAGGTAAGACAGAGAGCAACTCACCAATTAAGCCTCTGAATGACTCGGCTGTGAGATTTAGATGAACTCTGTTTCAATATTGACAGGCGCTCTTGGGATCCCCTGCTTGTTGACATACTCGGAAAATCACTGGCAGCTCTGCTTTTTCTGTCTCAATAACACAGCTGACTGCCCAGGGCCAGCCTTCAGTCTGCACGCCATTAATAACATGCATGAGCAGCCCCAGGTCACTGACTTCAACGCGATTCATCATCTACCTGACTGCTCAAGGTCAACGCCTTATTGTCCTGCGCAGTGTCGGGCCATCTGCGGCGCGGATTAGTCTCTGTGGAGTCCGCGGAGAGACGGAGATTTCCACTGTGCTGCTCTCACCTGGGTCCTCCTGTGTCTGATGGTTCCCACATGATCAGTCCCACACACACAGCTACCAGGGGGAGTTCAGCCTATTACATCTTTAGGGTCAGCTGCCTGCTTGCTCTCTGAGAGGAACTACAGAAGGAGGGTCAACCGTGGATGACCCAGGACAGACCTTTACATGAAACATCGACCGATCGAAATTGTGTTGTTTGTTCAGCTGGGTGTGTCGAATGTGACAGTGTGGAGTGTATGCACACACACACACACACACACACACACACACACACACACACACACACACACACACACACACACACACAGAGGTCTTCCTTCCTATAGCATATACCCCCTTCTCTCTACTCTCTTCCACTATCTCATTGGGGACCCTGAGGAAGCTGCTCTCGTACGACTCCACTCATTTATTGTCAGGTGGGCCAGAGGACGGAGCCAAAAGCCCACACCACTGCACAGAGACATACAGTAGAGAGCCTGCGCTGCACTCTCTGGGGTGTTGATAGAGTCGGGTGGCGGTAAGGGTGGAAATATGTGTTTACATGTGTGTGAGTATATGTATGTGTGTGTGGGTGTGGGTGTGTGTGTGTGTGTGTGTGTGTGTGTGTGTGTGTGTGGGTGTATGAGTATATGTATGTGTGTGTGGGTGTGGGTGTTTGTATGTGTGTGTGTGTGTGTTAGAGTGAGAAAGAGTATAATATAATATGTATATCAGTTTAGATCTATGTATTATATAATATACTATTTGTATAAGTTTAGATCTATGTATTATATAATATAATATTTATATAAGTTTAGATCTACTGTATGTACAGTATGTTACACATTAATGTGCATATACTGTTTTGTATGACTGCTTTGACAATGCACCCTTTTTTGTTTTTGTCCTTTTGAATTTGAGGGAGAGAGGGAAGGTGGGGAGGGGTCATTTAGGCATGTGAGTCAGTGCCTGCAGGAACAGCTGAATGAATGGTCACACAGCAATAAACAGCAATACGACACACACACACACACACACACACACACACACACACACACACACTCACACACACACACACACACACACACAAAATTAGTCGATGTTTTTTTCCTCCCTCACAGCCAAGTTAACCTTTACTTTGACAATTATAGGTGATGCTTTTCTTTTTGCAGCTGGCCTTAAATCCATCACAAAATAAAATGTCATGCACAACATAAACAAGGAAATAAATAAACAAATGAAAACCAGACTTTCAGGGACTATATAAAAGTAAAAAATTAGACACAGCTGCCAGATTTTTGACTTCTCACTCTACACTTGTTAAACTCTAACTGAACTGGTTTCCATGACAGGTGTGCTATTCCACTCCATTCCAATCAAAGAGTTAGTCCATCATTAAAATTTAAGTGATAACACAAAGTGAGTTCCAAAGGTAAAACATAAATCATTTTGCCTGAAGAAGACCCAGCAGGGTCGAAACGTTGCATTAAATAATTGGGAGTCAAAAGCAGTGTTGCGGACATGATATTTTTTCAATTGAGTATAGTTTTCTTTTGTCCTGCACCTGCCTGAAGATGGGATGTGCGCACAATAACTGTTTGTAAAACATAAAGGCACACCAAACTTTATGCCATTACAAGGCAAGTCAATCATTCCAGTTACCAGACAATGCGCAGGCTATTCAGTCCAAAGTGAAATCCCAATCCAGTAATAACAAAAGCATTGGAACAGACACGCCGGTATATGGGAGATTATATGCCAGCTTTAAAAACTCTCATCACTTCATTTTAACACTTTGAATGCCGCACTGTTTTCAGAAGCTTTGGCTCGGAGTGCCAGCAGTCTAGATCATACACCACAGTGTATTCTATTCAAAATCCCTGTTTTTTTTTAGAAATGGACATAGCGTCTTCTATAAAATATGCGCTGTTTGAGCCTGTCACACTTCTGACACTTACATTTCGGTCAAAGGACTTGTGTAAGATAAATATAATTTTTCTGTTCACAAAACTAGTGCTGTCGGGCTCCATAATTCCTCCTTCTCTTGGTTGGTAAAGTCTGTGTCACTATCACCGACATATTCGGCACTCTGGCAAGGACGTGCCCTCTTGCAAGCGCGACTCGACCTACCACCCACTCCGCTCGGCCCGGCCCGTGGTGGAGATGGAACTCAGCACGGTGGTGATGTCTAATGATTCTCGCAAGGTGTCACCGAGGCACCGACAGCCAAATTGCAAGGTTGGTTCTCTACCTGCCATGCTAGGTGTGCGATACTCCCTGTTACAAATTTGTTTACCATCAAAAGGACTAAGCAAGAAGTGGTCCAAAAAAAGTCAAAAAGACGTGGTCTCCGTACATCCAGAAGACGTGCCCAGAATAGCCCCCCATGTTGGGGAAAGCATACTGCTAAAATCACATAATGGGAGTCAATGGGCGAACTTGCTAGCAGTTTGATTCAGATGGGGTTCCGCTTGTTTCTGAACACAATGGTTTGAAGAAATTGTGTTAACTTAACTGTTTAGTTATCGACACCTTTAGCTCACGTGTTATGGATTTGATATCATTTTAATTACACCTGAATAGTGTGAGTCATTGTCTGATAGCTACTATTCAGTTAACTTTGTTGTTGCTCATTGCTTTGCTCATTTCTCATCAAAGAAATGGAAGCCGATGTTGGGAAAATGGCTGAATCCAGACTGGTCAGGCTTAACTTGTAGTCATGCCTGTGTTTATAATAGGAGAGTTTATAATAACACAATAATCCATTAAACTCCTTTTGGAGTTAAACCAATAGAGCTGAATGGCTTTGTTGCCGTGTGTGTGTGTGTGTGTGTGTGCGTGCGTGTGTGTCATGTCATTGCAGGAGTGCTATGTGCCCTTTTGTCTCTGTGCAGACAAGTCGATATTTCGCCAAGTGTGATGGCTCTGCTGATGGTGTTTGTGAGTGAACTGACTGATGTGCATTTCAAGTGCTGAATTACAGGTCTGACTCTGAAAAATAGGAATCTAAAACCCTGGCACATGCTATCGAGTGGATGAGTGTCAACAATGACTGGCACTCAATTTTCACAGTGTCACTCAGGGAGCGGAGAGCATCACAGTTATGACGGAATAACAGATGCTTCAAATCATTTTAAAGTCAATTGACCCACACTGTTAAGTTAACGAGGCACTCACACCCTCCCCATTATTTTGTATTTATGGTTTGATTTGAGTAATGATTATTATTTTTTTCATTGAAGTACATGCAATTTCTGTATAATTCAAACGGTTCCAATTCATAATAGTTTGATTCGTTTTTTAATTGATGAAATACGATGGTACAGCTGCATCAGGAAATGATGAAATGAGATGCTGGCTGTCATTTCCTGTCACAGTTGACACAGTATGTCGGTTATAATTGATTGAATCCGACATCCAACTGCCGGTTTCTATGGGAAAAGTCCCTTCATAAAGCACTGGAGACCTGATGACCTTGATGGCCTCTTAAGGCTCCACAAAGACATTTGGACACCCCCTCTCTGCATGTTTCCATTAAAGCTTTATGAGCTAGAGAGCGGCTACATGCTGCTGCGAGGACTGCCCATGAATAATGAACGGCCATTTTTATCAGAGAGTCGGAGAACTGATCCCAGGCCTGGGGGGAGCCAAGTGTCCACACTGATGTCTGTTTCACGACCGAAATGCAAGCAGGATGACATTGATCTCATAACAATGCCTCGGCATTATAGGACTGGCACAGTTACTAATTCTAACAGAGTGATCCAAATGTAATATCATTCTGTCACAAAATAATGAATTCCACAGGCATGACAATGACAACAAATGGTAAAAAGGGCCTCCTGTCACATAATAATTAATTTTCCATGATAAGAAAATAAACTGCTGTTGTTTGCTGTATATTTATTTAATGGGTAACGTCTGCATTGCACTCCATTTATTGCCACATGATTTGTTGTTTTTTGTGCCATTACATTGACAATAAATGTATACACTTCCACAATAAATGTTCTATTTGTTCTATAGTGTAATATTGTGAAAGATAAAGCTGTTCAGGCTGGAAATGTGTTCCCCCTTTAGATTGTTTATTCTAGTTAGACACAAATGATGGCTAGAGATAAATTCTGATTCATGTACATGAGCTAGCAGACTCATTTGAATTCATCTTCATTCATTTATAGCAATTACTTGTAGCCAGGGATGTAGTACTCGAGACGTTTTTTACTGTCTCGGACTTGTCTTGAACTCGCTAGTATTTGGACTCGGACTTGTCTTGGTCTCAGCCACTGGACGGCCGTCGGCTGCCTGGCTCAGTGTCTCATCATCCAAGTAGGGTTACTGTCTACTGTAGCTCTCCACAATACACTCTCTATCAGTACACTCTTAAACTTTTCTAACAGAGATGTGTTAGAAAACAACGCAAGTTGTGTTGTTTTCAATGCAAGTTGTGTTATTTTCAACTAGGGTTGCAAAGGGGCGGAAAATTTCCGGTAAATTTCCGGAAACTTACCGGAAACTTTCCATGAGAAGTTAAGCTGGGGAATTTTGGAAATATTCCAAATTGGAAACTTTCATGGAATTAAAGGAAATTATGGGAATTAATGGGAATTTACGGGAATTAACTGGGAGTTTTTTGTAATTCCTACTGTTTCATATACAGACATTAACATTTTGTTTCGTAATAAGCAATATGATTTGTTTGTTCGTATTTTCGTTTAGCTTAGCATACAAAGATAGCTAACATGCTAGCGGGAATCCCATTCTCTGCCTATGGTTTACTAGCGTGCTAAGCTAGCGACACTGAAACCACTGAACTGCCCAAGATACACCACGCCACTCAACAACAAAATCCAATTGGTTGGAACATTGACTGACAATCAGTTTGTTCAGTTAGAATCCCAGAAAATGGTAAAACAAATAATGACACAACATACCACCCCAACCCAACCTTATAGATTATGTAAATTATATATCAGTTGTCAAGCTTAATCAGACAGATTAATCGTGCCATTACAGTTTATGCAAAATGACGTACACCCATTTGAATGAGGACAAAAGTGGCGATAAGCCCATAACTGGGCAACTCTGTTTGCAAACTTCCCCCAGTTTCACACCAGTTATTCCCACATGAGATGACATTTTCACTGGGAATTTATTTTCCCCATGCACATGAATGCATCATAGGTTTCCTTTATGTCTAGTAGCCTATGATGATTGCTGTGTGCATGGGATTGACGCCTGTGCAGGGTAGAAATTTGACTGAAATTGCATTAAATCAGCTTGTTTTAACTAATATTATGCTGCAAGATGGGGTTTTGTCCACTACATTTAAGTTCCCTGTTATAGACTAACTTGCCATATTAAAAATTCCCAGTTTATTCCCATTAATTCCCGTTTATTCCCGTTAATTTCCGTATATTCCCGTTAATTCCCATGGAAAGTTTCCAACTTTGAAAATTCCCGGAATTTTGCAACCCTATTTTCAACGCATATTATGTAACAAATAAAAAAGGAAACAACACAAACGCACAACGCAAGTTCAACACATAAGTTTTAAGAGTGTATTGTCTACGCTATCAGTTGTCATTGGTTGTCAATTTTTTTTTTTATCGTGGTCTATCTTGCGTTTGGCTTAGTTCCTTTTTATATTAAAAGTCGCCCCTTTCTGCAGAAAGGCAGAAGGCCTCTTTATTCTTAAAAAAATAATAATTAATTAATTGAATAAAAAACAAAAATATAACATGTAAACAGATAATTTACATGTTATAAGCGGTTATTTAATGTGAGCTACCTCTGCCTTGCCTACAGACTAACACAGGACTGACAATGTTGCTTTGTTAAGGCTATAAGATAAAGTTTTAAGATAAAGATTTAATTTGGTCGACCCTCAGTAAATGTAATGTTTAGGTGAGTTTAACAGGTGTAACCTTTACATTATTCAAAGCTGCTGTAATTGCGCAGGAGCTGGGCCTATTTATGTAATGATGATGAGATCAGACTCCCAATAGACTTTGCTTAAAATTAGTTGAACTTGTGTAGGTTTTTATAGGCTGTATTGCAATATGCTATAATAAATGTATGTGGTATATTTTAAGTCAATTTATGAATGAGTTTCTGCAAAATTCACCAGAAGTCATCATTTAAGGGGTTATTTTTCTAAATGTTCTTCATTGGGCATGCCCCCAAACCCCCCTAGCATTTCAGAGGCCCACGAGTATTGTATGTCATGGGGTCATGAACATAAACAAATCATAAACAAATCACTGTCATGAACATGTCATAAACAAATCATAAACGTTTATGACATAACGCTTCTGTATTATGTGACATTCCTTTTTTGTCATAACAAGTTAGGGTTAGGGTTAGGATTAGGGTTGGGGTTCATGTTTCATATGTCCATGACAGTGTCATGTCACTCTTGATTCCACAGGGCCTCTCATCTTGGACTCGAAACATTTTGGACTCGGTCTTGTCTTGGACTCGACTCTCTTTGGACTTGGTCTCGACTAGTCCTGGTTTTGGACTTGTCTTTGGACTCGACAAAGACGGTCTTGACTACAGCCCTGCTTGTAGCGGCTAGTGTTCTACAATTAACATGTTTATGAAAATGCCTATCTGAGAAACAATATTGCTTTTCAGAAAATTCTCACTTTTATATTGTAGATGATGCATTGCAATAGGCAGGTTCTGAAAAAATAGAATTAATAAATAAACTGGTTACTTGTATATTGATATAACCTGTGTGAACCCAGGCAAAAACCTGTCCATAATCTATCATAATCTTCATGTCCCGTTATCAACAGAACATGTTTGCCTGGTTCTTAATGATACCAGTGCCATTTCTGTAAACTTTCTGAGATATCTGCCTTTTAACTCTCTCCTGAGTGAAATATCTGCCTCTAAACTGTCTCCACAGTGAGATCTCTACCTGTTATCTCCCTCCACAATGAGATCACTGCCTCCTCCCTTTCAGTGCTGTGGTTTCCCCTGCTGTAGATGCAGCTGTCTGCTCCTCTGTGCTGAAGTCTGTTTGTCAACTCCACTGCTGAGATCCTCTTCCCATCATGCCTTGCTCTCTGCCTCTTTCGGCTGTGGCCGGCACAGTGTGTCTGACCGCGCCGAGTAGACATCTTCAGCCTGAATGACAGCTAATGACACCCGCTGAGAGATTGCCTATTCCCACAACACTTTGCCGGCCACAGTAGGATGGCTACATCATTGGCCTGCCAGCAGCAGAGAATATGTCTCTCTGACTCTCTGCTTCACTCATCATCTCTCTGCCTCTGCTCTCTCTCTCTCTCCATCTAATAACCTCTGTCTGCCTTTTTTCTCTGTTTTCCTACATACCTATTATGTTCTATCCATCTACCTGCCTCAACCTCCTCGTCTTTTTTCCTCTCTCTTTCCTCCCCCTCCATCTCTCCACCTCTATGTATCTCCTGTCTGTATCTCTCTCTGTCTCTCTTTCTCTATCTCTCTCTCCTCCCCCCTCCATCCCTCAGCCTCTCTCTCTCTCTCTCTCTCTCTCCCACCCTTATGTCCTTTCCTGTTTTTACCCCCCTCTCCCCCCACTCCACCTGTCCTGTGGTGCAGCTTTGACTGGTCATCCCTCTGCCTCTCCCCAGCTCTGCTCTGGCCCCTGATTAAAAACAGAGAGGGGAGAAATCAGTTGTCCAGTCCTGAGTCCTGCCATTTGACAGTGTCAGGATCGATCCAGCTGACCACTGCTTGATGTGCTGAAAAGCTCCACCACCAGCTGAGAAGCAACTGCAGCAATCAGAGATGGAAGGGGAGGTTCACTCTCTCTCCCTCCATCCAGAGTTACCACATTGGTGCTTAAATGTGAGTCCCTCACCCACTCAGTACAGTACTTCAATGCTGTACACACTTTCACATGAAGTTGACCTAAATACTTCCACTTGATCTTAATGAGTTCATTGGAGTGGTTGGAGTTTATCTTGTATTCTTAGATGATTCCCCTATGTTCCCAGTGTTAACTGAAGGTTCATAGCTTTAACTGACAGCAGTAGATCATATTCCATGCCATACTCTGTGATGTCAATTGCCTGGGTATTTAGGTGCTCTTAATCCAACCCTACAGCCCCTCACAGCAAGGCTGGCATCTAGCGTTGACCTCTGTGAGATCAGATGTGGTTCAGCCTTAGGTCATCTCTGACACCAGGCTGAGAGGTCATGAGCCAGCCCAGTGTGAGAAGGTGGGTGGAGATGGACGCACCACAGGTAACACACTCACACTCATAGTGAGTTAGACTGATCTGTGC
Organism: Alosa sapidissima; assembly: GCF_018492685.1. Taxonomy (NCBI): domain Eukaryota; kingdom Metazoa; phylum Chordata; class Actinopteri; order Clupeiformes; family Clupeidae; genus Alosa; species Alosa sapidissima. The sequence goes on from NC_055973.1 coordinate 21,291,255, forward strand.
CTACTCATGTACATACACACACCCACACACACTCACATATCTACACACACACACTCACATACACACACACACATTCATACACTCACACTCATATACTCACACTCATAAACACACACACACACACACACACACACACACACACACACATACACACACACACACACACACACTAATGCACTCATACACACACACACACACACATACGTGGGTGGACAGGACATGGGAAGATACAGTGTAGACGGAGCCCACAGTAGCTTGAGATGGCATGGGGAGGCACACTGAGGACAGAGCCCACTGTGGGAGCGTGGGTGGAGATGGCCCTCACAGCAGGGCTGTCATGTGGCGTTGGCCTCTGTGACATGCGGTTCGGATCTTGGTCATCTCCGACACCTGGCTGTTAGGTCATGAGGCATCCCACTGTGAGTAAGTGAGTGGGTGTAGATGGCATGGGCAGATTTAGTGTGGACTGAGCTCGGGTGACAGTACTGGAGGCTGGCACAGAACAGCAGTGGGTGAATGGGAATGAGACGTTGCTGTGGCAATCTGGTCTCTCCTTCACAAGGCAGTGATGGACCCCTCTTGACCTCACCGTCATTTGTGGGCCACATCATATGAATCAAACACACACTCACACACACACACACACACATGCACACACACATACTCATACACACGCCACCTCCAATCACGTTATTCATGCTCACGCAGAAATGCGTCAAAGAAAAACAGTACATTTTCTCTGCCCTCCACTTCGGTGCCATGGCATGTTCCCTTTTCCTTGAGAACAACTCTTGAGGAATGAATCAGACTGAAGAAAAAACTACTGTAATACTATTAGCTAATAACTAAGTGGCAAAAATTCAATTGGTAATGCTCCAACCATCAGCATCTGTTTGTAAAGGAGAAAATAAACAGCTCCATTCAGCTTCCAAGGCCAAATGGTCCAGTTGGCTCTGTGTGGCACGAGTCCTCGTCTCCTCATCAGGGACTGGCACACGTCCAGGAGAGGATCAGTCCTTCCTCTTTCTCTTCTCTCTCCTCTCTGCCTCTCCACTCCTTCATTTACTCATTGCCTGTATCACACCATCATGCCTTTCTATTGGAGTAAGGCAGTGGTGGGAGTAAGTCACACATGTGCAAGTCACAAGCAAGTCTCAAGTCTTAACCTTCAAGTCTCAAGCAAGTCCAAGTCATTTTTTTGTGACAGTCAAGCAAGTCAAGTCAAGTCATAGCTTGGGTCAAGCAAGTCAAGTCATAGACAAATCATTGAAATTCATGATGATTTACCCATGTTTTCATTTTAAAATAAGCTACAATAGGCTAGTTATGAACTGCTGGAGTTTTATTTGTAACAAACAAATAGACATTGCATTCATTCAAGTCACATAGCCTACATCTGAACAGTTTATAGAATGAGATGAAATGTATGCGAATAAAAATAAATGTATTTCAAGTAGACCTATTATAAAATAGTCTATTATTGTTTCAATATGCCTCAAATATTAGGTAGCCTAAGCTACATCAAATCAGGAAAATATATTCATACAGTTCACATTACACCTGTCCTGACCTGTCACATCTCCAGGAAGCCAATAATGTTGAAAAAGTGAACTAATCAATCAATCAAACGCTGCCGCCGACGTCACTGCCAAACTTTGACAAGCGCGACAGCGCAATGGGTTTTAGGAGGGTTTAGGACCGTCAATGCTATATCATATTATACATAAGCCTAACATGTGAAATAAGCTACTTTTCTACGCTGATTGCTGGCAGTTAGCTAGGCCTTATTACTGTTGTTAGCCTAGGCCTACTACTAGTCTGTAACGTATGGAACAGGGACGTGTTTAAGATGGAGGGAGAAAGAGAGGCGCTTACTTTAGGTTACATTGGCAACATTTTCGCTATATATCAAGATTAAACTTAGACAAGAAAATGTTTCACTTTGAAATTTTAACCTAATATGGCGTTAACTAGCATAAAAGCATAATAGATTCAAAGCCAACTCTTAACATGCCTCAAATTTGACGTTAGGTTTCTAACACGACTAACTTCGGATGAAAATCAACGTGGTGGTGGTTATGTCGCTATTTTGCACACCTGCAGACTGCTGTTCATTTCTCCTTTGACTCGTCAGATACATCTTCTGTGAAGCCAAACATTATGTTTTGGTATAAACGTAGAGCCTTCCATATTTGCAAGTTAGCCTACCTCAGTCTCATTTGATCTGGCACTTGCTGTTGGTCTGTTGCGTCGCGTCACTTGGTACAATGACATGTTCGCTCGCGTGACGCATGCAACAGCACCTAAGCAGATTTTCTAAAATCGTAAAGTTAACTCCTTAATATCTATGGAAAAAAAAAAGGCAAGTCATTTCAAGTCATTTGTCTCAAGTCTAAGTCAAGTCTCAAGTCATGAATAGCAAGTCAAAGTCAAGTCGAGTCTTTTATACATGTTGATCAAGCAAGTCTCAAGTCTTAAAAAATGTGACTTGAGTCTGACTCGAGTCAAGTCATGTGACTCGAGTCCCCCATGTCTGGAGTAAGGACATGAAATGTTAAATGACCCCCAGCCAAAGCACCAGTGAACTTTTCTCTGGCAATCATTACATAACATGAAGCTTGCAGTATTTCAAACAAAATGCAGTGAGATGACATGGAAAAATTGGATGTTGTAAAATTATTTGGCACCATATCATCTTCTGTGTAGGGGCTGTACTGTAAAAAGTACCAGTGAATCTGAAAATGTTGAAACTTCTTGTTATCTAACAGCAGCCCATTACGAAAACAAATGTTGACGTTAAGAAGAAACTTGTTCTCTAATAAATAAAAAGAAATATCTCAGAATTACACAACCAAAGCACTGAGGGTGATGTTTTACTGGGCTTGTGAGAAGATGGGGACACTGTTTTACAGGGTGGGCTCTTTTACGAGTTAGACTGATCTGTGCCTACAGTTATTGCCCCACAAGCAAGATGGAAGTTGTAAAACGGACCAACAGGCTTTAACCTGCACACACACACACACACACGCACATTCATACACTCACACTCATATACTCACACTCATATACACACACACACACACACACACACACACACACACACACACACTCATGCACTCATACACACACACACACACACACACACACACACACACACACATACACACTCATAACAGAGCAGTTTAATCTGCAGTGGTTGTATGCTGAGGCAGAGTGTAGCAGTGTAAGCTCAGAACTAGCCCATCTGGTTAAACTTATTAAAGCCTGAATACGGCATTTGCTCTGTTTTAATATTTATTTTTTACAGAAACTGCTTATTCAATATCTACACCACAAATGGAAGTTGGAGTTGAGGGAATCTGTAACGCACCAGAAGCGACATCTTTCCATACCACATTTGGGTCAGAGTCCACTAGGGCCTAGGTTCTAATCTGGTCTGAGGTCATTTCCTGAGCCCATTACCTATCTCTCTGCCACTATCCTATCAAAGAAGGCTAATCCCTTAGACAATCTACAACATATAATATATGAAATACAATCTAAAATACAATAATGAAAAAATAAATGGAAAAGAGTTGTGCTGTAGTTGCAGACGAACCTTGGAGATCTGTGTGTATTTCTCACAGAGGTTTCTTTATCGGCTACACGGACAGATGGATGTGGCAGGTAGTATCTGATTCACAGATGGTACATTACTTCAGAACCTTGGACAGCGACAGGAAGGCAGTAAGTCCTGCAGGAAGCTAAAGCACCACAGCATGAAAAGTGAAACACTATTGGCTCTATACAGAGGCTGAGCCTGTCGATTACAGCCAGTGGAGGAGATCCCTGAATGGTGTTCAAGAATAATTGTAATCGATCCTTGTAAAAAAGAAAATACAGTTGAAATTTAACAGCATAAACTCCATAAACTATAAAAGTATAAAAAGCATAAAAATTGAACAGTAAAAGGCTGGCTGCTGTAAGAGCTAAGAGCATTAGTTGTTAGAAGAGGCTCCTTGCTGTAACTGGTAAGTCTGATGTAATGTTAACATTTATAAAGCTGGTGTTATGGTTACCTACAGAACACTCTCACACCTGTTGCCCTGTGTCTGGAGGTCTGATCCACAGAGATGCAGCGTTCACTCTGTGGATGAAATAGGAAGTACTTGTCATCAGAGAGAGCACCTCTCTCACCTCCATTCAGACTGCAATGAAAAGCTGCTGATTGCCTCAGCTACACTGGAACCAAAGCAGCAGGGAGAGAGGGAGAGAATGATGGAAGGAGAGAGAGAGGGAGGGATTGAGAGAGAGGGATAGATAGAGGGTAAAGTGTGGAGAGAGGTATTGATGGATAGAAGGAGAGAAAGGGAGGGGGGTAGAGAGAGAGATGGATAGATGTAAGGAGAGAGAGATTGATAGATGTAAGGAGAGAGAGGGATGGATAGAGAGAAAGAGAGAGTGAAAGGTGAGGGTGAGAAAAAGAGAGAGAGGTAGGGAGGGAGAGAGAGAAACAGCAAGGAAACAGGGTTTGTTATATACTTTGTGTCATTTTCTATCACACACTCACTCTCCCCTGCCCCCCCCCCCCCCCCCCACACACACACACACATACCACCACCACCACCACATTCCTCTCTTCCCACACACACACATAGACATACATTCTGCCACACACATACACACAGACACACACACACACACATTCCCCTCCCCCATCACACATTCCTCTCTCCCACACACACAGGCTGGTGCCATTACAACCTGTCATCATCAGGGCAGAAAGTCTCACATATGGCAGAATCAGATGCTATCAGACCCACAGTTTCTGCATCAAACCATTGATGGAAAAATCCACACAGCAGAAAATGTTGCACTCTGCCTGTTGCAGTGTTTTACACGGACGCTGAGAACAGGACATTGATTTCTATTAGGGGCTGTAGATGCTGCTATACTGCATTCCATCTGGGCAATTACAATCAAATATTTACCCAGGCAACAGCAAAAAAATTGCAACATTCAAACACATCTACTATCACCCCTCAGTAGCAATTACTCAGCAGATGAAACAATTATTTGAAAAAAAAACTTTCATTCACAGACTGAACACTTGGGTGAGAGCCAAACACAACGTCTGTGAGCATCCACTTCCTTCTGCGTACACAGAGAGACTCCATTTAACCAAATGCAAATACAGAACCCCAAAGAGCATCAACTTCATTAAGCTCCAGTTTACCCCGTGCAGACCTTGATTAAGAAAGGGTACACTCCACTCCTTCAAAAGCTTGTGGTTACTGTGCACTAAATTATGAAATAACTAATTACAGTAAAGCAACACAATGTCGGTCTTTTACCTTTAAGTATCAGTTTCAAACTCATTGAGATGCTACAATTTATTGACTTACAATACAGAGAGTGGAGTTTAGACAAACTGGGAATCTCTACACTTTGTAACTTTAAAATGTGTTTTAAAATGCATTTTGCAGGTATATTTATGTTACTGTATGAGAATAGTACAGTTACAGTCGGTTAAGTAGGTTACCCAGGTGAGACTGTCTAATGGAAGGTTAAAGTCACCTGTGTGTCTGCAGGGCCCTAGGGGCTTCTGTCCAGATGCTATTTTGGTCCTGATGTGTCCCTGTGACAACAAGACAGTGACATTCTGGCAGCAAGGTAGAACTGGAGGGGTTCCGGATTGAAATATCACCTCCTGGAGTGATGTCACAGCAACACACACACACACACACACACACACACACACACACACACAAACATACACACCAGCCTTGACTGATGATATATAAAGCAATAATGGTCATTTTCAGATGCTATCTCTTCTGCTATGGTATATACTGTAACATATTGGTGCTGCTTAAAAAGGACAATTTCATCAAAACATTAGACAGAGGGAGAACAGGAGTGTATGGCTGTCTCTAACTAATGCTCTGCTATCATTATTGCCTGTGACAATCTACAACATCTAAGATCTGGAGGACTTATAATAAAGCAGACTAAGATGAGTTCAAAGTTTGATGTACTTACTCAAATGCATTGGAAAAAACAAAGCTGAGTTATCTCACTGGCTTTATTAACAATTAAAATCTGTTTACTACACGTTGTTAGGGTTCTGTGTGGGAGTAGAGGAAGAGGCAGGTCAAAGCTGGGTGTTGGAGAAGATGAGCAGAGATGAATTGTGAATGTGCTGCTGTGTGAACTGTTAGGAGAATCAAGCTGCTTAATGAATCCAAGACAAAACCCACAGCCACTACAGAGGGAGTGCAGCTGCTTAATAATTGATCTGTAAATGGTTGTTGTGGGCTAATGAGAGAACAAAGGTCTGGTCTCATCCCTGCAACGGTGGCTTTCATTTCTCTGCACGGTCCTATTGTTATACACAGTGTTATTTAAAACTGTATTAGATCTTACTGTTTTCAAAGTTTTACAGAAGTGAAAGTACACACTCTGTGTACGCTGCAGTTAGTCATCACTGGTGGAGGTGCGACTACAAAGATTTTGCTGATTCTATAATTTATACCAATTTATACTGCATCAGGTGATACAATGCACAGGTGAGATTATTAGAATGTGGCTCAGTTTTACACAGTTAAGGGCTACACTTACAGTATATGATCTCCAAATCTGTTCATCTCAGTTTGTTTCACTCCCTCAAGAAGATTATTAAGAAATTCCGGTCACAAAATGGCTCCCTTGAACACCAGCACACGTGACTGGCATTCAGCCAATATTTAATTACTGCATGAGAAATAAATGTCATGAGTCATCGGATCCCCGTGATGAGTCCTGAGAGGGAACTGTGCCAACTTGAGCTCTATGAAATGAGCTCTAATAACATAGGATTTACTGTGCATTTGGGTGCCATGGGAACGTGGGCAGAGTTTACACAGCCCTGGTCAGAGATGGTTTTCCAACATGTAGAGAGTAGCATATGTAGGACCTCAGTTTCCGTTTTTCTTTAACAAAATGCAAAAGTATATAATGTAAAATATCATGGGAACCATGATGACCATGAGTGCTGACTACGCCAGGATGGGAATTGTGTCCAAAGAAATAGTTTTCCAATCAGTGACATTAAAGTAATAAGGCCCTAACATAGCCAAAGTTAGTGTATGGATTGAGTTGTAATAAATAATTAAAAAAATGAACAAATAAATACACATACAATTTCACACAAAATGCAAAAGGATTATATTATGTAGAATTATATCTTTACATAATTGTGTGTAAATAAAATTAACCGTTGCAGTACAAAAACGTATCTCAAGTCCAAATGATAGCGTACATACAGTATAACTGTAAGCATGGCAGTTCTAATGTGAACTTCGATTATCTACCATCAAACAAATCCAGCCAAGGTCCTGCACTGAGAGCGTTACAGGATCCACTCTGACTAACACTCGGATGATTCATTTATCACAATGGGCCCAATAAATTCAATTTAAATCCAATTACGTTAAAAAAAAATCTGACTAAACCTATATGACCGCCGCTTCGCTGCGCGCCGGTCATAATTACTATAAATTCATCTCTAGTTTATGAATGAATATATTGTGTTTTGTATGTTACATAAAAATAGTTACAATTCCGGTAACACTTTATAATAACTACACACAATTCATCACTTATTAACTTATTGTTACTTATTAGTTAATGGTTTGTTTATCATTAGTAATTTATTGTTCATACATAATTTATCATCATTTGTTCACACAGTTGTAAATGGTTTGTTCATAGTAAATATGCCTATATCTAAAATATGTTTATACATTATTGTTAATACTTAATAAATGATGCAATAATATGTTTTTGATAAAGACATATTTCCATTATTTAAAAGTTGTTACATACGCATGCACTAGTGATTAGTTAGGGTGAGGATACATATTTTATAAACCACTTCCTAATACTATAATTCATGATTAACTCAGAAGTTACAAGTGGTTAGTTAATGATATTTTGTGAGCTCATCTAAAGTGAGGACGTTTTATGCCTTGCAACACATTTACAAGTGAGTTATAAAGTTTATATTTGCATTTATGTAATGTGGTTTGCTACTATTAAAGATTCCTGTTTTCCTCCAATCTTGCCTCACCTCGCCTTGCACTTCAGTCCAGCTCTTCCCTGCGAATGGGGGTGCGCAGGACTGAAGTGCAATTGATTAGACAGGTAATTGGGTCTACAGATGTGAAATCGATGCTTGTGTCAAAATCCTGATTAGCATATGATTATCTTATGCCTTCCCCCAGGTTTGCTGGACCAGGAAGTATGAGGAATCCCGCAGGGAGCGCTACACGTGGCTCTGACATCATCCAAAACAAACAAACTTGTGTCAGCGCTGGAAGGTGAATCCCGTGTGTTTTACTGAACATCACCTGAAAAGGTGCTGTTGCAAATAGGATTTTTATAGCTAGATTATAACACAATCACACAGTTTCACCAAGCATAAGCCCCCCCGCATTCATTTTAATGCCTTTTATTCACCTTTGTTGTACACAAGTCCCAAGCTATTGAAAAGTTTTTTAGTAAAAAAAAAATGATTACAGTTACAAGCACAGAGAAGGCACCTCTTTAGAGATTTCATTTTTTCATATATTGTTTTACATTTGTTCAGCTATGCCTTTTTTCTCCTTAGGCTTGCATGTCCTAAGAGCAGCCACTGAATCATTCCATCCACTGAACAAGAAAAATACAGCCAAGGTTTACCTCAAGACATTAACACTGTTTTATGCTGAAATAAACAATTCATCAACCTGTCATCTATAGACCTACCACACACACACACACACACACACAAGGAGACCAGGAAACACACAAGAGCACAAACACGAATAAAAAAAAGTGTGAGAAAGGAGAGGGAGGAGAGAGAGAAAAAGAGAGGCACAGAAAGAGAGAGACAAAGAGAAAAAGTTGTTTTCTTTGTGCTTGTAAAGGGCGAGTGATTTGAGGGCAGCCAAGACTAAGGCTCTGCTTTAAGCTGCGCCTCATAAAGGAGAATGATTGGTGTTTGGTTCAGGAGCTGCATGCACGCTGAATCACTGCCTTCCAGCTGACTAGGGTCACAGGCAGGTCCCACTTTACTGCCAGGGTAACTGTGACCTCCACGGCCCACTACCTGCACACATAAATCCAGCAGACGCAAGCCTGTTTACACAGGAAGGTGTAAAACACACACACACACACACACACACAGGTAATGACACTCAAGGTCCATACCTAAAGACCATCATGTCTTGATGGCAGGGAGGCATGTCAGCAAATCATTTCAACACACCACCACCACATGAGGAAGTCAGACCAGAAACAGCACAAACTCCATCACCATAGGAGTCGCGTCCAGAACACACCACCACAACATGAGGAAAGCAAACCTTAAACACCACAAACTCCATCACCACAGCAGCGGCATCCAGGATTTCCGAGCAATTGAGAGAGAAGGAGAAGTGGACCTACAGTAACTCCACTTGGGCAGCCGTGGCCTACTGGTTAGCACTTCGGACCTGTAACCGGAGGGTTGCCGGTTCGAACCCCGACCAGTAGGCACGGCTGAAGTGCCCTTGAGCAAGGCACCTAACCCCTCACTGCTCCCCGAGCGCCGCTGTTGATGCAGGCAGCTCACTGCGCCGGGATTAGTGTGTGCTTCACCTCACTGTGTGTTCACTGTGTGCTGAGTGTGCTTCACTAATTCACGGATTGGGATAAAAGCAGAGACCAAATTTCCCTCACGGGATCAAAAGAGTATATATACTTATACTTCCAACCTTTTCTCCCCAGCTATCTCCTCCTGGATGGCTCCTGGTCTCTCCTCCTCTTCTTCTTCGCTGCAGTCTTCTTCTCCTCCTAATGCTCTTCCTCCTCCCATTCTTCTTCTCCTCCTAATGCTCTTCCTCCTCCTATTCTCCTTGTTCCTTCTCCTCCTCCCCCTCCATCTTTCTCCTCAAGCTTTTCCATTTTGTTCCTTCCCACAAATCACCTACTATTCCATGACGTCTTGACCCTGCTCCTCCACTTCTTCCACTGCATTGTCCTACTCCCCCCTCCTCCTTCATCTTTATATTTTCTCCATCCTACTGCCCTCCTTTTCCTCTTCCTCCTCCCCCTGCTGCTCTTCCTCCTCCTAGGCCTCCACTTCCTCCTACTTCTCCTCCTCTTCCTCCTCCTGTTCTCTCTCTTCTTTTTTTCCTCCTCTTCCTTCTCTGTCTTCTTGTGTCTTCTTCTTCTCTTCCTCCTCCACCTGCTTTTCCTCCTCCTCCTTCTCCTCCTCCTCTTCACCCTCCTCCTCCTCCATGGCCTGTGTCCTGCACTTATTGCTGATTCAGCTCCATGGCGTCAGCTCCAAACCCTGAGCCAGCTGAACAGCTCGGCAGGAAGTGACAGGCCTGTTAGCCCCGCTGACAGCAGATCCCTCAGAGAGGCCAGTAATAAATGATATCTGCCCAGTGGGCCCCATGGTCCATCCTCAGAGAGGCCAGTAACAAATGATATCAGCCCAGTGGACTCGACTGTTGGGACCAAACACGCTTGCTGCTTCTCTCTTAAGAGGCTGCACTCCGAATGGAGAAGACATTAACTCTGAGGTAATGAGTCCAAGCACAGTGGGGAAAAGAAACACTCTTATCTGTAGTCATTAAGGACTTTTAGAAAAAACAACTATTACTCACATTCACTAGTGTACACTTACACCTGCCCCAGGGAGAAGGAGCCTGTGTGTGTGTTTGAGAGTTAAATGGCAGCACTGTTTGAACATTGGGTGGGAATTTGTTTGTAAATAAAAGTATGCTGTCTGAACCATCAAAGAGAGAAGCTCAGCTGTAGTTCTCCAGGATTTCCTGAACACCAGCCGTGGCAACACACAGTCTAAAGCGTTGCAAATACGGTGGTTGGCTTGTCGCCAGCTTCTTGTCACCTCAGAAGTAAAAATGATTTATTGCCAGTGGTTATTTTGGCTGTAATCTCTGAATCATATTAACATTACTACTTCCACAGGAGCTCCGCCTTTTCTCACTGAATAGATTTCAACGGCAGAGTTGTTTGAACACACATTTGTTTCCACAACCTTTTGTCTGCATGGGGAAATCTGTTTGCAATGTCATTTACTCAGATCTCTGAATCACCAATGAGGGGAAATGTCTGGAAATCACACAGGCAGCCAGAGTAGCCTCAGCCTGTGAACAAAAGCGCCTGATGGCCTTTTAAAGGGATTCAGACGCTCAATAGTGAACAAAGAAAAAGACGACATTAGAGGAGAGAGGAAGCTGAGCTGCGGCTCTCATCAATACCTGATGCCCCCGTCACAACGCACATCATTACAGACGGACAGTCGATGCAGAGCACAGGCCAGCTGGGTGCACTGGATGGACACAGTCCAAGAGATCAGGAGGAGAGAAGAGGAGATTGATGAGAGTGAGAGAAAGGGAGTGGCAATTTAGGGAGAGAGAGAGAGATTGCATGGTGTGAGAGAGAAAGACAGTGGTAGAGTGAGGAGAGAAAGACATAGAGATAAAGAAAGAGAGAGAGAAGACTTAGAGCCAGTCTTCTGCCTTGAGGGGTTTCATTCTCCTCCTCTCTCCTCCTCTCTTTTCCTCCCTTCTCTACCTTCCTCTCTCCCTCCTCTACCCTCCTCCCCCTTCCTTTCTCCTCTTCCTCCTCTTCTCTACCCTCCTCTCCCCTCCTCCTCCTCCTCCTCCCCCCTCCACTCCCTTCATTTCCTCCTTCCTTCTTCTTCTGATCTGCCATCGCCAGCCTGTCTGAGGCCTGCAGCGTCTGGCAGAGGCTCCAGCAGGAAACAAACGGCTAATCGATTGCCATCTCCCCAAAGAGAGATGCATGACTGCCCCCCACCCCAACCACACACACACACACACACACACACACACACTCAGCCCCCAAACCTGCTGCAGGGCAAAGCTGAGATTTAAGAGCCAAACACACACTCAGGTCTTTACCAGGAGTCCTCTGCATCACCAGGGCTGACAGGGCCTCTATACAAATTCCCCCTCCTTAAGAAACCATGTTGGGAGATAGTCTAACAAGTGTTCTAGGATGATACACATACATCACAGATTTGCAGTGCAGTGTTTTCCCTATCAGATGCCTACAAACCACCACAGTGATTAAAGCAGTCTGTAATATCCATGACAACTAACCAGTCATGATGATTATCTCATTACATTCAAAACGTGTGTTTCCAGCTTCATAGTAAATAGTGAGGAGGAGGTTACTCATTGTAATTAAACTTAAATACTCAGGGGTCTATCCATATTGAACTGGATTCACCTCTATGACTGACAGCATTACTGAACATCAAGAGCTCCCTTCCACTAGAGAGAAACTTGACTGTGAGTTAACTAGATGCTGATGAATTCTGGGGGAACATCAGGTCAATGGTATAATGAGGAGCAGGAATTCACTCCCAATGACTCCAGAGAGTTCCTGCATCCCCACCTACAAGCGTCCCTGATGAGGCTGGTGTTTGGATCTCCTGCAGTGTGTGTGTGTGTGTGTGTGTGTGTGTGTGTGTGTGTGTTCTGTCTCTCAGGTGTCTTAACTAACATGCTAATCAGAGTCATTTAAAGCAGGAGAAAGAAAAGGAATTGAGTGGTAAGTGAAATGAAAGAGGCTTGTTATGGGCCAGATGGCAGCGAGGCTGCTGAAGCTGCTTCTGCAATCACACGTCTTCAAGGTCTCTGGGAGACGATAGGGGAGGAATGGCAGAGATGACAGCCGTGAACAAATACAAGAACAAAAGGGAGTCTCTTTCATACTCTTACAACCATAATCCCTTCAAGGGCATGTGCACATGACTGTTTCTCTGCATTCATATTCCCTAGAAGAATGGCTTGGCAGAGCATGAGTTTGTACAATATGGGAATTTGTGTGTATGTCTGCATATGAAAAGGACAGATTTATTGTGTGTGTGTGTGTGTTTGTGTGCATGTGTGTGTGTGTGTGTGGGAGGGGGGGATTGAGAGATTGCTCCTTGTTTTTTTTGTCTTTCTTCTTCACTGTTCTGGGGATCCAAAGAGGATAGAATGCCTTTCCAATACACACAGAGATAATATGGTTCACACAAACAAATTACTGTGTGTGTGTGTGTGTGTGTTTTAATCTCTGTCCCTGTGAAACCCACTGGTGTAAAGTCAAAAGAACACCCAGCACCCTTGTGGTGTGATCAATGTTTCAGAACACTGCTGACATACACAAACGTCAGTGGTGCAACAAGTATAGCATTAGCAAAGAGTCACTGCAAAGAGTCACTGACCATCACCAGTGACAGCAATTGTGTGTGTGTTTGTATACTGTATTTATATATATATATATATATATATATAATTATGATTATGTTTGACGTGGGGCAACTGCATAAACAGCATGTCATATCAGTAGAGTATACTAGTTCATTGTGGCCTATTGCTACAGTGTTTTATGAATGTTACCGTTTATTAGCTGCTTGTTAGCCATCCAAAAGGGACATGGGCAGGGGCGCAGAGGGCACGGGGGACGTGGGGGATATGTCCCCCGCAGCGCTGAAGAGACGGCTGTCGTCCCCCTCACTTTTGATAAGGAAAGCCTTATAGGTACGCTAAATAAATAATAACCTATAGGGTTTGCGCTAACTATGTAAAACTCCCCATTAACAGCATCACATCACTAACCACAGCCATCTACAGTACTGTAAGACTGCACAATCTCATATTCATCATATTCACTCTGTTGGATATCTGAACCAACAACCATCATTAGAGATGCATTTCGTTTGGAGCGGCATACTGGTAGGCTATCAAAAGCATACAATTTTCGGTTTGGTTTGGGATCTAATTTACTTTTGGACTGTTTGATTATATTGCTAAATGTTGGGACTGATGGGCACTGAACTCTGGGAGATATTTGATGGTTCACTGTTATGTTTCATGCAGTTGAAAAAGTGTCGGGATTTCCACCGCTGTTTATTGCGAGACAAGGCAGCCATTCATTGAATAGGGGTTGTGCTGTAATAGAAACCTTTTTGCGTAGCCAAGTAGCCTAAATTGAGTTATTGTTTAATTATGCATGATTTAGTAGGCTACTTTTTATTAAATTCGTAGGCTGGAATGCCTTGAGTCACGCAACAATTGTGTTTAAATGTAGTAGGCTTCAGCCTGGCAATTAGCTCGAAAGGGGCGGCAAGACAATGAGCTTAGGAACGTGTGTTGGAGACCCATGGTAGGAAAACGACTTTATTAATCCAACCAACAATATAATAAAATATTAAGAAGAGGTGTTATTTCATTGACTTAAATCGAAGCAATGTCTTCTAGTGCTGGTGGACTGATGGCAATTGTTGGTATGGTATAGGCAAATATGGGAACCTGCCTTTATTTGTCCGGCTATAAATAGAATCAATCCCGGGCATAATTTGAGGATTTATGGTAGCCTATCTCCTGCTCAACATGACATTAGCTGTTATGTTTATTGATAACAAACTCAACTAGCCAACTGATCAACTCATTTTCACTAGCCTAACTATAAAATACAAGTGTATAGGCCTACCCAAAGTTTTTGTTCTAAGACATTTATTTCAAACATAATTTCAAGACACAAATTGGATACTTCAGTTACCTTGGTGTATAAATCCCAGAGAGTAGGCTACCACACCCCAGAGTGATGGGCCTTTCTTACGCGTTCAGTGTGGGGTATAAACAAGCTGAGAATTTAGCGTGTCACGTCTGCCTGTCACAGACATGGGGAGCTCTTTGAAGCTTGGGATAATGTGGTACATTACTACAGTAACAGTATTTTATTTTACTTCTTTTATTTATTTATATATATATATATATATATATATATATATATATATATTTTTTTTTCAATTTTATAAATGCTTTGTTTAAATGCTGTTGGAACAAATAGTAGTTGATTATAAAGGCAACTTTCTGTTGCAATTTTCTGTGTGTTCTGGACTGGTAACTTGTTAAGCCAACATGTTCTAACATTGCATATTAACTGCAGACACATAGTGGAGAGTTGATTTGGTTTATACCAGACAATTTAGGTACTGTAGGCCTAACTAGGCTATTTGATCATGTAGTCTATGTTTGGATCATAGGCATGATGATTCATTCATGGCTTCATAAAATATCAACATCATGTTGCTTTTAGAGAATTCTACCATTGGCCCAAGTAGTGTAAAATAAATCTCATAGCAAGCACATACAGTAGCAAGAAGCTGGTCTGAGGGCAGATCTGGCGTTGTGCTCATCTCACAGTTTTGACCATTTTTATCAAAAAATATTTTGAAAACAATCAATGGTATTATCTTAATATTTTAGCAAGTTTAAAATATGATGGTCGAAAGTGGGCCAGAGGTGGCGATCCGATATCTGGAAATCTGATCTCACTATTTGTGTTCACAATTTGGTCCCCCTCACTTTCAAAATATCTCCTGCGCCCCTGGACATGGGACAGGGATTTTAAAAAATGTAGTTTATCGTCCATTCATCCAGATAAAGGATCTTGCACCAGTATTACGACAGAACAACTTCACACCAGTTAAACGAAAGAACAACCCAGTCTACACAAATTAGCAAGACAGCAGAGCAACATTAAAGCTTCCACCATCTTCAGTGATTATCTTTAAAGGATACATTTATACCCACCATTGGCATATAAGGAGGGGGAGAAAACAGCCGATAGAGAGAGATAGAGAGAGAGAGAGAGAGAGAGAGAGAGAGAGAGAGAGAGAGAGAGAGAGAGAGATGGTGTACCATTAATAAAGAATGATTCATATCGCTGATTTAACCCAAACCCTAGCATGCATCACCCTTGTTATAACAATATGCCAAGTCTACCACTTAAATATAATCTTCCACTTTAATAATCTCCACGTATCCAGCCCCCTCTCTCTTCAAACTGTTTCTCTCTCCCTCTTTGTCTCTTCCGTCACAAGAGAATAGTCTGTGCATCTCTTATCATTAGAGCTATCTGCCCTTTATCCATCTCTCTCTCTATCCCTCTCTCTTCCTCTCTCGCTCGCTTTCCCCTTCTCTCCCTCTCTCTCTTCATCTCTTTTATCCTCTCCACCCCCTCTCCATCTCTTTAACACCCACTCTCCATCTCACTCACCTTCTCTCCACCTATTTTTCTCTCTCCATCTCTTTTACACTCTCTCCCTTTTCATCTCTATCCTCTCCATCTTTCTCTTTATATATCTTACACTGTAAAAAAATTTAACGTAAAATTGTACCTATGCCTGATACTGTAAATGCAAACTACAGTAGTACTACCAGTGCTGTAATGTATACAGTATTGAATTGTCTACCGTATTTTTAATCACAGTACTTATGGATCATACTGAAACTAAGTACAGTAATACCAGTGCTGTAATATTATACAGTAATTTTGGGAAATGCATATCCTGCTTTATCTACAGCCAGAATAAATTTGGCTAGGCCTAGGTATGGTTTAGGCTACACAAACTTGCATAAATAACCAAATGGGTTTATTACATTGAAATAGTTGCCAGGGTCCCCTTTAAGTCATGACTTAGTATGGTATTTGTTGTTATTATAGTTGAAATTAGACTCAATGTCGCAGAAATGTAAAATATACAGACATAGGACCTACATGATAGTGTAATGGCACTTAATGACATGTTCAGAAAACATTTCAGATGGTTCACTGTACTTTAGGTCAAAGGTAAGTATTCATGACAATGTCAGGAAACTATTTTGGTGTGTAATAGTTCTTTGTGACAGCTTAATGACAAGTCAAAACTGTACCACTGTAGTTGAGGTCAAGAAAAGTATTCATGACCAATTTATAATGGTGTCATGACAGCCCATTGTTTAGGCCCATCACTACACAAACCTAGAAGATAAGTCAGGCCAAACACAGTTATATGAACTTGTCATGTAATAATTAAACAATTATGTCAAGTTGTCATGACAATATCATGCCAAGGAAATTATTCATGACAATTATAATGGTGTCATGACAGTCAATTGTTCAGGCCCATCACTTGACAAACCTAAAAGATAAGTCAGGCCAAACACAGTTACATGTCAAGTCGTCATGACAATATCATGCCAAACACCTTGCTTTTCTTTCTTGGCTAATGTCAAGTTGCCATGACAATATTGTAAACGGGTTACATTTTCTTGGCTAATGTCAAGTTGTCATGACAAACATCGTCAAATAATGTCATCTTGGCTAATGTCAAATTGTCATAATGATGACACCCAAACAATGTCAACTTGACATTCCAAAAAACGAATGACACATTATGACAACAGTCATAAACATCAATAATGTGTCATTAATGTGCATGACATGTGTCATGTCATTCTTATGACGGTTACATGTCACCCTTATGTAGACTCCTTCAAATAAAGTGTTACCAATAGAGATGCACCGATAGATCGGCTGGTGACCGGAATTGGCCAATTTTCACGTGATCGGCCATGACCGGCGACCTGCCGGTCAATCTGAGACATGCCGATTTTATGCCGGTCAAATGCATTCGCACGCCGCAATTGTAACAACACCCAGCTGAGTTTGCAAAGTTTGAAGAAGCTAGCAACCAGGCCAACACTCAGGGCTAGATGTTGGGCTACAAAGAAAGTGCTAATAGGCTACTGAGTTTTTCTATGCAGCGAACGCTGTGCTTTGCCATACTGCGTGGAATTTACTAAGTTGTCACTCACTTCATTAGGCTATGTAAACATCGCTCATCACCGCCTGTCCCTGCCGCTAATTGCCCACAGCTGAACCACAAGCACTGCTGAACGGAGATAACCGATTGCGACATTAAAAATAATCAAAGTTTAGCGATCATAGGCTACATGATAATAAGATGTCAACAAGCAGCGACATACAGTAGCCCTAGTAGTTCTACTCCACTTAAAAAAATACTCGAACTATTTACTGCACGTAGAAGTGGATGTCGTGAAAGTGAACATTACAGTTTTTGCCCATTGCTTGAACACTAGAAAGGCAAACAAGCGTTAAAGTTGCTTTTGACATAGTAGCCTACAATGAAGAAAACTGATGCTCTGAATACTGAATCAGCTGTCTCTGAAAGTTTCTATAGCCTAATTGATGCATTTAACCGGAATTTGGATTTAACGTTTTCACCGCAAAACAGACGTGCGCTGTTTTCGAGCACCTCACTATTAGCACTTCTCCTCCCCTGTGTTTGCGTGATAGCCTACTCTTTTCTCTCGCCCTCCCATAAATTCATCAATGCATATGAAAATATGTTCCATGGTAGCATGTTCAAATGTATCATGAACATTGTTCTTATATCTTTAGTTGGATATTGGATGGGAGAAGAAAAAAAATGGGTGACCCAGAAAATTGCAATCGGTGCATCTCTAGTTACCAAACAAAATTACACTTCTGTAAAACAGGCTTAGATGTGGTGGACTCTCTGCCCAGCTTCCCTCATTGTCCGGCCATGACTTATCACATGATCCACCAAAGTTTCTCTAATATCATCTGAAATATTGCTCTCATTTTGTCTTCCTCTTTCTCAATCTCTTGCTCTCCCTGCCTCCATGCTTGCAAAGTTCTCAAAATGGCTCAACTGAGGTCTATTTGTGGCTGGCTGATTGGTGTTCAGTTTTGTAAGTAAGTATTTTCAGATGTGTGTCTAAGTGTTTTCAGTCACCCAATGTGTTTTGTATTTTGAATAGATGTGTTGTCCCAATGGTATCCATGAGATTTCATTTATGAACGAAGTGTCTTATGTATGAAATAGTGTGTAGTGTGCAGGAGCAAGTGTGTTGCAGAATTGCAACTAAGGTGCAAAGCAGCGCTTTTGTTTAAGGTATGGGTACACTGTGTTTAAGGTATAGTAACAAAAGCTGTGACTTTGGTCTAAGCATGTGTCTATAGTGTTCAAGCAATGGGCAAAAACTGTAATGTGACTTGACAGATAGTGTGCAGATGATGCATGCTACAGTTGGGAGCTTCCTGTGTTCTTATGGGCTAATCCACACATGGAGTCCAGCACTGATGTTAAATGGTGCCACCAACTGATACCCGTTCTGCCTCCTGTCTGGGCCTCTATGGATAAATGTGTGAGTGTTTCTGTGTGTGTGTGTGTGCATGCGTGTGTGTGCATGCCTATGTGTTTGTGTGTGTGTGTGTGTCTGTTTTTGCGTGTGTGTGTGTGTGTGTGTGTGTGTGCAAACACACACTCTAGTGTGTATGCTCAGTCTATGATGGACATGGGATTACTGGGCAGGTGGTCACTCTGTGTCCAGCCCTGTTTGTCTAAGCCCCTCCTGCCTGACCAAACACTCCTGAGTGAGCAGCCAGACTGCTGAATGGAAGGCGTGCTGCCTCCTCCTCCTCCTTCTCCGCTCTGTGTTGGGGATCCTAGAGGCTGCTGGAGCCACCGGCTGCTGCTGCTGCTGCTTGGGTTGCTGTGTGAGGGATGGATGCTGTCAGTCTCCCACCGTGAGCAGAGTGAACTCCTACCTCCAGCAGCCGCGTCATGCAGCTGCTATGGCCAGAGGGCTGGGAGAAAATACACACACACCTCGAGAGCGTTTTGGCAGCGGGAAGTGAACGAGCGGCACTCACTGGCCCCAATCTGTAAAGCTGGACAGAGTTCACCCACAGCTCTAATGCAGGGCCCGGCTTGGATCGATGTTTTTGTTCTGGAACACGTCTTGTTTTCACACACATCCCGTGCTGGTAGTGTATGAAGAGCATCCTGGGGATTGTGGAATTCTCCTCACAAGCGCACAGTGATTTCAAAATCAATGAAATAACAATGTGAGTGACATGCCTGAAAGAACAGTAAGCTGTATGTTAGGCTATATGAAGGCATGATAAATCTTGCATATATGGTTAGAGTTTATTTTTGGTGAAACAACCAGCATAATAATTTCTATGTTTTGTAAAAAGATAGACATGCAGTAAACCCAGCTTTCCAATACCTATGTTACAGTATCATAACCCCTGGTTAGATGTCGCCCCTAGATGTTGCCGCTTGTAAGATGAATGGCTCTAAAGTAAAGCCATACTGAAGACAGCACTTTGGCTAACACTGAGGGAGAAAATGCTGGGCGAGGTCCCTTTCTTCAGGGTGAAGGGTATGTATACTGTGTGTGGGATGAGCAGAAATCACACACCCCATCCAACCCGTAATCTCTTCTCCTGCTCTGTCCGCGAGATGCCCTGCTGATGGAGGAGGAGAGAGTGGAGGCTGGGGGAGAGGAAGGAAGGGTATGAGGAAGAGGAGGGCAATGTGATGGACGAGGGCCTAGTGGGGATAAAGGACCCCACTGCTGCCCCACAGGACTTGAACACACACACACACACACACACACACATTCACGTTTTCGCCCTATCTTTCTCTCTCTCTCTCTCTCTCTCTCTCCACACACACACACACACACACACACACAAACACACACACAAACATACAGTACATGCATACATGCACTCACACACATATTCACATTTTCTCTCAGTGGAGGTGTCACACATTCACCCTTAGCAACACCTGATCCAGCATTGCCAAAAATAAACACACTGTGTTACACCTTCGAATGTTGTCCTGTAAAGCATGTTTGAAAAGAACATGAACTACAACTAATAATTAAACCCCCCTGAAATGGGACTACTCTGTCTGTATGAAGCCATGGAAAAGCAGTGAAACACATCCAAGTGGTTGCACAATAAACATGACACATTGAAACTCAAATGTGTTGTCCTATATGATCTAGTGGATATATATCGTTCTTGTTCTTTTTTATTTTCTTATTGTTCTATTTATTCTGTTTTTTTTATGTCTGTGCACTCTTAAAACGAATGTGTTGTCTATGTGTATATGGACACAGAGATGTGTTAAAAAACAACGCAAGTTGTGTTATTTTCAACACATATTGCATAATATAAAGGAAACAACACAAACTGTGGTGTCCATATCTTGACACAGAGATGTGTTAAAAACGTCTCCTCTATACACACTATTAAAAGCCATGGGGAAGTGAAATCACTTTCTTGCCAGACATGACATACCAGGACTCTTCACTGCAGATCGGATTGGTCCTGAAAAGTACAGCTGATACCACAGTGAATCATAGCATGAGACACATCTTTAATAAGTGCTTGCGTGAGAGTGACATTTATTTATTTATCATGCCGTAAAAGAAGTGCTTTGTGAAATTGCTTGATGGGAAAGCTTCAGTATAGCTGCAGTAAATGGCATGCTTATGACACCACATGACGTTTCACCACATCCTTGTGTGAATGATTTGTGTGAGAAATATAATGTGTGAGTGGGCAGCTTGTCATTCATGTGGTGGCAGTTGCCCTTTACAGTTTTTGCAGTAAATTGGAAAAGTGAGAGCAGTTCCCCCACTGATAGCATGATGGTCTTCAACACTACATCACACACACACGCACACAAACACGTTCACGCACAAGCACATGTGCTATGGGAGGGGTCAGGCTCCCAGTCCCACCTCTCAGTTTGGATTCTATTACATCAAACAGCATACAAATAGATTCTATTACATCAAACAGCATACACCATAGGCCAGCAGGACACACACACACACAAAAAAACAGACACACACATACACACACACACACACACACAGATGGAGCTCAGATACAGAGTTGAGTCAGAGTTGGAGACACACACACACAGAGACACACTCAAAGATGCAGAGTTGGACACAGACACACACAGATACACTCAAAGATGCAGAGTTGAAGACGATGGAGCTCAGAGGCAGAATTGGTGATGGACACAGTGACAGACCCTCAGAGAAGCAGAGTTGGAAACACACACAGACATGGAACTCAGAGGCACAGTTGGAGACAGAGAGGAGGAGTTGGAGACACACACCGAGGCAGGCACTCAGAGAGGCGGAGTTGGAGACACACACCTAGATGGACACAGAGAGGCAGGAGGTGTTGCTCAGGGTAGATGAGGGGCCACTTCAGAAGCAGTTGGCATCAGCTTATCGGCATAGAGGCACTAGAGAGGTCAGCCACTTACCATAGACACACACACACACACACACACAAAATAAAGACAAGAAATAAAGACAAGAAATAAAGACAAGACACGCACACACACACACACACACACACACAATAAAGACAAGAAATAAAGACAAGAAATAAAGACAAGACACGCAGACACACGCACACACACACACACACACACACACACACACACACACACACACACACATCCCTGTCATCATGGCTTCTCACAACATGATGGAGAGCCCTGGTGGTATAGTCCATGTTAATTCCTCTAGCCTGTGGGTCAGGCTGGCTAATGAAGGGGCCCCTGCACCTCCGGCACCTCTGACACAGCAAAGACCTCTTCAAACAAGTACAGCGCTTTTAATCTCTAACTCATATAGGCACACACACACAGTACACACTCATCAGCACACACACACAAACACACACAAGCACACACCTTCTACCACACAAACGCACACACGCACACACACACACACACACACACACCTTCTACCACGCACACACACACACACACACTATGCAGTGCTGAGCTATGTTGTGCCACCCTGTGCTTCTGGCTGTTTAGCCTGCTTTGCAGCATCAGCTTCTGGTGGCCGTGACAGTAGCTTTCAGTCAGGTCATCTGACAGCCACACTGCGAGTTCAAAGAATAATGAATATTGGAGTTCTGAAACTCCAGTTGTGTGGAAGTGTTTCATAAATCTCTAATTGCTACAAGACTGTTTCAAGTATCACTTTGATCATGCTGCTGTTTCATTGATTATAATTTTCAATCAAAGTCACACCCTCTGAGCTTTGATGACGCACATCGAACTAATAAACATGTTGAATTAATCATTATGAGTGGGCAATGAATTATAGATGGATAAAATAGACTAGGAAATAAGGCCATCTAAACACACGTACACGCACACGCACACACACACACACACACACACACACACACACACATGCTGATGGCTCTCAGTTGTCTTTCTTCACTAGTCTTCAATGGAGTTAGGGTTAGGGTTGTGAATGCCGTATCCGTGTCCAGTTCTATACAGTCTATGGTTTAAACTGTCAGCAGATCCTTTCTTCTCTACAACAGGTGTCCTTATTGGCCTGCATTTTATTTCTGTTGAGGGACCCCTGCGACAATGAATCGAGGTAAGTGGTAAATTATGTGACTGTGCACCACGAGTAGGTGGTAATGTTTTCTCAAAATGTTAGGAGTGAAACTATGGAGCTCAGGAGGTGTCAGTACGAGATTTCTCATGGTGTGTTTACGATACAGTAAAATGAGCGCACAATTTAATAAAACAAGTGCACATTTACAGAACCCCGGAGCTGTCACTGCAGGATATTTTTGTGTATAAAAATGTGATCAAAATTAAAATTTTAATTGTGTGTTCATTCATTTTACAATAACAATAAGCCAAAGCAATATTACTTTAATCAAATACCAACACCAATCGTCTCATATATCAGACACTGATCATCTTCAGTCTAAATCTTCAGATTAAATCATATATGTCCATTTTTACATCATATGAGAACATAAATGTAAGGAACAAGTTTGTAAGCCTGTGAGGATGTTCCATTGAAATAAATAAAACAGACTCAACAAAAATCAAAAGCCTGCATGGAATGTAAGTAAATGCTTGCACCCCAATTTTTACTGTAAATGCTTTACTGTAAGATTAGTTGTACTGCAGGTGTGAATCGCCTTTGTCATTCAATTGACCGATCGCAAGCCCCGCCCATCGAACACAGATGAGCCAATGGCAGTTCAGTAGCTCCGCACAGGCAGACACACTCTGACATCTTCAGCTTACAGCTCCATAGAATGCATTGGGAGCAGTGATTTTTGTCTGGTTTCATGGAATTTTAGTGATGTGAGTTGAAAAGGACGGCCAAACGACATGTATGGGATTAACGCAACACCGATACACAGAATAATGACTTTCAATCTTGATTACGCTTTCTGTAATTATGTTGAATTAGATTAAATTCTCTCCTCAGCTCTCCCCTATTTTAAGCAAAGGGTTAACTACTCCTTAGCAAACTCTACCACATCTGTAGATTAAGCCACACAGCCAAATGTAAGTAAGATAAACAAGGATGTTTTTTTTTTGTTCTCAGCATTGCCAGAATTAATATGATTGTCATTTGGAGGAGACTTATAACTAATGTTAGCATAGTTAACTAACCGCTGCTAATGTGCTAGCATCATCATGTCAGAAAAGCAAAGGACTGTGCACAGTAGTATAACATTTATTCACCATGAATTAATAAAGTTGAAGTGGCTTCTACGACGGAGTATTAGGGCCACACATGAAGAAAAAAATATTTTTGCCATAACTCGACATGTCGACATTAAACATTTCGAGAATAAAGTTGAAATATCATGTCGACTTTAATCGCGACGTGTCGATATTAAACTCAACATTTTGAGAATAAAGTTAGAGAGAACGACCGTTCGGGACGATTGAAAGGGAGGACGAATGAAACATTCCAGTTTTCTTCAAGTGCAACAATGATTAGACATAGGCCTATATCCTGTGGACAAAACATAGAACATATTAACCTCCATTGCTCAGCCAAATACTTTCCTGTTAGGTCCTTATCACGGAGTTACAGGCGATAAATGCGATGGTCAAAAGTAAACGTCATTAGCGGTTTATTTATTGTAGGCTATTATTAAAGAGTGTTTTTCATCTAAAGGTTCAACTTCATGCTTGCACTAGACTAAGCATACTAAGTGCTCTCCCCAATCCTAGACTTTCACATTGCTTGTTTGTTTGTAATGGATGCAAAACAGCCTATTGCTGGAGGGACGAATGAAGCTGTCCTCCCGACCAGGCAACCCCATGTACATGCACATGCACACATAGTGCATAAATAAAGTACATGCACACATATTCCCTCACGGGATCAAAAGAGTATATACTTAGGCCTATACTGTACATATCGGTGTTAGCCTCCTATATTTATTGCAGGTGAGACATGGAAAAGCAGTTTTACAAAAAATAGTTTTGCCATGTTAACCTATGGCAAAACTATTTTTTTAACTATACCTAACAGCTACGATCTACCATTGAAGTTCTAGTTAACTCCGGTCTGAGGTTGTTGGACTTAGCAACAGTAACTAAGGGGGGACGGGACTTAAAGAAGGGTCCATTGAACCTGGCAGGATAAAACACCCTATACTCATGATTTCTCTTTTCTTTGAATGTGAAAATGTGTTTGTTAGTGTACTTCATATTAATATTTATTTTGCAGGAGAAATCCTGTGTGGGCCTGAGGTAAACCTTAAATACCTAACGTTGAGAACGAAGATGGCAAAAGACAAAGACTGGAATGAAATTGAGAAAATGATTAGGGAGGAAGAGGATAAGAAGAAACAGAATGCTATAAGAATAATCAGGGATGAGCAGGAGAAGAAGATGAATGAAATGGAGAATAAGATGAAGGAAATGGAGAAACAGATCAGGGAGGAGGAGGAGAATAAGAGGAAGGAAATGGAGAAACAGATCAGGGATGAAGAGCAAAAGAAGATGAAGGAAATGGAGAAACAGATCAGGGAGGAGGAGGAAAAGAAGTTGAAGGAAATGGAGAAACAGATCAGGGAGGAGGAGGAAAAGAAGTTGAAGGAAATGGAGAAACAGATCAGGGAGGAGGAGGAGGAAAAGAAACAGGATGCTATAAGAATGATCAAGGATGAAGAGAAGAAGAAGATGAAGGAAATAGAGAAACAGATCCGGGAGGAGGAGGAGAATAAGAGGAAGGAAATGGAGAAACAGATCAGGGAGGAGGAGGAGAAGAAAATGAAGGAAAGAGAGAAACAGTGTGTATGTATGTGATGAATAGATAAAAAAAAAGAACAGTGTGTGTATGTGATGAATAAATCTCTCTGAACTGAATATTGTATTACTTGTATTGTGTATTACTTTAGAGCCTATGCTGCCTGTCTAATGGCAAGTGTGTGTGTGTCTGAATGACATGCTAAGATCTAATATTTCTTTATTCCAGTATGTCTTATTGACTGCTGCCAAAAAAAGCAAGAGCTCCGAAGGCTATTCATTTATCTCATCACACTGCCCTGTACCTCCTCAACATGAGTCAACATGAATAGCCATTTCCTCACAGAGGTGCCCGTGCTGTTGTCAGGGAGGTTTTATTTTTCTCTTGATGGGAAGTACAATATTTGGATTGGTAATCAGATTGGAGCGCCAAGGGAAGAAAAAACACATTGATGTCATCCCTACTGTGCCCCAGAAATTAGTTAAAAATGCAGTGGGCATCTGAAAGGCAGCTTACCTTCATTTATGCATTCATTCAGTCTAAATGGGAAATGCAACCCTGGCAGTTTATGCTTGTATGAAGCTTATTTTTCAAGCATTCAGCACATTTTTAAAGAGCTTCTTACACTCTGAAGTAAGATACGGGCCGCATCCTGCTGCCAGAAATGTATATATAATAAGATAAATGTATAAGTTATGATAATGTTCAGTATAAGTGTTTATCACAAACTTAGAATAATACTGAGCTGAACTGGTACAGAGAGAAGATGACTTGTAAAGGCAACATCAGAGTTTTTTGCTCATGTTTTTTTTTTTTAAATCACTGGATATCTATGACCTCTTAACTCTGGAAAAATATCTACTGAGATCATATCTACTGAGATCGTATCTACTGAGATCATGTTTACTAGATCATCTCTACTGAGATCATGTCTATTGAGATCATGTCTATAGACCCTTTCAAGAGAGTTCCATTATCAGCATCATAGTTGGCCCAACAAGACTTCCTTTTTAACATTCCATATGTTATCTTAATGCAGAGGAAGTAGATTGGGACCCAAATACAACATTCAAGCATTGTTTTTGTTTTTATTGTTGAAAGGGTATTATATTGAGATGTATGAAAAATAACGAACAAAGGGGCAGCAGAAGGGCTGCAGGTGCAGTGACTACCACTGTCTCCATCATATTCGCATTCGAAGGCCTTGAAGATTGTTGTCGTGCATACACAGTGTGCCCTTACATTTCTATTCAATCAATCAATCAATCAATAAATCAATTTATTGTTTATAGTGCAGTAATACCATGGTCTCAATGCACTACACAAATCAACAGATAATGGGGGGAGGGGGGGGATTCTCTCCAAACCCCCCCTCCCCCATTAACAAAAATCTTGTCATCATGTCTCAATTGCTACTTGGCAGCGCAATCCCACAATGCACCAGGCCGAGCCGTTGCTCTCCAGCCCCACATTTAGCTTTGGATGCAGGCGGTTAAAGATGAGAGAGGGTAAGCAGACGCTCAGGCTGCCAAGTAAAACCTTGGCATGAGGGAGCTGGACCAGACAGCAGACACAACAGACTGACCTTCCCCAAATGGAGTCCAGCTAAACACACACACAGTCAGGGACTAACGACACTCCTGAGCTCATGAAAAAGCTGAATTGATGCCTTTTGGGTCTGGTTCTGAGTGATTTTAGATGCTAACTAGAAGGGCACTCGGAGAGTGTGGACCTTTGCCAAAGGCCGAATGCCCTATCTTGCAATGTTAATGATTCCCCCTTGATGTGCATTCACTCCAAAATGTATCGGGTTCTTCCTTGACCTAATGCCGAACCCCTTCACCACGTTTCATTAAAATGAGCCTGCTAGTTTTTGCATAATCCAGCCGACAACAACAAATTGACAGTCAAACAAACACAGAAACCAAACTGAAAGCATAACCTCCTTGGCGGAGGTCTGCCACACTAAGGCAAAAGGTGAAATTTTGGCGAAAATGAGTTTTTGTCATTATTAGGACAATAAACATAAGTTTTATCATGTAGACAAACATCAAGTTTCAATTCGGTTGTTTTTTGGAGAAATAAGATTATGTTTTCGCCGTAACTTCAAAAAGCCGAGGGGAAACTGTGGTAGAAGCCCGTAACATCAGATACGGCTTTATGCCTTCCTTTTACGCTGCTACTGAATACTCGATTGAAGTTATGGTGCGAAGTTACGGCAAGCTGCCTTCTGACCGACCATCAAAGTGAAGTTGTATTGCCGGCTGAGTTATGTCTAGGCTATGTGTAGCAGGTAGAACTTCTCTGCCTGCTATTTCCAGGTGACCGTGATTTGTTCAAGTAAGAGTTGTTCCTGGACCAACATTCTAATGACGGTCCTGGACCAACAACTCTTTAACCAATCACACCCTTGTGATGTCATCAATGTAAGCCTTCTGCTTCTCCCATTGCCATTTTGAAATGTCCCTCCAGAAACAACCAGTGGATCACCAACTTGTATCTCAATACAGGTAGGTCCTTGCATATTTGTGTGTACATGTAAATTAGTTGTAAAATAAAATCATTCTGAGTGGCTATGCATCTTTTAAATAACTTATTTCGAAGGGATACAGTAGTTGAAGCAGCTTTGAAGCTCATTTAGCAATCTTGGTGCCGCTGTTATTATGTTACTAGGCTAGGCTAGGGAACATACATTTATGCTACCAAATTAGCTTGCTAATAGGTAGGTGCAGCATGCAACTATGTGAAGTGCCAAGCCGGTGTTATGTTAGTTCACTGTCAAAGGAGCACACTTTTGGACTACTAATGTAGCTTGGTTATAGGCTAAAGCAGTAGCTTTTGTTTGTACATGGTCCTGGAGCGAAGTTGCCATGTTGGTCTTGGAATGTTGTTCCAGGACCGACTTTAGAATGTTGGTCCAGGACCGTCTTTACAATGTTGGTCCAGGACCCACATTGTCATGTTTGTCCAGGACCGGCAATGATATACTGTAGCTTTGAAGCTCATTTAGCAATATTGTTGCCATGGTAATTCATGCTAATGTTAGCTGCTAGGCTAGGTAAAATACAAAAAAATAGCTTGCTAATAGGCAATACAGATCTGTCAGTTGTCTTTAGACAGATTTTTTTCTTGCTAGATTTCTGAGAAACTTGCCATGTTTAAACCTTTATAGAATAAGCTGCAAAATATTTTTTCTGCTTTGTTTATTCCAGGTCAATCATAGGGAAGTTTGTCCAGGTACCTCACAGGGAAGTTGGTTCAGGTCCATCACAGGAAAGCTGGTCCAGGTCCATCACAGTGAAGCTGGTTCAGGTCCATCATAAGGAAGCTGGTCCAGGCCCATCACAGTGGGCTTGAAAAGCAATACGCTTTTTATGTTTTAATTCTTTAAAAATCAAAATAAAATCAATGCTAGTACTAATACATGAAATGATGGCAGATCTGTATAGCCTAGACTCTGCTGAAAAAAACAATATATAATATGTGTGTGTGGCACTTACAATGACCAGAATAAATCCTTATGAATAAAGGTAGTGAAAATGCCCTAAAAACAGCTTAGGGTTCTAAGGGCTAGCCTAGCAGCTTACATTAGCATGAATTACCATGGCAACAAGATTGCTAAATGAGCTTCAAAGCTAATTCAACTATTGGGTCCCTTCTTGGTAATAGGCTAAAGCAGTCACTTTTGTTTGTTGTACATTTTCCAGGAGTGACATCACCATGTTGGTCCAGGACCGTCTTTACAATGTTGGTCCAGGATCAACATGGCGATGTTGGTCCAGGATTAACATTGTAAAAATGGTGCTGGACCAAAATTCTAAAGACAGTCCTGGACAAACATGACAATGTGGGTCCTGGACCAACATTGTAAAGACAGTCCTGGACAAACATGACAATGTGGGTCCTGGACCAACATTGTAAAGACGGTGCTGGACCAACATTGTAATGACGATCCTGGACAAACATGACAATGTGGGTCCTGGACCAACATTGTAAAGACGGTCCTGTACCAACATTCTAAAGTCGGTCCTGGAACAACTTTCCAAGACCAACATGGCAACGTCGCTCCAGGACCATATACAAACAAAAGCTACTGCTTTAGCTTATAACCAAGCTACATTAGTAGTCCAAAAGTGTGCTCCTTAGACAGTGAACTAACATAACACCGGCTTGGCACTTCACATAGTTGCATGCTGCACCTACCTATTAGCAAGCTAATTTGGTAGCATAAATGTATGTTCCCTAGCCTAGCCTCTAACATAATAACAGCGGCACCAAGTTTGCTAAATGAGCTTCAAAGCTACTTCAATTACTGTATCCCTTCGAAATAAGTTATTTAAAAGATGCATAGCCATTGAATTACCTATTAGGAAGCTAATGTATTACAGTAAATGTATGGTCCTTAGCCTGGCAGCTAACATTAGACATGGAACCAAGTCGGCTAAAACGAAAATTAAAAAAAATCTAAGGTGCATATATTCAGATTCCACTCAGAATTATTTTATTTTACAACTATTTTTACAAATATGCAAGGACCTACCTGTATTGAGATGGTAACCCACTGGTTGTTTCTGGAGGGACATTTCAAAATGGCAATGGGAGAAGCAGAAGGCTCACATTGATGACATCACAAGGCTGTGATTGGTTAAAGAGTTGTTGGTCCAGGACCGTCTAGAATGTTGGTCCAGGAAAAACTCTTACTTGAACAAATCACGGTCACCGCTATTTCCAATAGCACCTGCCAGTGCTACTGAAGGGGGTGGGGCATAGGCAATTAATCAATCTGGCACCAGTGGAGCGCTACTTAAGAGCGGCAGCTGCCAGTAGCCATGTAGGCTGCCCTGGTGTAGCCCCTGTCTGTGCTACCCTCAGGTATGCTGTTTCCCTGTAGACATTTGTGGTTTTCTGTTATGTATGTTGTGGTGTTTTCATTGTTTAATCTTCTGTGTTCTGTTCTTTTAGGCAGCACAGTCGTGCTGGTGGGGTAACATTAGTATGACCGATTGTCATTTTGTGGGCAATACTAAGGCAGAATACAGTAACTTCCAAAAAAGGGTCAAAGGTCAAATTTGAGTTCACATTTTATTATGACCGCCGCGCAGCGAAGCGGCGGCATGTAACCCCACATGGATAGCATGGAACCATCGTTTTTCGTTTTGATCTGTAGCCCCCCCGCTGGACTGGACCCCCCGAAAGGAGGGTAGGGCAGACACAGTTTTCTGGGAATATCTCGAGAACCGTGGGGTTTAGAAGGACCATTTTTTTTTGTATGTTGATCTCAAGGGGCCATGTCAACCCATTCCATAACCACTCATTTAATGTATAGCGCCACCTAGTTAAACACAAAAAAGTAAAAATGAGGTGTTATAATCACAGGTATCTGTGACCTAACATAGTCAAAACTGCACGAAATTGGAAGTGTAGGATCATTATGACACCCTCTGAATGCACGCCAAGTTTCGTGGAATTCCGTTCATGGGGGGCCACACAATAAATTAATTTATGTTACTATACACCAACTGGCCTGTAGGTGGCCGGAGACAGTTTTCTGTGAATATCTCGAGAACCGTAGGGCCTAGGAGGTCCACCTTTTTTTTGTATGTTGGTCTTAAGGGGGCATGTCAACCCATCCCATTACCACTTATTTCATGTATAGCGCCACCTAGTTAAAAATTAAAAAGCAAAAAATTAGGTGTTTTCATCACAATATCTCTGGCTGACATGGTCAAAACTGCACGAAATTGAAAGTGTAGGATCATTATGACACCTTCCGAATGCATGCCAAGTTTTGTGAACTTTCGTTCATGGGGGGCCTTACAATAAAATAATTTATGTGTACATTTAGTGACCGTACACCAACAAGGATTCCTGGGACACTGAAAGACCGGGGTACACAAAACTTAGTGGGCATGTAACCCCACATGGATAGCATGGAACCATCGTTTTTCGTTTTGATCTGTAGCCCCCCCGCTGGACTGGACCCCCCGAAAGGAGGGTAGGGCAGACACAGTTTTCTGTGAATATCTTGAGACCGTAGGGCCTAGGATGACCAATTTTTTCTGTATGTTTGCCTCCAGGGGTCATGTTAACCCATTCCATGTGCACACATGTGCATAAACAGATACACACGCACACACATACATTCACAGTAATCATACGTATGACACATACTCACACAGTAGACATATGTACACATGGATGCACATGCACAAACACACATATGCAGACAAACACACAAGCACGCACACACACACACACACACACACACACACACACACACACAAACATAAACATGTACAGGTACACGCATACATGCACACAATTCAAGAATTTCTCAGAATTATGAACAGGCAAGATGGGGGTGGGGTTGTATAAAATCCCAATGTCCTATTGCAGTGACAGGGACACTGTACTGCAGGGGATGTTTTCCTTTGCATGAATGTTAAATTGAGGTCCTGAATCACCATGGTTGTTAAAGATCCCATGGCACTTATCGCAAAGAGTAGGTGGTTTCCTGATTTGCTTTATTTATGTACACATACATAAAGACACACACACATGCGCGCACACACACACACACACACACACACAAAAACACAATTACAAACACACAAAAAAGGAACAAAGTAGGAAATGAACACAATTTGACAAGGAAAAAATGTGCTGGACTGGGCGGCGGTCATATTTTGTACCGCTCTGCGGTACATCTAGTTTGTAGATAGATTAATACAGGTATACACTACAAAATGTGAAAATTACAATATTATTCCTACCGGTATTACTCAATTTTCAGGACATTAAGATAACTTTAAAGTCATTTTTCTCAGTTTCACACTCTGGTGAGTAAAGGTCTTTTGCCTTAGTAGGGCTGAGGGATTACAGTAATAACTGTTTAAACTACTGTAGAATTCAGATACACTTGTCCCTTAAATATGTACAACCATAAACATCATAATCTTACTACTTCAGATAATGCATGCAGCCTAGACTGACACCATAGAAAGGGAGTGAATTATGTGCAAAGAAAAAAAACAAAGATGCAGATTTACTAGTGTACAGGTCATAGCCAGATTGGGAATAGTGCCTCTCTGTCTTACGTAAATCAATGCGTGGAGCTGAGGCCTACATATTTGTATGGGCTCTCTGTGTGAGGTGTCAATGGCCATAACTGCAGACTGCAATGAGTTGTGTTGACAGATTTAGTCTATTAGGCAATCTAGATGATGACTACTGATGACATGTAGTGTATCTGATGACTACACATATATCTGATTTACTTGTATTAAATGGATGATCGTGCGCCTATGATGGAATCCACTGAAACAACATCATGTTGATTTTGCTGCGAAGTCATGTAGGGTGAATTACCACACAAAAAATTACCTCACAAAATAATCTGTAAATACCCCTCGTCTACTTTATGAGGAGGTTAATTTGATGGAAAGTTCCCCAGTTTTGGTGGGATTTTGTGTTGTTCGGAGTTTAATGTGGTTTAGTTCTTCAGTGTCTATCAGCATTGCCAAAAGGAAAACAAACATGTAATCTGAAATAAGCTTCTTAGCCATAAATCTAATTGAGCACTGAAATAGTATTAGACTTTGCAAGCTTTGCATTGTTTTGTTGGGTTCAGGAAATGCACTCACTGAGAAAACTGAGGGGATAAATACCACTCCAGAAGTTGCATAAGTCACACACACACACACACACACACACACACACACACACACACAGTATGAAGCAGTAACGTTCGCCCTTTTCAAGCTATTATTTGTAAGTGTTCTATTTATAGTCCATGCAGGTAACGGTGACTTCTTTGCCACTTGTACTCTTATATAACTAGATGTACCGCAGAGCGGTACAAAATATGACCGCCGCCCAGTTCAGCACATTTTTTCCACAAAAATAAATCACGCTGAAAGGCCTATATGATTCTAACTGTCTCACTAAATTGCATTATCCCTTTCGGGGGGTCCAGTTTTTCTTTTTCGCATGCCCAAATTTCCGTCAATGATTCCCGGGACACTGAAAGACCGGGGTACACAAAACTTGGTGGGCATGTAACCCCACATGGATAGCATGGAACCATCGTTTTTCGTTTTGATCTGTAGCCCCCCCGCTGGACTGTACCCCCCGAAAAGAGGGTAGGGCAGACACAGTTCTCTGTGAATATCTTGAGAACTGAAGGGCCTAGGATGACCATTTTTTTCCGTATGTTTGCCTCCAGGGGTCATGTTAGCCCATTTCATGTGCACACATGTGCACAAACAGATACACACACACACACACACACATACATTCACAGTAATCATACGTATGACACATACTCACACAGTAGACATATGTACGCTTGCATGCACAGGCACATACGCAGGCACACACACAAGCACGCACACACACACACACACACACACACACACACACACACACACACACCCACACACATAACATAAACATAACACAAACAATCAAGAATTTCTCAGAATTATAAACAGGCAAGATGGAGGTGGGGTTGTTTTTTGAAAAAAATGAATTTTACATGTGAAATCTATGAACTAATCATGTTTTGGTACTTGTTGTAGCAGATACCAGTGAGAATTGAGTGTGGATAATGCAATTTAGTGAGACAGTTGCTGGACTGGGCGGCGGTCATATTTTGTACCGCTCTGCAGTACATCTAGTTATATAACCTTTACACATTTGTTGAATCATGGTTGTTGCCTATTTATCCAATTTCCACCACCATGAAAAAAGTGGGCTGGTCTTGGGCCTGAAACTCCCGGACTGAAAAGTGGCCCCACTCCAGCCCTGCTATTTTGTGAATTTGCTCAGATAGCACTTTAATCATGTTCTACTTCAGCTGAAATGATAAATGAGTGTAAAATTAAACTCACATCCATTACATGTATCTGCAGAACACCACACTTTGAGTGGCTGACATTTACTCAATTACTGTACTTAAAGAAGCATTATGCAACAAATGTAGCAAAAATGACCTTAATTATGCAGGTTGAGAGTCGTCCTGATGGTTCTACAACACTTTCTGGGTTGTTTGGTGGGTGCTTCGTCTCCCCCTATCGCTTCTCCACGGAAAAAAAGAATATGCAACATTCTTGACCTGGTCCGGGTAAATCCGGATGTGACTCAGCGGAAGTATCCAATCGCGCCTCAAAATGTAGTCAGATTGTAGTTTCGAAAATGCTTTACGGCAGACACCCCCCCCAAACATGGGACCGGCTAGATATAAACAGCCAGTTGCAAGGCAATTGTTGCATTCATCATGGATCAATCGACAAATAAGAGACCCAAGAAGCGACTGTCGGAGGAACGGAAGAAGAAGAAAAGGGAGTTTGACAAAAAAAGAGACCAGACACGAATGAACACAGGGTGAGCTTTTGAGGAATGGCGTTAAGTGAGAGACTCTGAAGACTGCAAAACGGACGCCGACTTGGCTTTGTTGCTGTTGAAATTGTAAGTAGCCTACACTTGGGTGAACTTCGTCTTTGTAATGTGGTTTGATAGTCTCTTGAACAATGTGTTTGCTCGACTGTGCCTAGACTGCGTGCCACTTTCGACTGTGTGCTACCTTCCCAAAAGCCCCTGGCTGCTGCGTGTAGATCGGGGCTGGTTTCAATGTGGGGGAGCTCAATGTTGCTACTTTCCAGCGTTACTGGACCGCAAGGAAATATAAAAAAAAAATGTTGGGGGACTATTACGATCGCGAGGCCTCACATAAAAAATGGTAGCCTACAATTAAGCAATTAGGCTTTTCACGTAACATAAACATATTATTATTACAGGCTATTATACAGAAATCGGACTACCTATTTAATATGATGCCGTCTGTTAGGTGTGATCACCCCGCAATAGGACCATCTTATTGAGGGGAAACGAGCTCATTGCTTAATGCAATGATCCCTTAAAGGTGTAGGTTTTTGAACATTCTAAGTTCCGCAACAATTGAAGGTTCTAAAATTCTATGTTGAATTCAATGAACCCAGATATTCTTTAGAATGTTCATTTCTCAACATTCCCGTCACACCGGTGTGACGGTACTCCTTTAAGGGTTAATGAAATTCCAATCAGTGCTTTCAGTCCTAATACCACATCTGCCGCTGACACTGGCAGCCATTACACCATGGCTGGAATTTTCACTTTATACTTTTTCTTTCTTCATAGTCTGTTTCTCACCAGCCATGATTGATTGCCTCAGGGTAATAGCTCAGACAGTCACACACATGAGCGCTGATTTAGGTAGACATTGGGAGTGAAATCCGCTCAGTAAATCAGAGAAAATGCCACAGCGCTGTGTGCAGCATCAAGGGCTCAAATCTCGGATATCGAACGAGGAACCTTTTACAAACCTCAAAATATCTGACGGAAATATTAAGCAGCCCAGATTGCTGACGCTGGCTCTCGGCCGAGTGTGGATAGCAAAAGGGCAGTGAGTAAACCAGAAAAGTGCCCTTTTCCAGAACGTACAACTCCTCCATTTCCCACAGAGATGCCAATCAGAAGAGTGCTTTCAGGGAGACTTTTAATATGTTAAAACACATCCCTCCAGCACGGCCAATGCATGGCATCAACCTAGTGTGAGCTTGTGTGAGCCTGAGTGTATGGAGTTGGGGAGATGCTTAAAACTTGCTGTTACTACGAGCCCTACTGTGTGTAGTTGCTGTAGACTCACACGCACGCACAAACACACACACACAAACACAAACACACACACACAAACACACACACACACACACACACACAGAGGACAGGGGCTACAGTGGGAAAGGCAGTGGCCGCCTGGCCTGGCCTGCCTCTGCTAACATGCATGGATGTGCAGCTCCATCTCTCTGTGCTCCTCATTCCTCCCTGGCCTTACCCTCACAGGATGTTACCCACACACACACACACACACACACACACACAGCCTGGATCTGAAGGAACGCCAAGTTGGAGTTGGATAATGTGTGGGATCGGGACGCATGTGGAGAGCAGAACGGAGCGTCCATTTGATGTGTGGCTTCAAACGGTGTGTTAGCGCTGCTGCTGCATCATGTGGGAGGGGGGACGGATGCAGATAGCACTCCGCATCTGACCAGTTTGATTCTCTGTTTTAATGCCTTTTACTCTCAGGGATACGGCACTGGCGAAGCTTGGGTTTCTCAACAAACAGCCTGTGGTGGTTAGAAGCTCAGGAGCTGAAACACACTTAAAAGAAAACTAACCTCTAACCTCTACATCTCTATCTGATATGCTCAAGTGTGTGTGTGTGTGTGTGTGTGTGTGCATCCAGTCCTGCTGTGTTGGAGAGTGACCATTATTCTGAATCGGCCTGGCACACCAGCTGAAGACCTTTTTCTGTAATAAAAGGCTTTCTAAGAAGTCACAAATTCTGTATAGGCCTATCTTCTTTTTTTTCTAGATGCATCTCTTTACCAGAAATAAATAGTTAGAAATTGTCAGGTCAAATAATGTATTAATCTTCAGAAAACACACGTTTCTGCAACCTACAATAAGTTTCTTCCTGCAGGACCACATGAGAGAAGTCGACTGGCAGAAATAAAACTTTATTGTACAATTTAATTTATTCTCCAGATGCATGAGGGAAAAGTAGACAAATAATTGGCACAATTTTCAACAAATCTATTAATTTATTCATGTCAAGTAGAGGATACAATAGAGTTGTACTGGTAGCCTGTTTCCTGAAGTGGGAGGATAGGATACAATGTGGCAATAGCAACAGAAATACTGTTTATCTTCATGTTTGAGGCATGTTGTTTCAAAGTGGCTTCGACAACAGTATTTTAGATGGTTTTCACAGCTAACTCCATTTCAGGTGGCTGCTGCCTTCATCTAACTCCAGGTGTCTTCAGATAATCAACTCTTTGCTGAGTTGACCCCCCCCCCCCCAATACCCTCCATAACCATTCAGTTGGTTTTGGCTTGAGATAAGTACCATATTGGAGTACTGTATGTTGCTCAATTGCTCAACCTTGATCCTCACTGTTGTCCTCCAGAATTGGAAGCTTCCTGTTGATTCAGTTGGCCACATTCCCACCAAGCTGTCACTTGTGTTCAAGATAAATACTTTCTGTGATTAGACAAAGACAGTGTGTATGTATTTTAAAGAGAGCTAAGTGGGGGTACAATGCTGTAATAAATGAACAGACAGATTACCAGCCATCTGATGAGAAGCTGCAGTTAGTCAAAGTAATTGAGCTGTACACTGTATTCCATAAGTAAAAATGAGTCTATGCCACCACAGCAGGCCTAATGAATCCCATATGTTAAATTAATTGTATTTACAATGATTTTCGAGGCAACCAGCGTGCCCCACCATAATCCTGAAAATGGCTGTGCATTCTCATTCTGGGTAATTTTTGAAGTTTGGAACGAAGCACTAATCATTTGACAAAGAATGTGACGATAAGTGCTTTGGAAATGAAAAGCATGGAAATGGGCTGAGAGACTGTAAGGAGATATGCCACTCTGTTCTTTGAAGAGGCAATTTCATTCTTAATGAAAAAAGGGATTCTTAAAAAAAATCAAAACAAAGGGAAGTGATTCTTTAAAAAAAAATTATGAGAAATGAATTGGCAGTGATACGCATTATAGAAATTCAATGGTGCAAATAAAATAAAGCCAGTCAAAATACCACATTTTAGAGCAATTTAGACTGATGGGATGCCGCCGGAGCTCTGGAAGGGGAATCATTGTCCACTGTCGAGACATAAAAAGGGAGTGTTTTATCTTAGTCGTGGCAGAAGTGCTGAGCTGGTCAGACAGTGGTGGTCTCTGGCCACCAGACAAACCAACTCATAAAATAAAAGCCTTTGCAGTGAGATGTTCGTCCATTTTATAGCGGCAGGCAGACAGCAAGCTGAGGCCTTTCACTTTGCCACGGGGCAGAAACGGCTCCCTTACACCCATCACAGTGTGGCAAACACGACTTCATAAGGTATGACAAGGGGCACCGCTGTGGCCATGGAGCACAGACATAAATCCAACTCCAGGGGATGATGAATAATGCAACTGATCCTGGTGGAGAGTGCTGGTGATGTGTTATTGGGGCGTACTCTAGAAGCAGGGCGCTGGTGATGTGTTATTGGGGCGTACTCTAGAAGCAGGGCTCTGGTGGTGTGTTATTGGGGCGTACTCTAGAAGCAGGTTATGTGTTATCAGGGCGTACTTTAGAAGCAGGGCTCTGGTGGTGTGTTATTGGGGCGTACTCTAGATCATTCTATACGCAACCACGATGAGAAATCATCAGTGGCTTTGAAGATACAGGCTGTTGGTATACCTGCTGGGCATTGCTGCCTGACGCACCTCCACCAGTGCACTCTATGCAAGTGTGTTCCCCTATACACCTATGGGCAGGAACGGGTCATCAGCTGGGGACCACCAGTCACTGATGTTTCGCTCCTTCAACCCCAGTACATCTCTTGGTGGCGGAGCGATGGCTGGTACAGTGGGTCCCCGTTAAGTTTGGACGGGTTCCTTCAGGAATCACGATCCCCATTTTCTCAGCAGAAATGGCACAAACGGCAGTTGACACAAACAACCACAAGGTGTCACTTTGGAGTTCTGCCACTACTATTTTTGATGCGACTTGACTTACTGCTTCCATGATGCAGTTTCCAAGTCAGTAGAACAATCAGAGAAAGCTGAGCCATTACCAAACATATATGATAATACAATAGCGTGAGTTTATATATCTTATACCCTATTTGTCACGGTTACTTATAGATTTGATAGTGTAACGATAAGAGCATAAGAGACTTTCAGCGGGGGCACGGAAACTTAATTTGATCACGGTAGTTTAAGCTTACACTTGACAAAACATTCTAATATGAAAATGTAGATGCAATTGTTGTAAGATGGTGCAGCTCCTTTAAGAAAGCACCGTGCAAAAAAGTAGACGTGCTGGAGCGAGTCATATTCAAAATGCAAAAAATAACACCGCAGATAAAACCAATTATCCTCATTCATTGCAACCGCAGCATGCCTGCTTGCCAACGTTTAAACAAAATATATCAAAGCACCTTTTGCGTTTGAACGTAACACGAAAAAATGTTTAAACAGCTGGACAAATGATTTAGCTAATTGATTATAGCCTGTACACCAGCAATTGTTGAACATTTGGAAAAAGATCGCTCAGCTGTTGCCACAGTCATAGGCAATGTAGAAACAACATGAGAGCAGTACACACTTCCCCGAATGTGGATGTTACACTGTCATAATCTACCACCAGCCTTTTGGCAAGTTGAAAAATAGATGACTTCTGTGAAATCTCTGCTTTAAAGCAAGACCTAAATGAGAGGAGTTGTGTTGGGAATGTCGGTGCAACGTCCATGCTATAATGGTCTGACAAACGTAGGCTACTGCCTTTTCAAGCAGTTCATCATCACCGGCGAGTTGAAGGATCATAGGACGTAAAGACTCAAACACATAACAAGTTTCCCGCATGCTTGCACATCTTTGGGAGAGCTGACTGATTATGATGTCCAGCATTAAATACCTGCACTTTTAAGTATCTCTCTGCATCGGTTAAGCGTTTATCTTCCGATAGTTCGTCAAAGTGACGCTTCACTCTTCACATTTTCAAATGTACTCTGAACCCCCATTTATTTGCGAGTGTCTGCGCTGTAGCCTTGGCCTGGTCAAAGGCACGCAGGTAGTCAGAAAGGACCGGTATAGAATTTTCCAGCAATTGCATTGCGGGGGTAGCGACGGAGGTCATAGGCCCTGGTGCGACTGCACTTGCTGCACCTACTAGGCCTAGTTACGCCACTGCGTGGAGCGCTAATGTGTCTACTGTAAATCATTCATGTGTGAAAGTCATTAGGCTGGAAGCGCTAATGTGTCTAAGCTCATTAGTCTACTTTCAATAGGCCTACTGTACAGCCTGAGAGGGGGAACATAACCTATAGCCTAGGCTACTGTAGAGTAGGCCTACAGTAGGCTACTGTAGGCTAAACAATCAGTTGTGAAAGTCTGCAACGAAAGTTTCCTAATGGAAGCGCTAACGTGTCTATTGAGCTCATTAGCCTACTTTCAGCCTACTGTACAGCCTGAGAGGGGGAACATAGCCTACTGTAGAGTAAACAATCAGTTTACTTAGTTACATTTGTTTAGTTAAATCCAGTTTTCTACTCTATCTCCATTATATGCTTAGCCTATAGAAAGACATTCAAAATGTGTGAAAGTCATTAGGCTGGAAGCGTGTCTACTGTCAGTGACTAATGCGAGAAGCGGGTTCTGTGTTGTAGGCTATGCATTTTTCCGACACTTGGCTGCAAGCTCCCCTCCCCCACTCCCTTCTTTCACAAGCAGTGCAGCTTTCTGAAGCGGTGCCTTTTGAAGCTAATGTAACAAATACCACCAATATTGTTGTGTGGCAATAAAAGTATCCAGGGTTTGCGCAAGTAGCCTAAATACCTACATAAATAAATTAAGGACATACAATCCTTAACGTGAAAAAGCTTAACGTAGCTTAATGTCCCAAACAACAAGTCGTTTTATGCGCTCATTATAAAGAAAGTTTAACGTGTCCCAAAACAGCTGTCAATTAATCACCAAACGTCAAGAGGGTTGAGTCTGAATGACACCGAGTTTTAGACACTGAGTTTTTGAAGTTAAGAAATATTTTCTGCAGTACCCAGAAGTTCGCATCATATTGCGGGTGACTTTGTAGTTCTTTAGAGCCCTATTTCTACTAGCCCTGCTGTCTGTACCACATCCATTACGGACACTATTATCACGATTACCACTGCAACCTCCAAGCTATGTTGGGCAGAGGGTCGAAACAAGCATGGTATGCTTAGTGGACACCGTTGTATACACGCACCTCCATTCAGAGACGCACCGTGACTATCATAGACGATCGATCATAATCTCCAAAAGGATATTCTTCTTCAGAATTAGAATAGGTGAATAACATAGCTTACCTAAGACTTCATCACACGTGAACGTTTTTCAACATTTGGTGTAGGCCTATTTCTGCTTAATTTCTGCTTCAATTTCTGCAACACTATGGCCTGCATCGCTTCCGCGTCATTACATATGCACGTCTTTGTGTTTCTCGCGTGTAATACAAGTATTTCCTGAAAACTTTGCGCAGCGATTTTGGGTTTGAAGAGTAGAGTAGGCCTACAAATGAGATTTGTCACCGTACCTGGATCTATCGTCTATTTTAAGCAGTATCGTTGTTTGTCGCAATTAATAGCCTCAAGGGCCGGATTACATTATTATTTTGTCATACGTCGCGGGCCGGAATTGGGCAGGATTTGGCCCGCGGGCCGGGTGTTTGAGACCCCTGCTGTAAATCATTCAAAATGTGTTTAAGTCATTAGGCTGGAAGCGTGTCTACTGTCAGTGACTAATGCGAGAAGCGGGTTCTGTGTTGTAGGCTATGCATTTTTCCGACACTTGGCTGCAAGCTCCCCTCCCCCACCCCCTTCTTTCACAAGCAGTGCAGCTTTCTGAAGCGGTGCCTTTTGAAGCTAATGTAACAAATACCACCAATATTGTTGTGTGGCAATAAACGTATCCAGGGTTTGCGCAAGTAGCCTAAATAGGCCTATATAAATAAATTAAGGACATACAATCCTTAAAGCTTAACGTAGCCTACATGTAGATTAATGTCCCAAAACGTCAACAAGTCGTTTTATGCGCTCATTATATATGGATTTCTATGAAACGCCACGAAAACATGCGTGCGCAACCAAGAGGCAGAAAGCACCATAGAACAGCATAGAGCAATGCAAAAGAGCAAAAGAATAAAATGAGTTTTTGTGCTGACAACTGCACCAATTCGAAATCACGATGGTTAGAGAATGTTAAATATGTTCAATATCCCTAACGGAATGCATGTCTTCGCCAAAAATGACAATATACGATGTTATGTTAATAATGCAAATGAACGGCACACTTTGAAATATAGTCGGAAATGAGATGTTATCATCATTGAGACAACAGGGGTATACAATAAAATCCGATTGTAGCTTACAGCAGCCGACTATTTAGGTTAAGTTT
This sequence comes from Alosa sapidissima, assembly GCF_018492685.1. Classification (NCBI taxonomy): domain Eukaryota; kingdom Metazoa; phylum Chordata; class Actinopteri; order Clupeiformes; family Clupeidae; genus Alosa; species Alosa sapidissima. The sequence continues at coordinate 21,334,055 of NC_055973.1, forward strand.
ATAACGTTGTGGACGGCCACCAAGCGTCTTCTGCCCCACGGCTGCGGCACAGTCTTGAGTGACCGGATTCGTTTTCCTTTGTCATATGAATGCTGTCATTTTGTTAACTTTACTGTTAAGGAGATGCTGTAGGCAAAGGCTATATTTCAACCTCGTTAGTGTCAGAACTATTCACAAGGTTTCTGGGCAGCATTTTTATGTTCTGTTAGCAAGCGAACTTCTCATGACTACCGACAAAGTAGCCTACTGCCAGCTGACGAAGCTCTCATTTTAAAACATTACTGAGAGACAGGCACTATACAATCAAGAAATCTTGCCACTGAATCCAAAACTATGTTTAACATTATGTACAAAGCTTAGGCTACAGTGGATTAGCATGTTGCAGGGGCTGCTAAAAACAGAGAAACGCACTGAAAACTCGGCCAATCACAGCCCTTGCTGTCGAATGCGCCGTCCAGTTCGACCGTTGAACGCCACAGCGGACTATGCTGCCCCCAAGCGGCTGCAGTTGTACTTACATGTCACCCAGCTGCGTGAATCACCATTATCGTGAATGAAGTGTCAATTTTTAACGGGGACCCTCTGTATCTCTACCTGCCACCCCCTGCTGATGCCCTAGGTGTTCTGCCCCCACCCTCTATCTCTCCTCCTCAGCCACAGCCAGAAGCTGCCCCTCTCTGCCTCCTCTGCCAGTTCCTTGATGGCTTTCCGGCTCCCTGCTCCTGTGCAGGCAATGTCTCGCAGCAGGCGAACTGTTGAGGCGCCCACAAAGCCCCTACACCCCACCTCAACAGGGCGTGTAATGGCTTTCCAGCCAGCCTCCTGACACTCTGCTGCCAGGTCTGCATACTTGGAACGTTTGCGTTCATTGGCAGCCTCCATGCCTTGTTCCCACGGGACAGTAAGTTCCACCATCAGGATGGTCTTGTCTGGAACTGACCACAAGATCAGATCTGGCCGGAGCGATGTTTCCACTATCTCTCTTGGAAAATGGAGCTGTCTCCCCAGGTCAACCCTCATGGTCCACTCGCCACCGGGTGAGAGGAGTCTTGGTGTTGCTGTCTGGTGGGTGGGTTTGGGATCTTCCCCAGCTCTAGCAAAGGAGATGTGCCGTCTCACTGGGGCAGGAGGTTGGCTGTTGGCCTGTTCTCTGCATGCCTCTGCCACCTCTGTTGTATTCAATCTTCAGAATGTGCTTGAAAATACAATGAGGTGAAGTTATTACCATGTCCCGTTATAAGTTATTTATGAGTATCATAATCATTATCAGATACAGCACCAGTATGCAGACACCTGACTGACTTGGGATGCACACAGACACACACACACACACACAAACATATACACACCCCTCCATTTCATTGTTTAGCCTATCTCTCTCTCTCTTGTCTAGCTTTTCTTTCTCGCTCCTGCTCCACTCCCTCCCTGTGTGATGCCATTTGGATTGGCAGTCACTTGCTGGGAGGACAGGTGCCTCTTAAAGCATTCCTACACAGTGTATCATGGGTAATGTGGAGGTGTGATGTGATCTCCTGCAGTGCATTGTGGGTAATGAGTAGGTGTGATGCACCCCCCTCAGTGTCTCATCTGCAACACAGTGGAGCCGACGAGAAGAACTTTAGGATCAGGCACACAGACTACACAGTACACACACACACACACACACACACACACAGACTCACACAGCGCTAAGCTAGGCATGCAGGTGCTACTGTACGGCTCAGCAGTTATATGGGCTAGCGTATTACCCGATCGCTGTGATTTGTCACCCACGGCACATCTTGGGCTACGCTAGACCTGTGCCAGAGAACCGTACGGAAACACACACATATTCTCCCACGGGCACAATGACACACTCATGCACAATGAGAGAGATGCAGACAGAAAGCTGGAGAGGGTGAAAGAAAGAGTGTGTGTGTGTGTGTGTGTGTGTGTGTGTGTGTGTGTGTGTGTGTGTGCGAGAGAGAGTGAGAGAGAGAGAGAGAGAGAGAGAGGTGAAGTCAGTTGAAGAGAGGGATGGGAGGCTGTCACCCTGGCAATCTATGGTCCCTGAGCGCGGAACTGCTGGCATCAGGTTGGTCTCTCTCCGTCTCTGATGCCAGCTGGGGCTTTGAACAGAGCGGAGAGCCTCCCTTTGATAAACAGCCTGCTGAACTTTCACTGGATCAAACCTCCCACAGATAACATCATGAGGATTCACTCGTCAAATTAAAATGGGTTCTTGTTTGGCTGGTTACATTGAAGCAAATTCTTTTTATCCCATTGTTGGACTGAGTTTGCCCTGAGAGCTGAGGAAATTGAATTTTGTTCTAATAACCACTTATTCTTACAAGCCTCTTAAAGTCCTAATCTTCCACATCTAGATTAGTTAGTGTTTTTGTTAGGCTTATCCTGATTGTGTTTAAATGCCATTTAAATGTTTTGTTTATGTTTATCATATTGTTATGATTATTTATTTACAAGCCATTTACATAGATAACATTAAAGACTGACTGAGAAGATAATTCTTCTTTAAATACCTAGACATCATGTTCATTTATTATTAAAGCAATTCTCCAGTCATAGATAAGAAGTGCCTCATCCTCGTAAATACTTTATTTTCTCTCTTTATGGCTCCTTGTCCACCCCCATATTTACTAAAAAACAACTGACTGAAGAAACTCTTTTCTCTCTGATAAATATGCAGTGCCCCATCCTCATAAATAGTCTCTCTTCTATGCTGCCTATGTTTATTTAGATAATGCCACAATTCTCCAGTCAAGAACATTAAATGGCCATACGTACCCTTCCTCTCTGCTGGCTCCTTGTCCAGCCCCATATGTACTAAAACCTGACTGGCTGAGGGGAGACGCTCCTTAACATAAGAGTCACGTTTGCCTGCATGCTGCCTGCTTGTCCACCCCCTCCTGAGCTCCAGGAGCTGCTTGGGGAGGAGAAGAAAAGATCCCAGAATGGGGCACATGGCAGGCAGGGCTGTGGCTCTGCTGGAACTGCTCCTCAACCCGGGATACACACATACACACCCATACACACACACACACACACACACACACAGAGCCATATACACACACACACCCGTACACACAGCCACAAACACACACACTACGGGATGCACACATACACACACACACACACACACACACACACACACACACACACACACAAACAGTGATACATACACACAGATACACACAGTGATACACACACAGTAATACACACACAGCGGTACACACACATGCTGTCCTAATGGCAAGACATGAGAGAGGAGGAGAGAGGATGTGCTCTGCTATCCGTGCTATCCTCTTAGAGGCACAAACGTCTGGAGGCAAGACAGGAAAGGAGGAGAGAGAGAGAGAGGAGGTGCTGTCCTCATGGAGGCAAGATGGGAGAGGAGGAGGAGAGAGAGGAGATGCTGTCCTCATGGAGGCAAGACAGAAGAGAGAGGAGGTGCTGTCCTCATGGAGGCAAGATGGGAGAGGAGGAGAGGAGGTGCTGTCCTCATGAAGGCAAGACAGGAGAGGAGGAGGAGAGAGAGGAGGTGCTGTCCTCATGGAGGCAAGATGGGCGAGGAGGAGAGAGGAGGTGCTGCCCTCATGTTGTCCTCACAAAAGAGAGCTTATCCAGATGAGAATATGGAGGACAGAATGGAGAGAGGAGTAAAGCCTTACCAGAGACAGAATAGGAGAGAGCAGATGAGGAGCTGTCATCCTTATTATGGAGCCAAACATTACAGGAGACATGAGAGGAGAGGAAGAGGGAGCACACCCCAAGGAGCGTAGAAGAGTAGCTAGGAGGAGTAAAGAGGAGAGAGTTCAACATTACAGGATCGAGATGTGACAAAGGAGGAGAAGGGGAGGTGACATCCTCATAGAGTCATACACCACAAAAGACAAAACAGGACACACACACAGCGATATACACAAAATGATACACATACAGGGAAACACACAAAATGATACACACATACAGCAATACACACACAGCAATACACACAAAATCATACACACATACAGCGATACACACACAGCAATACACACAGTGCTTCTTCCTTTCACAGCGATACACACACACACACACAGGGATAAACACACACACACACACACACACACAGTGATAAACACACACACACACATTACTCCTTCCTTTCACAGCGATACACACACACACACACACAGTGATAAACACACACACACACAGCGATACACACACACACACACACAGTGATAAACACACACACACAGCGATACACACACACATTACTCCTTCTTTTCTCGGCCCCAGTAAGTGTGTTTCCTGAAGGACGGGGCGACCATCACCGTGTGCTTGTTAGGCGTTTAGAGGAGGCTTCAGAGAGACGCATTACAGCAGCGTGGGGGCCGACACATTCCATCCCGCCATATTAGATTCCACGTCTCCACGGCCGACTCAGCTGCTAATCTGATTGCAGCGTCACCACAGCACCTCCAGCGGGCCCAGGAGATGGACTGATTCAATTAGAGACGGGGAGGGAGAAACACGCCCAGCACACAAGCATGGCAGCAGGGCCACACTGCAGGAGAGGAGAAGAACAGCTACTCACACATTCTTATAACAACAAACAGTCAAGAACAGCTTCTCACACATTCTCATAACCTCAAACAGTCAAGAACAGCTCCTCACACATTCTCATAACAACAGTCAAGAAAAGCTCCTCACACATTCTCATAACAACAAACAGTCGAGAACAGCTACTCACACATTCTTATAACAACAAACAGTCAAGAACAGCTTCTCACACATTCTCATAACCTCAAACAGTCAAGAACAGCTCCTCACACATTCTCATAACAACAAACAGTCAAGAACAGCTTCTCACACATTCTCATAACCTCAAACAGTCAAGAACAGCTCCTCACACATTCTCATAACAACAGTCAAGAAAAGCTCCTCACACATTCTCATAACAACAAACAGTCGAGAACAGCTACTCGCACATTCTTATAACAACAAACAGTCAAGAACAGCTTCTCACACATTCTCATAACCTCAAACAGTCAAGAACAGCTCCTCACACATTCTCATAACAACAAACAGTCGAGAACAGCTACTCACACATTCTCATAACAACAGTCAAGAAAAGCTCCTCACACATTCTCATAACAACAAACAGTCGAGAACAGCTACTCACACATTCTCATAACAACAGTCAAGAACAGCTACTCACACATTCTCATAACCTCAAACAGTCGAGAAGAGCTCCTCACACATTCTCATAACAACAAACAGTCGAGAACAGTTCCCATCACATTCCCATAACAACAAACAGTCGAGAAGAGCTCCTCACACATTCTCATAACAACAAACAGTCGAGAACAGCTCCTCACACATTTTCATAACCTCAAACAGTCGAGAAGAGCACCCATCACATTCCCATAACAACAAACAGTCGAGAACAGCTCCCATCACATTCTTATAACCTCCCACAGGAGAGGAGAACAGCTCCTCACACATTCCCATAAACTCACAAAGACTCTCTGACTTTGCTTATGCATGCCTGTTATTGCATTGCCATGCACTATGTAATGTTGTTGTCATGGGTAAGAACATGACCTTTTTCATCATTTTGAAACAAATTAGGTTCCCCCTCTGCACTACAAATTAGACCCCCCCTTTAGCAATAAACGAGTACCCGGTGAGTTGGAAATTAACAGAAAGGGGAATTCCTACATTTTCATTGTTCATTCACACTGTTTTATTACAAATACCCATTGCAAAGCACTTTCATATACAAGTGCTGGACAAGTAATTTTGCCTTGCTTTGCCTGGCCATGAATTATTAGTTTATAGTTTGTGTAGTGTGTGTGTTGTTTGCTTAGTGCAGGAGGAGAGTGTGGAGTGGAGCGCGTGATTAGGTGGGGATGATAAGAGAGGGCTTCAGGGTGCGGCTGGAGGACTGAGCGCTCTAATAGTGATCTTTCCAGCACAGAACAAACAGCACGGAGACAGAGCGGCCCTTTGAGGAAGGCAATACATCAAACCCTGACCAGTGCTGGCCCTGGGAGCGCCATTCTCTGAGCCGTGCGTTTCCGTGGCGTCCACTGCACTGCATCTCTGGCCTCGCATGCTAACAGGACTGCTGCTCTGAAACACACACACACACACCCAAAGCACTTTTCACAGCGTGGTTATGGTGGAAACTCTGGGTCTGCAGTGCCACAGCTTTCATCTTCCCCACTTCATGGCCTGTCTGCTGTGAGCTATGGCTGCTGTCTCCGCAGCCTCCTGGTCCACTGCTGCCCAGCACTGAGGCCCCCAGCAGCAGCAGCCGCCTCCAGCCCGAGATGTATGCGCTTCAGGAGCACGTGCACGCGCTGGCTAAACACACTCCAAGAGGAACATGGCAGCTCTGGAGTAATCCAGTCCAGACCGGAGCCAGCGTTGACCGCCAGATTGCCATCAGCGCAGACTTAGAGTCAGAGGACAGATTGAAGTGGACAGAGTCACACGCTGGAAGGACCTTTTCTTAGAAAATATAACCTTTTCCACCTCTGTTCTCTCTCCTTCTCTTCCTCTCTCTCTCTGTCTGTCTTTTTCTCTCTCTCCTCTTTCTCTATATCTGTGTGTGTGTGTGTGTGTGTGTATGTGTGTGTGTGTGTGTGTGTGTGTGTGTGCAGTGTTGTATAAAGTACTAGAAAGCAATACTTGAGTAAAAGTACAAGTATCGTACTAGAAAAAGACTTTGGTAGAAGTGAAAGTTGCCTTTTAGAATATTACTTAAAGTAAAAGTCTTAAAGTATCTGATATATACTGTACTTAAGTATCAAAAGTAATTTTCTGATATTTAATGTACTTAAGTATTTGAAATAAAAGTAAAAAGTAAAAAGCAAGCGGTTTTATTTTGAACTTTTATTGTAAACTTTATTTTGGCTTTCTTATAGTAAAGCATAAAGCATATTCAGGGTTCCCATATCTTCTTAATCTCACTCATCAAATCAAATCACATTCTTTTCTAGGACTTTTTAGGCACAATTCTCTGAAATGAAAAATAAATAACGTATTTCTTTCACAAAAATGACCTGCTTGTAGGGAGAACATTTTGGTCATGTGGCATGAGCATTTCTAGGGCTTACTCCCAAGGTCACCATCACTGACACACACACACACACACACACACACGGGCCACCTATGTCCAGCAGCTACTAATATGCCAGTCGTTTAGTTGAAACTGAAAAGGTGTCTGTTCATCTTCAAAAGAAGCTGGTTTTCAAAGTTGCCAGAATTCAGTGCCCGGGAGTTTCAGGCCCAAGACCGACCATAGTGGTGGAAATTGGATAAATTAAGCAACATTTCAGCTCTTACTATCCTGTAGTTTTTATTAGTACCATGGTTCAACAAATGTGTAAAGGTTATATAATAATTCACTTCAACCGAGAAGTTAACAAAAAATATTCCACTATTCCACAAGTTACTAAAACAGAAAGAAAGAAAGAAAGCCTTTGAAATCTAGCCTATCCCATGCTTCCACAAAGAGGCATATTGAACTAATGTTTAGGCTACATGTTTTTTGCATGGGTAGGCTATATTGTTGTTTGGTGATTTAGCCTACTCCTTTAAATGTCAATTTGTTTCCTCGACCGGGCCAAAAGTGAAGCGGCCCACCGGGAATTCTCCCGATTACCCACCCCGGACCTGATTCAGTCTTACTCTTCTTGGACTGAAGACAACTCCTATGATGCTATGGATAAATAGCCTTTCACAGGCCGCTAGGGCAGGTAGCCGATGTACAGAAACATTTCTTGCAAATACGGCCACGGGTGTATGACGTTATATTCACCACTACCCTGTTCACCGAGTTCACCACTATCGTCGGGGTGGTCGTCTATGATAACGGGAGGTCCTCCAGTAGGTGCTCGTGCTTCCATGGCGGTTTCAGTTGTGCGTCCTCCTCCTTTAGCAACAAACAAGAGCTGAAATAGAGCGCGCAGTGTGCGGAGCGTGCATAATGCAATCTAGGAGCAGTGATTCGCCAAACCTCCCTTATTGCAGTCGCACACAAATATATGGTAATATAACGGAGTAAAAGTATACATTTTATCTAGGAAATGTAGTGGAGTAAAAGTGGAAGTTGACATAAATTGAAATAGCGAAGTAAAGTACAGATACGTGAAATTTCTACTTAAATACAGTAACGAAGTGTTTGTACTCCGTTACATTACAACACTGTGTGTGTGTGTGTGTGTGTTGAAATGGATATAGCTATATCTTGCATGTTTCATCACTACATTCCAGTCAAATATAAAGCAAAGTAAACTTGTTAAAGTAGATAGTAGAAGTAGCTAAAATGGGGTTTTAACCTCTGGACAAACCTGAAATTAAATCCATCTGCCACTGCAGACTGTACAGCCTGCCTGGCGCTTCAGAGGCCAACACATTTAGCGCAACAGGTTGAGGCACGTATTGATTTTCTCAGCTGGGTGAGAATATAAAGCTGTGGGGGTCAGAAGGACCAAGAGGAAGATGGTCATCTCTGTCTAAACACTGGGCCTGGAGGCTGGAGAGAGAGAGAGAAATACAGTATATCTATCTATCTATCTTTATATACGTTTATCACCCAGAATAATCATAGAGATAGAACATATGTGACATCAAAGAGATACTCAAAGAACAACTTCAACAACATACATGTTGTACACACACACACACACACACGCACAGAGAGAGAGAGAGAGAGAGAGAGAGAGAGAGAGAGAGCAGGAGAGAGAGAGAAACAGAGAGCAAAAGAAAGAAATACAGTAAAAAGAAAGAAATAGACTCATACTTATAGCGCAAACCCTCTCACAAAAATTCTGCAATACATTTAAAGTGATACATCTCCAAGGGGTACCTACATAAAAGAACACATGCATTCACACACACACACACACACACACACACACACACACACACTCACAGAAGCCCATTTCAAATACATTCTGCAGGTTCAATCCTCAAAGGAGGAGAGGGACACAAAGGCCCAACACACAGGGGGGCTGCCCTGGAGAGAGAGAGGAGATTTGTCGGTCCTCTAGGGAAAATGGCTCTCGGGATGTTTCCTGTCTGAAGTAGCCCTGAGTTACATTACTCTGTGCTCAGCCTCAGCGGCAGCACCAGAGCAGTGAATGTCACATCAGGAGGCTTGCTCACAAAAGCCAGAGAAACGGTGTACACAATGCAGCACAAAATGTCTGAACCTTAGGGGAGGACAGGAACTGTGCTGCCTGCCTGCAAAACAGCATTGCATTTGAATCCACTGTTAGTTCCAGTAGAAACACGGAATGAAATAATCCATGACTGCAGCACACAGGACTGGAGACTTTCAGTCAAAAGTGAAGGTAGAACAGTGGGGGTTTGTGGGTAGACCTGCCCAATTTCCTATGTACAACGTACAGTTTAGCTCTGAAAAAGCCCTAACTGTCCAGACTCTTTGACTCTTGTGTTACCACCATAATACGGCTGACCAGCTTTTGATCTCATTTCCTCAGAATGTGTCTGCATGACACCATGCTGTTCATGCTTCCTACACTCATTGGAAATCAATCACTCACTCACATCATTGCTGGCCTCCACACGTCCCCCATCAGCCCCTGCACACAGATGGACTTTTCCTTTTCACCTCCCTACACATGTGAGTTTGGTTGTGGTTGGATACACACCGCCTGCATAGTCATGTGAAAAACAAAGCCATATTCATTTAATGCATTTTGATGATGTTCTTGACATGTTGGTGTAGGAAACAATGTTAATGTTGACAGCAGACGATAATTGGCAGACTTTTGATAACGGTGGCTATTAGCCACTTTGGCTTTGTGCCGATGAAAGCTAGCTGGGTACGATCCCACCCAGACTTTAGATACGTATATAGTTTCTGAATATGACACATTTAAGATCATTTTGTCATTACTTTCCTCTATCACCCCCAACTCTAATTGTGCCCACCCAAAACTTTAGCTTGCATAACATCCCTGGCGGCCAGCTTTAAGGAGCTTTGTTCCCTCTCTGTGTCTACAACAATTCCTTTTACCACTGGTGGTGTCGTGACTCGTGAGACAAACAAACACAAGTAGTTGAACACGCCTGTAGGAATCTTAGTTTTGTGGAAATAACCCTAACGGCTTTGCATAATGTCACATTACAGCGCCCCAGGTGTGCATTATTTAATCATAACAGAGCGGTACATCATTGTTTATACTGCAGTTATCAATGCTTCAACTCCTCTTCCACTTCCTGTTACAAACTACAGACAGAGCCCCGGAGTGCAATTATTTCTGACAGTGAACACAGAAGTGCACTAACATCGTCTTGAGGAGTATGTTTGCAGAATGGGTGGAAAATGGGAGAGAGAGAGAGAGAGAGAGAGAGAAAACTGCATCTTCAACTACAAAGTGAGCTTTCATCTTCAGTGTTGACAGGCATCATTAAAAACATCTGGAGGAGCAGGAGCTTATATGAAAAATCAAGTACCAACTGTTTTTCTCGATTTCCGAGGAGTTCAGTGGGGCTTCTGTCATAATGAGGGAGAAAAAAAATCTGATGTGTGATTCAACTCCACTTCAGGGTCCCGGTCCGACTTGCTTACGATTACTTTCTTACCTGCCAGGTTTTCTTTCATTACATAACTCCCCATAGCTACTCAGTGGGCTGCAGACGATGATTATGGCACCAAGAGTGGCAATAAGACAGACCAAAGACTTTCTGCTTCTCTAGTCTCAGTGCTATAAGTTTGGGCGAAACAGTGAGCTCTCCCTTTTCTGATCGAGCAGACTGCTAACAGGCAAAACACACAGCCTTGAGTGGTAACACTTTCAAGTAATACTTCAGAAGCACTTAAAGTAAGAAAGCAAAAATAATGGATTTGTAATCATTACTTATAAAATATAATAAAATATAAATACAAATCAGGATAATGTAACTTTTTGTAAAATTGTTTTTAATAGCACAGTCTGGCCTTGGTTGGGCATATTGCAAACCTGGTGGAGTGTGTGTGTGTGTGTGTGTGTGTGTGTGTGTGTGTGCGTGTGTGGATAGTGAGAGCCATTTGCTGTTTGTCTCTGTGTGTGTGTGTGTGTGTGTGTGTGTGTATGTGTGTGTGCGTGTGTGTGTATATGTGTCTGTGTGTGTATGTGTGTGTGTGTGTGTGTATGTGTGTGTGTGTGTGTGTGTGTGTGTGTGTGTGTGTGTGTGTGTGTGTGTGTGTGTGTGTGTGTATGTGTGTGTATATGTGAGTGTGTGTGTGTGTGTGTGTGTGTGTGTGTGTGTGTGTGTGTGTGTGGATAGTGAGTGCCATTTGCAGCTCATGTGTGTGAGTGAGCAGGTCAGTGATTGAGGCAGATGAAGGCCTCAGATCTGAGATGAGCTGCGGTGGTAAATATCCTGCATTACGCTCCAGCCTCCAAAGCTCCATTGAGCAATTTGTCCTCCTCCTGTGTGCCGGGCTCTTCAAACCCCTCCCTCCTCCCCTCCATGTGACTCCCCATCCTGATGGCCCTCAGATGGGGAAGATGCCATCTCCACCGCGCTCCACTCATCAGCCAATCAGCTCTCTGTATTCCACTGATGGAGCCACACAGCTGGACAGACCCTGACCAGCTGGGCAAATATTGGGGCGACTATTTAAACGGATCTGATCAAACAAACAGCATCAGCAGAGATTGAGAGGCAGCAGGGTGACACGTGAGGCAGAACTAAGCAGAACTTTTAAAGTCAGATCAATACCAACAGCAGACATGACTGACTAATAACCAACACACACACACACACACACACACTGTCACGAACTTTGTGGGGTGGTGGATCTTGGACAGACATGCAGAGAAGCAATGAGTGGTGATAAGTCTTTACTTTCAAAAAACACAGGATACAACAAATGCAGTTCTTCCGTTCAGTTCAGGTCAGTGGAAGCTCCCAGCGTCCCGAAAACAAAAGTTCACAGCCAGCAGTCCAATGACAACAAAAGTCTTCAGTCAAAAATCAAAGTTCCAACAAAAGGTATTTCAGCACAAAAAATAGGCTTTTCAAATTCTCAAAAATGCAGGCAGAAGTCAAAATCAAAAGCTCAAGAATTAGTAGCACAGACAAAGAACGGGTACTCACACTGTGTCTCTCAGGAAAACTCAGCAAAGACTAAGAAAACCCAGGATCTTAAATAGGCTGGTACATCAACCCCAATTATCCAATCCTCCAATCACAGAAGGGTTTCCATTAACCAAAGAAAGGGGAGCAAGTAAACAAAAACACACAAAGGCAGAATGGCGACATCTTGTGGGCAGGTAACTACATGGCAGGCACAAAAGTCTGTAGGACTTCACAGTACCCCCCCCGCCTAAGATCGTCTCCTGACGATCCCAGGGCGGTCGGGGTGCAGACAATGAAAGTCCCTCACCAAAGCGCGGTCAAGTACGTCCCTGGACGGCACCCAGGACCGCTCCTCCGGACCGTACCCCTCCCAGTCTATGAGGTATTGAAGACCCCCCCTGACACGGCGGGAATCAAGGAGCCGGTTGACAGTGTAGGTGGTCTGGCCGTCGACGAGCCGGGGAGGAGGCGGCGGCCTGGGGGCAGGAAGCAGCGGCGAAGTGACCACCGGACGGAGACGGGAGACGTGGAAGGTCGGGTGGACCTTCATGGAGCGGGGAAGGAGGAGGGTGTAGGCTACGGGATTGACCCGGCGAACCACCTTGAAAGGGCCGATGAAGCGGGGTGCAAGTTTGCGATTCTCCACCCTCAGCGGAAGGTCTCGAGTGGAGAGCCAGACCCTTTGGCCAGGCCTGAAGGTGACCAACCTCCGGTGCCGATTGGACTGCTGCTGGTATTGCTGGGAAGCTTTCAGTAGAGCCCGTCTGGCCATTCTCCAGGTGCGCCGGCATCGTCGCACAAACTGCTGGGCTGACGGCACCCCTGCATCCACCTCCTGCTCGGGAAACAAAGACGGTTGGTAGCCGAATTGACATTCAAAAGGTGACATACCAATGGCAGAGCACTTCAAGGTGTTGTGAGCATATTCTGCCCAAGGAAGCTGGGAACACCAGGAGGATGGATTGGCAGATACTACACATCTCAGGGTTGCTTCCAGGTCCTGGTTCAGCCTTTCGGTCTGCCCATTAGATTGGGGGTGGAAGCCAGAGGACAGGCTCACAGTAGCCCCCAGGAGTTTGCAGAAGGCTCGCCAGAAGCAGGAGGTAAACTGGGGTCCGCGATCAGAGACAACATCCTGGGGGAGACCAAAAACTCGAAAAACATGGTCACACACAAGTCTAGCAGTTTCACTGGCCGAAGGCAATTTTGGCAAGGGCAAGAAACGACATGCCTTAGAAAATCTATCAATTATGACCAAAATAGTGGTGTTACCTTCTGAGGCTGGTAGGCCAGTGATGAAGTCTAGAGAGATGTGTGACCAAGGTCTACGAGGAATGCACAGTGGGTGAAGAAGACCCTGGGGTCTCTGACGTGGATCCTTTCCCTGGACACAGTTTGGGCAGCTGGCCACATAGGTCTGTACGTCTTTTTTCATATTCGGCCACCAGAAGCGACGTTGAATGAACTCAAGTGTCCTAGAGGATCCAGGATGGGCGGTGAGACGGGAGGCATGGCCCCATTGAAGGACTTGCCCACGTGCAGCGAGAGGAACAAACAGGAGGCCTGCAGGGGGAGTGTGAGGGCCAGGATCGTTGTTTAAGGCTTGCTGGACAACAGAGGTAATTTCCCAGCGGACAGGTGCAACAAGTTGGGATCTTGGAATGATTGTCTCCGGGGGGCTGTCTTGGTTGGCTGGCTGGAATAGGCGAGACAGTGCATCAGGTTTGATGTTCTTGGAACCTGGCCGGTAGGAAATTGTGAAACTGAAGCGGTTGAAAAAGAGGGCCCATCGTGCCTGCCGGGGGTTTAACCGTTTAGCCTGTTGGATATATTCCAAGTTCTTATGGTCGGTCCAGACAACAAAAGGGTGATGAGCCCCCTCGAGCCAGTGCCGCCACTCCTCCAACGCCAGTTTAACAGCAAGGAGTTCCCGGTTGCCGATGTCATAATTCTCTTCAGATGAAGACAACTTCCTCGAGAAGAATGCACAAGGGTGCACTTTGCCATCAGGGGACCTCTGGGACAGGACCGCTCCAACTCCAACATTAGAGGCATCGACTTCAACAATGAAGGCTCGAGTGGGATCTGGCTGACAGAGGATAGGGGCTGAAGTGAAGCGCTGCTTGAGGTCTTCAAAAGCCTTGTTGGCTTCAGGGCACCATGAGAAGGGGGAATTGTCCTTTCGAGTGGCTGCAGAGATGGGGGCAGCGATTGAACTGAAATTGCGTATGAATCTCCTATAGAAATTGGCAAACCCCAGGAATCTCTGTGTCTCTTTGATGGAACTGGGTACTGACCAATCCCTGACAGCTTCCACCTTCTTAGGATCCATCATGATTCTGCCCTCGGAAATGATGTAGCCAAGGAAGGAGACCTTAGGGACATGGAACTCACACTTCTCGGCCTTAGCGAAAAGATGATTGTTGAGGAGTTGATTGAGAACTGATTGGACATGTTGGATGTGCTCCGGAAGGCTCTTGGAAAAGATTAAAATGTCGTCTAAATAAACGAAGACGAATTTGTCCAGCATGTCACGAAGGACATCATTGATGAGAGCTTGGAATACAGCTGGGGCATTTGTGAGACCAAACGGCATGACCTGATACTCGTAGTGGCCATTAGGGGTGTTGAAAGCAGTTTTCCATTCGTCTCCTTCACGGACACGGACAAGATGGTATGCATTACGGAGATCCAGTTTGGTGAATATAGTTGCATCCTGCAAAAGTTCGTAGGCTGAAGACATGAGGGGGAGAGGGTAACGATTTCGCACAGTGATCTTGTTGAGGCCCCTGTAGTCAATACATGGCCTCAGACCTCCATCCTTCTTGCCCACGAAGAAGAAACCTGCCCCAGCCGGTGAAGAAGAGGGTCGGATAAAGCCTGTGGACAGCGCCTCTTTGATGTACTCCTCCATGGCAATGCGTTCTGGCGCAGAGAGGGAAAAGATGCGCCCCCTTGGAGGACAGGTGCCTGGCAGCAGATCAATGGTGCAGTCATAAGACCTGTGAGGCGGTAGAGTCGCTGCTTTCTTTTTGCTGAATACCTCCTTCAGATGATGGTACTCTGGGGGTACTCTGGACAGTTCGGGCGGTGCTCGGGTTGACTCAGGAGCCGTCTGGGTTGACTCGGGAGGAGCTCGGGTTGACTCGGGAGAACGAACAGATGATGCACAGGAGCTTGAGACAAGGCAGGTGGTGTGGCACGTAGATCCCCATCCGCGGATAGTGCAGGAACTCCAATCGAGACGTGGGTCGTGGCGAGTAAGCCAGGGGAATCCCAGGACTACCGGAAACTCAGGAGACTGGATCAAGTGGAATGAAATATTCTCCTCGTGGTCACCGATCTGCAGATGAATGGTAGAGGTGGTCAATTCAACCAGGCCTGCTCCTAAAGGCCGTCCATCCAGAGCGGTAACAGAAAGAGGAGGATCGAGCGCAGATGTCGGAATCTCCAGGTGTTGTGCGAGGGAGAGATCCATAAAGTTGCCAGCTGAGCCAGAGTCAATGAGTGCCTGTAGAGAATGTGTCTGGTGACCCCAGGATATGGTGAGGGGAGTTAAAAACCCAGAGGCTGAAAGCTCAGGAGAGGAGTTCACCCCCGTCACAGATCCCCTGGTGCTGGACGGGGCTTGGCTTTTCCCATTAGTTCAGGGCAGGCATTCCGAAAGTGTCCCGGGTTTCCACAGTAAATGCAACAGCGTTCCCTCATACGCCGGTCACGTTCAGTTTGGGACAGCCGAGTGCCACCCAGCTGCATGGGCTCTGGCCCACCATCAGAGGACTGTGGAACAGGGGTGTCATTGATTGGGACCGCATAGGAGGGGAATCTTCTTGAGGCCTTGGTACGCTCCTGGAGTCGGTGGTCCAGACGAATAACCCGGGCAATCAACACTTCAAGGTTCTCAGCCTCTTCCCATGAGGCTAGCTCGTCCTTAATACGGTCTGATAGTCCATGGTAAAATGTTGTGAGCAAGGCCTGCTCTCCCCAACCACTTTCAGCTGCTAGGGTGCGGAACTGGATGGCATAGTCCGTTGCTGACTGGCGACCCTGGCGAAGTTGCAGGAGCTTGTTGGCTGCTGTGCGACCGCTGACGTCAGGTGCGAAGACTTTCATCATCTCCTTGGAGAAAGCCATGAAAGAGCTGCAAACAGGACTGTTGTTCTCATAGAGTGCGGTGGCCCAGGACAGGGCTCTTCCGGTCAAAAGAGTTATGATGTAGGCCACTCGGGAATGATCAGTTGGATAGGCGGCAGGCTGGAGGTCAAAGGACAAGCGGCACTGGGTCAGGAAACCTTTGCATCCCTTGGGATCTCCATTGAACCTCTCTGGAGTTGGCAGGCGGGGTTCACGGCTGGGTGTGGGGTGGGAAGCTGGTTGCTCGGTGGAGGATGCGGCTGGTGGTGTTGGCCGAGCCAGTTGAAGGGCCTGGTGGATTTCATTCAGCATACCGGCATGTCTTTGCATTTGTGCCCCCCACTGGGATAGGGCTTCTTCATGGCGGCGCATGGTGTCTTCTTGGCTGTTGACAGCTGTCACCAGGTGCTGGAGGGTGATTTCAAAGTTCTGTGCTGGGGCAGAGGCGATCACTGGCTCCGATATGTCCATAGAATCCGGTTCAGGGAGTGGTACTTTCTCCGCTCCGTCCATTCTTGGCTGAGTTTTTCTGTCACGAACTTTGTGGGGTGGTGGATCTTGGACAGACATGCAGAGAAGCAATGAGTGGTGATAAGTCTTTACTTTCAAAAAACACAGGATACAACAAATGCAGTTCTTCCGTTCAGTTCAGGTCAGTGGAAGCTCCCAGCGTCCCGAAAACAAAAGTTCACAGCCAGCAGTCCAATGACAACAAAAGTCTTCAGTCAAAAATCAAAGTTCCAACAAAAGGTATTTCAGCACAAAAAATAGGCTTTTCAAATTCTCAAAAATGCAGGCAGAAGTCAAAATCAAAAGCTCAAGAATTAGTAGCACAGACAAAGAACGGGTACTCACACTGTGTCTCTCAGGAAAACTCAGCAAAGACTAAGAAAACCCAGGATCTTAAATAGGCTGGTACATCAACCCCAATTATCCAATCCTCCAATCACAGAAGGGTTTCCATTAACCAAAGAAAGGGGAGCAAGTAAACAAAAACACACAAAGGCAGAATGGCGACATCTTGTGGGCAGGTAACTACATGGCAGGCACAAAAGTCTGTAGGACTTCA
Organism: Alosa sapidissima; assembly: GCF_018492685.1. Lineage (NCBI taxonomy): Eukaryota > Metazoa > Chordata > Actinopteri > Clupeiformes > Clupeidae > Alosa > Alosa sapidissima. The sequence goes on from NC_055973.1 coordinate 21,351,348, forward strand.
CACACACACACACACACACACAAACACACACAACCTTTCCTAACACATCTAAAATGCAATTACCATACCCTTCTTTCTCTCCTCCTCTACCTCCTTCTTCTACCACTCTCTCTATCGACTACACTTTACCTAAGATTTTAAAACTTCTGCACTCTCATCCTCTGCTAATAGTATTGATTGATGTAGTATTACTGTAATTGCAACCTAAATTCTTCTCTGTATTGCTTGAATGTTATACCTCATTTTTGCAAATCGCTTTGGATAAAAGTGTCTGCTAAATGAACACAAGTAAACGTAGATTCAGACAGTAGACTGCAGACTATCTCACGCAGAGGTAGCATGTGGCTACAGTCATGGCAGTGGGAATGGGAGGGGTGGGGGCGTGCAGTAACAGCAGACTCCCCTACTCACAGCAGAATCAAAGCGGCTTTGGCTTCAGCCTCTTCCTGGCAGCCCTCTGCTCCAGCGCAGATGTCTCGGCACGGCCAATTAGGGAAGTGTTTACTTAACAAGTTCAGCAGGCTTCTGCTTTACGGCATGGCACAGCACAGACACCATCACACCCCCACATACAGGTGGTTAGAGAACAGGTGACTCCAAACACACACAAATACACACACACACACACACACACACACACACACACACACACACACATATACACACACACACACAAACACACTCACACACACACACACACACATGCAAGCACATACACACACCCACACACACACACACACACACACACACAGAGACACACACTCACACACACACACACACACACACACACAAGCATGCAAACAGACATACAATATACACAAACATAAAACATTAACATATTTATTCACATCACATGTAAAGAAGGCACGCAGCCATTCTCTCTAGCGCTCTCTAGCCATTACTCCTCTACCTCTGATTTTGTGGTGGCTGTGCTCTCTCTGGCACGGCTCATTGTAGCTCTCTCGGCACGGCTCATTGTAGCAGTTTCTGCAGAGCAATCTGTCAGCCAGCAGACAACAATCACTGCAGCTTATCTACCATTCTCAGGTGTGCGCCGGATAGAGACGGATTTCTCTCGAACACCGCGCTGCAGTCGCGTCTAAAGAAACACCATACCGTGCATACATTCCTCCTCACCTCTCGCACTCGTTTTCTCTCCCTCGTTCTCCCTCGTCTCATTCCAGTCCTCCCACGGCTGGTCCACGCGCTCCTAACAGACACGTCCACCTGTAAGCGCCGGACGCGCCTCTGAGGGAGAGGAAAAAGGGCCTCTGCGTCGCTGCCCCTCTGTTGTTTTCCTGTTTCCCCATTTGCACCACAGGAGCCCACAAGCCATTTTCACCCCCTGAGTCAGAGAATATAAAAAACGCGCAAATCATTCTGTAAAGAGAAAATGATCACAATTGAATCAGAGGGCAAGTCGTTTGCTGGAAGCATAATGAAATGCATTTAACTAACATGGGGAACAGCTGATGAATATTAATGCGACTGACTGCATTTCTGAGCGTTCGTGCTGCCTCTTCCTCAACAGTTCCCCTCATGAGTTATTCATGTGATAAAAACGCACACACAGAGAGAGAGAGAAGCAAAGAAAGGTTGGCAAAGTAGAGACCGAAGCCCCAAACTATCACGGCAGCTTGCTGCGCCACCGTGCCAGGGCCTCGGGACCTTTGTGTCCCGGCGGAGCCGAGGCCGTGCGCGCGAACGCCGCGTTTTCGCTTACGGCCGTGTTGTTTTCGCTCTCCAGCCATCTGTTCGCACCGCCATCATCACCATCACTCAAGCCTTCTCTTCTGCTCCACCGCCGCCACACAGCTCTTAAAACACACGTCTTCAAAACAGCGCAGCTCTTACAGTAAAGGGACACCAGGCAAGCCTGATGCTTTTTCTCTACGAAGCTCCCCCTAGTGTTTGAACGTGTCGATATGTGTGCGAGCCCTTGGTCGGTCTGAAGCTCTTTTCCTTTTCTTTGCATCTTCCGTCAAGGGTTTACTGCCTGTAGAATGAATATACATAACAAAGGCTGTCATGTATGGATTCCCAAGAGTCCAAGCTTTCAAATGGTGTATAATATTACTATGCTACATAGCAATAGCCTGGGTGTTCCCATGCTGCCTTGTGCGCGATTTGATTCACGCTGCTAAGGCAGCCTGGAGACCATGGAGCAAATTTTCGCCTGAGATAGGGAACCAATCACAGAACAGGGGGGAAAGCAAGACGATGAAGAGCTATGCACAGACGCATTTGATAGACATCCGTGGCACCCAATAAACGGATCTGGGCATTTTTTTCTAATACGAGAAAATGAACGTTTGGTTCCCAGAGAACCTCATTGAGAAGTGGTGGCGCTAGCCAGGCTAACATAGCAATATGGTGCATACAATTGATTTAGAATGTTGGGGGAGGGGGGTACACTGTCTCATAACATACGTCTTCAAAGCAGCAAAGCACTTAACACAAACCCACACACATGCACACACACACACACCAACACCCACACACTCATTGTTTACATGGAGCAATTACACCCTCACACTCCCCCCTCCCACAGACGCGCACACACACACACACACACAAACACCTCCTTTGATAAATCTGATGTCTGCAGTGCAATTAAAGCACATCAAAAGCCGACCGCCCCCACACACTACAACCACGCTGTCTCTCTATTTCCCTGTCATCCTTTCTCTCTCTCTCTCCCTCTCATTCTCCCTCTCCTTTTCTATCTCCAAGATCTTCCTCTAGAGCAGTTATCAATATACAATACTGTGCAAAGGCCAACCAGAAAGGCTGCAAGGCACACACACACACACACACATACAGTACACACACACACACACACAGAGACTGTATCACTGTGAAAACAGTCATGCCCATGTTAAACAGTTATGGAAAACTTTTCTCTTTGAAAACACTGATTGGATGGAAACACCTCCATCCCTGACTTAAAACAAACCATGTCAGATGGAAAAAGTAAATCAATCTAAGGCAGAATAGTCCATGTGCGGAATGAAAAAGCAGGGTATGGAATCAATACCTCAGTAGAACAATATATGTGATTTGTGACACACTTCAAACTGTAATGCTGCAATGTATATGAATCCAGGTCTACTTGCTTTATCTTTGTTGCCAGTTCAGTAATGCACAATGTTGTGCTTTATGGTTGTCTGCACATGCATATAGGGCTTATTCACAAACACCGTCGCGGCCATATTGTTGATGTGACATTCCAGGTCTATAGGCTAGTCTATGTGACAATCGCCTGCAGCGCGTAGATTTGAGCTGAGCAGAGCACCTAACGGCTTCATTTAGTCAATATTAAGAGTAGATAAACTTAATCGTTGTGAATGTGGACCCATATCTAATAGACTCAATATGGCATTAAGTAAAGATCCGTCATTATTGTCAGCTGTAACTTACCCCGATATTTATAGCCTAACTGTCTTGTTCATACATCGGCACACGTACGCAGTGAAAGGCATTCAAGTCGCTAGAGTCAAGGTTGGCAAACTTCTATTTGTTCCACTAACGACATCGTCTAACATTGCCATGATCACAGAGAATAAAGATGCATCTCATTGGACTGCAATTGTATCTTGCGTTTGCCTGTTGCTCACAACCTGCACCCAAGGACTTTGCTAAAGTAGTTTAAAGTGGGTTAGCCAGTGATCTTGTCTGATAACTTCTAGGCTACAGGAGGATCTATGATGCAACTATGTTCTGGAGGCAGAAAAGGCTAACATATTTCTCTACATTTCCAAAATCCAAGTGAACAAAACACAAAACAAACAAAAAAACAAACAAATCAGAATTATCTACTGATATCTTTCTCCGCTGAGTTTGTTCCTACTATGCCATGCATAGCTGACAAGCTGAGAAGGGCGCACCATCAATAAATATATTAGCCTACTGCAAAACGTTGGCTAACATTGCCTACCTAGCAATGCTATCTATGCAAATGCAATATGTCCAAATATCTACGGTAGGCGACTACATCAGGCTACTGCTGATCCCGCATATTGCATAGGGGCTGCTGTCTGCTGTCTGTACTGTCTAAAACGTATTTAACTTAAGACAACAGAGGACAAAATATAGTATTAATAGCCTAATACAAATATAATAATGGCGATGGATGTGAGGAGTTGGCTGTAAGTTTAGCTCAAAACGATGCTTTAAAAACATCTTTTTGCTGGAAGGGCAGGGGGTAGCAACAGAACAACAGTACAGAGACGGACAAGTCCGATGGGGCTAATGTTATGAGAGTAATAAAATATGGGATATTTTACGGGAAAATATTAAAACAGGAAGACAGCTGGAAAGAAGTTGACAGGTATGTTTCTGACAGTGGGTGACTCTAGGGCTCTTTGCTGTTGTTAGAACGGCCTGCAGCCTATTGCACAACATAGGCCTACCATCACGTTATTGTACAAATAAATAAATAGCCTACAGCGATAATACCGGCGCTGTCGCGCTTGTCAATTGACAGCTGCATTGAATAGACCTACCTATGCATTTTCTATATCAACAAAATGGCCGCTGCGAACGTTATTACCTGATTATTACGTAGATTGAATATGCCTAATTGCTTTGTGTGCAGAGGAGAGAATTCGTTCATATAAAAATCATATAAAAATCAATTAATTTAAAATAATTGGCCCTTAATTTGTAAAACAATGTCATGATTTCAGCCAGGACTTGTGCCCACTGGTCACCCTGCTGGCCATTTTGTGTATTGTTCCTGATTTCTGTTGTGTTTTGTATGACCATGTGCTCTGTTATCTGTCATGTGTTGTCTCCACCCCTCTCCTTATTTGGTCTTTGCTTCCTGTCTCTGCTTGTTCCCTCCATTTTCTGTTCTCACCTGGTCCCTTTTGTTTCTGTCCATTTGTTAATTGGGTAACGCTTTAGAATAACATAGGCTTATTAGGTATTATCAGTGCCTTATAAGCAGTTAACAATTCATTACTAACAGTTAGTTAACTGTTGTTATCCTTTAATAACATTAACTAATTGTTAACATGCCGCTTGTAAGTGTTAATAAGCAGCCTTTTAAGTTACTTACAAGCAGAGCCGGACAGTAACGGAGTACATTTACTTGAGTACAGTACTTGAGTACAATTTTAAGGGATCTGTACTTTACTTGAGTATCATTTTTGGGAGTACTCATGACTTTACTCAATTACATTTGAGAGGCAAATATTGTACTCTTTACTCCACTACATTTCTATTCATAACCGTGAGTACCCGTTACTTCTTCTAAAAAAAAAGTAAAAAAGAAAAATCTCGGAAACCCTCAATTTGTTGTTTCCCTCTCAAATGTGATTGGATTGTGCAGGCGCCACTGATTGGGACAGCCTATCAGCAATCACCTTCAGCTTTCTGCTAAAGTCAACTCCATGGATTTAGATAAGAGACGAAACAATGGATGAAGACGCAACAGGTTACTGGATGCCGGGAATGTGCCAACCCGTGGCCCCACCTCGCCAGACTATTTCAATTTGCTGAACAAGTTAATGATAGTTTCCGCTTCAAGTGTTTCAATTACAAAATAGTATTTTGTATTTGAAATACGTATTTTAAATACATGTATTAGAAATACTGCCCATCCCTGGCAACATGGTAAAAATATGGAAATGACTTGATTTTACTTTCAATTCCTTTTACATTCTCCAAGGTATTAACATTAACATTTTTCATAACTCCATATAGGACGTTTCTGTACATAAATGTAAGAACTGTGGCAGTAGTAATGCAATATTTAGAAAATGTACTCTTGTACTCTTGATACTCAAGTAATTTTAAAAACAAGTACTTCAGTACTTTTACTTAAGTAGACATCTGACTAGAGCAAGGCACCTAACCCCTCACTGCTCCCCGAGCGCCGCCATTGTAGCAGGCAGCTCACTGCGCCGGGATTAGTGTGTGCTTCACCTCACTGTGTGTTCACTGTGTGCTGTTTGTGTTTCACTAATTCACCGATTGGGTTAAATGCAGAGACCAAATTTCCCTCACGGGATCAAAAAAGTATATATACTTATACTTATACTGACTATTGTACTTTTACTTGTACTTGAATAAAATTTAGCAAGGGGTATCTGTACTTTTACTAGGGCTGTAACGATACACCAATCTCACGATTCGGTTTGTATCACGATTTTTGACCCACGGTTCGATACGAATCTCGATTTTTCTTTTTTTTTTGGGGGGGGGGGGCTAGACATTTTATTAAATAACATTTTAATAGTCTCCCTTAGAACAGAAAATTACAATATAATATATCTTTTATTTCATATCCTTTATATTTTTCTGAATGACTGATATTTATGACAGCACGCTTTATGCAGATTAGCCTATAGCCTAGGCCTACTATTTTTTATTTCAACTCTACCTCTTTAATTCAGCTGTCTGGTTGAAGCCTGGAAATGTTGTAAACAAAGTAGCATAGTTGGATAGCTTAGCCTATCATAGTCTACTGATTGGACTGTTCAGTTTCCCCATGTGTGTTTAAGTTTCAAGATAATACTTGTTCTCCTTGGGACAGGCCCTTTTGGGAAACGTTGGTATTGAGATGATCAGTCAACTTCAATGCAAGAGTTTTAAACAAATATGTGCAGCAATGATAGCTAATGATGCTAAGCGGATTTAATAGTAATTTAGCTAGTCGTCTTCTAGGCGATTGTGAATGTTTTATTTAAGTCGCGCGTGTTCATTGAGCAGGAGAGGGAGGGAGAGTGAGAAGTTGCACACATAGTCTACAATGAAAGCAAGGAGAGGTATGAAATTATTATTTATTTATTTGTTTTTGGACAACGTAGGCTACCGAAAAGTAAAGCGGGAGATGTGGGTTGCTTTTGCGGCCGCGTTCCCGCGTTCCCGCGGATCCTTAAAAAGTCTTAAAAAGTCTTAAATACAACTTTCGGTTTTTAAGGCCTAAAAAAGTCTTAAATTGTCTGGGATGTCTTGAATTTTTGAAAGGGAGGTATTCAATTTGGGTATGGGACCGCCAGCAAGTGAGCGAGTGCAAGAGAGCGAGTGAAATGTCTCCATCCAGTTTTGTGTATTTAAAACGCAATTGTATAAGGCTACGGGAGGAAGTGCAGTTGCAGAGTGAAGATGTTTTTCATGGGTGTGGTGCTGGGCATCTAGAATCTTTGCTCGGTTGCAGCATCGTTTCGCAAACTATGGACGCGAAGACTACTGGTCAAATTATGCGCAGTGCTTCTGTCACTCGTCTGATAATTTGCTGCGCAATTTATGAAGGAACCACGGACTGACAGAAAAAGAAAACAAACGTTTTCGCAATCAGGAGGAAATACTGTAGGCCTACATGTTAAGTTGATCTGTTTGCATCTTTCCAGCGTGTGTTGCTGGCCTAGCCTAGGAAAGAAAATATCTGTCTAAGTTATAATACCTGTAATATCTGTCAGCAGCTTGCTTGCCAGCGTTTTCACAAAAGTTGTGAAATATAACCGCATGAATGTCGGCGACTGGCTACATAAAAAACGTGCGTTCATAAGTATACGTGCTTGAGATGAAATCAGCAGTTTTCAGCAGGATCATGCGAGGAGGACCTGTCTTTTAATTAATTTAAAACAAGTCAATGGTTTTACAATGTTTCAGTCAAGCTTTGGTTGGTTTAGATACAACTGGTATGCAAAATGTAAAGTAGTGGATTTTTTGCTGTGCTGCATATGGGACACCTAGGCTAGGCCAGCAACACACGCTGGATAGATGCACATAGTAAATTATATAAAGTAGGCCTATTAAAATATTTAAATAGCTTAGTCTAACTTTGAAAAAAAGATTGAAAGGAATCCAGTCCAGTGCACATGTCTTTGGCAAGTAGCCTAGGCTACTATAGCTGTGGGCATTTATAGATGTGAAGGTAATTCACACACAATTATTTTTCTTTCGCCAAAACTTCTGTAGACATCCAAAATGGGGTGGGGGTTAAAATTAGTAGAAAAAAGTTTCTTTTTAAAAAATGTATCTTTTTGCCGTGGTATAGTCTTAATTTTTTCATTTTGATGTCTTGAAAAGGTCTTAAAAGTCTTTAAATTTGCATTTGGAAAATGTGCAGATTGAACACTAGACAGGGTGTGTCGCGATTCTGCCTTTTCACACCGCAACACAGTATCGTGGATGTCGCGATTTCGGGTTCGAATCGTATATCGTTACAGCCCTAACTTTTACTCAAGTAATGAAGCTGTGTACTCTGTCCGCCTCTGCTTACAAGCATGTTTGTTAAGTGTTAGCAAGTCTTAACAAGCAGCTTGTTAATGCTTGTTAATGGTGTATAAGACAAAGTGGTGGATAACTAATACGCTTATAAGACCTTTCTTACCTATTTGTAGTACATTTTGCAGCCCCCCAATCTAAAGCAAGGACCTTGTAGCCTATAGCTCCACAAGCCCGACCTTCTATCTCTATATATCTACTGTATCTATCTATCTTGCTTGATTTAGCTGTGAGAAATGCACCTTCAAAATTGCTGCAGCAAGCAGGAATCGAACCCCAGTCTCCTGCATCATAGAGTGACCTGTTACTGACTGCTACATTCCTATGTGTTTTTGAAGAAAATGTTCATATTGATTCTATATTCCGTTAATGTTCTATGTCATACCAGCTATGCTTTTTACAAATATGTTTCTGATGGAAAAGTGGTGTCACCACCATCTGTGGCTGACCAGTCTTCTGACTCCACACAGCCAGTCCTTGGGTCACCTGACTCTGAATCTCTTGTCGTCGACTCTGGTACCAAGACAGCCCCCAGAAAGAAGCGTCACCATAAGAGACGGGTGTCTCAGCAGCACAGCAATCCAGAGGCTATGCTGGCTTGTACCCGGGAGGTCCAGCTTTCTCCTGTGCCCAGTCCTGAGGTGCCAGCTCCTGTGCCCAGTCCTGAGGTGCCAGCAACCGAGTCCGCTCCTGTGCCCGAAGCCCAGTCGCCCGACGCCACGCTTTCAGCCCAGCCTCTGCCTGTCTGTCTGGCCCCGTCTCCGCCCGAGCCCTTCCCTGTCCCTGTCTCCCCTGAGTTGTCCGTCCCAGTAACTGTGCCTGTCTCTGTGCTAACTGTGCCTGTCTCTGTCCCCGTAACTGTGCTAACTGTGCCTGTCTCTGTCCCCGTAACTGGTCCCTGTAACTGTGCCTGTCTCTGTCCCCGTAACTGTGCCTGTCTTTGTCCCCGTAACTGTGCTAACTGTGCCTGTCTCTGTCCCAGTAACTGCCCCTGTCACTGTCCCTGTAACTGTGTTTGTCAATGTCCCCGTTATAGTCCCAGTCACCGTTCCTGTTCCTGTTCCTGTTACTCTCACTGTTCCCATCCATACTCCTGTTCCAAAGCCCAGTCCTGTTTGTGTCAGTCAACAGATTCCGGATTCCGGACAAAAGTTGTCCCGTCTGTGCCTGTTCCATCCGTTTAGTCTGTGTCTGTCTTGTCCGATTCTCTTGCCCTGCTCGAGCCCTCTGTCCTGCCGGAGTCCATCTTGTCTAGTCTTCCGGTACTTCCGGAGCCCACTCTGCCTGCTTCTTCAGTCCTCCCTGAGCTTGCCGTGCTGGGTTCGCCTGCTCCATCTGTGTCTAGTCTGCGTGGTTCTTAACCCTCCTCCACCTGACTACTGTAGCCTATCACAGAAAACAATCAAAGCAGGGAATGTTTAGCTGCAAGCTGTAGTCATTTGCGTTGAGTGTTTTCATGTTGACGTTCAAGTAAAATCGAAAGAAACGCTGCCCATCTGGCAGTCACCGGAGGTATTCTCAAACCAGCAGGGATTACTGAGGATTTGAAGGAAAACAAAATCTCACTAAGTGCTATTTTCAGCACGCTTTTCTTCTCTGATGAGCTGTAAAGATTAAAGGTGTGCGTGTATCAGGAGACACCATGAAGCTGGCGTGTAAATGTTGGATGAAATGAATATTTTCAGCCCCTGGAACCCAGTTAGGTTAGGGGCTGAATGAGGGCTGAATGAGTGGGAGAGAGGAGCTGAGTAAATGTGTGTGTGTGTGTGTGTGTGAGATGTGTGTGTGTGTGTGTGTGTGTGTGTGTGTGCACGCTGTATTCTCAGTAGAGATCTCAGCCCTCAGTCCCCTCCAGTCTTCGCTACCCACTCACTCACTCACTCAGCCAGAAACACAAACGTGCACTCTCATTCCTTTCCCACTCTCTTTTACTCTCTCTCTCCTTCTCTCTCTCTCCTTCTCTCTCTCTCTCTCTCCTTCACACTCTGTATGCCTCCCTAAAGTGAACAACTTGTACCACAACTCCCTTCCCGTAGAATCAAGCCTTAATTGCAGAACACTAAAGGAAGTGCGTTTAGACCCCAGCTCTGCGCACTGGCATAACTGCAGGGAGAAAGAAATGGATGAGGAAAAGAGGAAGAGAAGAGGAGATGAAGGAAAGAAAAAAGAGCTAAGAAAGCTCTTACACAGGAACAGCTGGAGGAAGATATATGACCCGTCTCCAAGGACGGAGAGAGAGAGGAAGAAGAAGGAGGAGAAGAGGGGACAGCAGGAGAAGGATGGGATGGGGAAAAGGGGAGGAAGAGGAGAGAGAAGGAGGGGGGAGAGAGAGGAGGAAAAGAAGAGTATAGCATAGTTATTGTCCACTCATGTGGAAACTCACTGACACCTGGTACATACACACAAGACTTCACAACAAATAACAGCAACCACACAGATGCTTGATACACCATGAGCTGACAGACACATGAGATAGAAGTGTACCAAGCAGCCCCCACCCGCACAATAAAATCAATAAATAGGTGAGTGGCCAGTAGTTCTAACCTTAACCTGACTCTCGCCAGATGAATTTCGTTCCGCCTAGCTCCGCCTAGCTCCACTCACATCCATCTGGGATCGGTTCCGTTGAGAGTGATTTCGGCACCAGATTGTATGGTAGAGCCAATCAGAATGCAGGGCGGGAGTTTCATAGATGTGACGTAGCATAGAAGCGACTGTGAGACCAAAGATAATGAATGCGTAGCAAGATGGGTCGTCCTAGTTCATGTCTATGAGGGCAAAGTGGAGTTCAGTGAGAGACGGGCTCTGGTTCAGTTCCCGCCTGCACAGGGGCGTGTCACTGATGTATGACTTACGTTTGAACGCCTCGGTTCCACGCCAGACAAGCCGGAGTACAAAATAAACTTGGTGTACACCTTCATTAATGTTTTTCTCCCGACTAGACCTCAATGTTAAAAAGAGAGCCCGATCACTGCATAAATGTGCGGGGGCGTGTACTGCTACCCTATTTGCATAAATTTCCAGGGACAGGAAATGGCCTCTCATGAAGTATCTTCGTAATCCACCATCTTTGGTAAGACTGTTCTCAGCGTCACGGGTTGGCTTCGATGTGAGTGGTTGAAGTAGCACGTCAATAGATGACGGACAAGTGGCTTATCCAACCATATGCAAGGATTTTTTGATAAGGCCCAGCCTTCTGAAGCACCACTCCAATGGATCGATCCCAGATGGATGAATGGAGCTAGGCGGAACGAAAATTCATCTGGCGAGAGTCAGGTTACAGTAGTTCAGCTGTGTGGAAAAAATATGAACAGAAAACAGCACACATAGCATAAGACAGCACACATAGAATTCAATTAAATCAAGTCATCTGTTCAATAAACATGATGGAGGGTGGAATGAAAGATCTCTTAGAAACTGCTGCTATTGGTACCCTGAATCTGGCCCTAGAGAGCACCTATATTTTTATCAGGGGGCCCAGAATGAATGTCTGTCATAGGGCCCAAATGTTCTAGCAGCGCCCCTGCCAGCACGTAATATTGTTATACTTTCTAACAGGCTGGTGTAAACCATCCTCAAAACTCTCTTACTGTAAGAGTGGAAGAGGGAAGCAGAATATGAGTAGAGGAGGAGGAGGAGGAGGAGAGGAGGAGGAGGAGATGAGGAGAGGAGGAGGAGGAGAGGAGGAGGAGAGGAGAGGGGGATCTCTCTGTGGACAGGTGATGGTCCATTACCTGTTTCATGTCATCTGCAGGCAGAGTCCTAAACGAGCATCATGATGAGTGTCATTACAGCCCTGTAGTCATTGCAGCAGCTACTGAACCTTCTGGAAGCACAGCCAGTCTGCATGTCCAGGCCAGGATGAGCCATGTTTCATACTCAGGTGTGCAACACCTCTAATGGAGATGGATGGGGCTACATGGGAGGAAAATGGCTTCCCTCTGCATTGGGGAAAATCCCTCTTCAGCCCACACTTCGTGCTCCTACATTTTAATGTAAAATTGGCCGTGCTTTAGATATTTGCATTTGCATCGGTTTCTGGAGAACGGCTTCAGGAATAACTGATGAGGTAAAAGTCGAGCGCCATTTTGCTTGACAAATATGGGCTGTTGGTTTATTCATGATTTAGTGCGGGTGCATCCACTGGGTTGCTGTGAGGCAGATTTTAAAACACACACACATCTTCTGCAGAGCAAATTCCTTCTATATTCGTTTTTTATGTGACGTATTAGGTTCTATAATGCTTTGTTTACCACCACCTGATAGGCAAACCTATTGAACGTTGTTGTCCGTTGATCTCTGTATTTCATCAATGTTTAACATGTCAGTCATCAGTAAAGGTGATGATGAAACGTTATCCTAATGTTCAATATTTTATCCTGTCACAGGAACGTTATTTTGCTAAAATTGCCCTGATTTGGGGTGTTGAACCGTCCTAACTTTTTTCTATTTTCTCTTCAAAACACGGAGATGATAGACTTTCTTAGAAGCTGTGAAATTTGGCCAGAAAGGAGTCATACATATCTTCTCTCTGAAAGTTGACACAGAAGTAAACAATAAGTTATAGTTTGTTAAGAATTTAACTGAACAGGGACAGGTTTTGGCACAGCCTTGACGCAGTAGACTTTAGGAGGCTACAGTTATAGCCAGCGTCAGTCAGCATCATGTAACAGCATTAAAGGCATGTATCTTGTAACATACAGTATTACACAAAACACTGATGGCTCAATCAAAGACGATCTGCATGGATACATAATCAACCAAAAGTCAAAATGTGAGACTGTTAAAGCGGAAAACACTTTACTTGACAGTATCGACATAAGAGTGACATGACACTGTCATGAACATATGACATGAACCCTAAACCTAATCCTAACCTCTAATCCTAACTCTAATCCTAATCCTAACCCTAAACCTAACCCTAATCCTAACTTGTTATAACTTGTTTCAGTGCCTCCAGAGAAGCAGTGATGATCTCTCCAGCATGACACAAGTCTACAGATTGTGCTTGCAACATTGCATTCACAGGCTTCAAGACACTAAGTGTTCTTTCAAGGAATTTTCCAACCTCAAAGAAGTGATGCTTCCTCAACTGTACTACCAGGCCAGCTGCCTCTGTGCAAATAGCCATTGTAGCCACACTGTCTTCTGAAACTTCAGACAAAATATTCAGTATGGCCTCCTGATTCTCAACAAGGCATCGTGTCACATCATAGTGACTTGTCCAGCGAATCTCAAGCAACCTTTTAAGTGAGGGGGTGTTGTAATTCTGGGCTACATAATAGTGGTGGAAGAAAGAATGGAGTGAACCAGAGAGATCAAAAAAGTTTTTTGCAAGTGGCAAATGGCACTTGGCACACACGTAGCAAGCACCACTGCTAAGTGCAACTGGTGGTTAAAGCAGTGCACATATGGAATGTGCCTACCAAACTTCTGCTGCAACAGTGCCTGCACCCCATCCCTGATTCCACTCATCACCGAGGCCCCATCATAACACTGACTGACAATATTGTCAGTACTGTAACCCCCACTGGTCAAATGTCTCAGTATTTCTGTTGTTATATATTCAGCATTCAGCTAAGTCAAGTTTAGCAAACTAATTAAATGTTCCTCATCACCACAGAGAGATTTTCAATGTTACATCTGTCTCTAGTCCCATCACTTTTGATGCAGAAGCCAGGATTATCTGCATTGTCATATTTCTTTTTTACCTCATTCAACACCAGCAGGGCAAGAGTGTCAATTATTTCATTTTGTATGTTTTTTGATGTGTACATTGCATTTTGAGGAATAAATTTGGCAATTTCAGCGAGTTTTAGATCTTTGGCCATGGTGTACTCAAACAAACTCAGGAATAAACCAGCAGAAATATCCTCCTCATAGTCTGTGCGAGACTGCATGCTCTCAACGCTCCCACGAAAACTTAGTTAATTTACGCACAGAAACTGAACTACTTCCCCTATGCTCTTCACATAGTAACGATTTTTGTCAACCTGTGTTTGACCCAATAAAGCCGAAATCGTTTCTCCAGTTTCCTGTCTCTGTCTCATCTCTAGCCACTGCGTTGCTGCGTTTAAATGGCAGTGACTGGATGCATGCTTTTGAAATCCCTTATCTTTTTCCAGTGCAACTTTCCAATTACGGTAACCTGTCCTGGTATATCGTTTTGGATATGCATGTTGTGTTGGCTGAGATGGTGCTTCATTATTCAGAGCAAGCGAAGTATCTGTGGACGTAACCGGCGGACTATGTTGGGGCATGGGAAAAGGAAGCGTGCTGTGTGTATGTCTACTGCTACTGCTAGCTTGAGCTACGGGAGCCAGTTCAGTAGCCTCAGAGTCTGGGTTAGGAGTAATAGCAGCAACAGGCTTTGAAATTGGAACCAAAAATCGTTGCATGTTCAAATGTGTCCACTGTTGAATTTAGATGATATAAATTTCAGTAATCGACTAATAATAAATGCTATGCTTAGGCTAACACAGTTAAGGAATGACCAATGTCAACAAATTAACTGGCTAGATCACCTTAGAAAGCTAACAAGCACATTAGCTAAAAAACAAACCTTTTTCAAAACGAGAATAACACTGCAGTCAAAGGTATTTATTTAAACCAATAACAACAATCTATATTATATCTGGTATACACTTTATGGAAATATGATAGCCCTCTCAACTGAAGCGTGAAACAGCAAGTGCCATGCATACAGTGTGGAATGGTTGGAAACGCTGCTGCTCCGTTATTAATACTATCCAACCAGCAAATCAGCAGCCTCAAAATTTGGCGGGGGCGAATTAGAAAACTGTGATTGGCAGATTCAATAGCTGTCAAATAAAATTGAACAATTAGGTGGGGCAGAAGAAATATTTGGGGGGGCATTGCCTATCTACAGATTCCAGAACAGTTAATCAGCACTAGTGACAAGCAGCTGAACTTGTGACACGCAAGGCAGACATTGTTGTGGCCCGCTGTCTGTGAACTCGTATCTTAGGTGTGAATGTGCATGTTTGTGTGTATGTGTGTGTGTGTGTGTGTGTGTATTTGAGACTAATGAGAAGAGACTGCATGAGGAGAATATCGTCTATTTTTCAGTGCCTGCCAGACTCTCCTTTGATTTCATGTCAGCTGCAGACGTCACCAACTCGCTTAGGAGCCTTACAGGTCTCAAACACACACACACACACACACACACACAAACACACATGTGTGCAAACAGAAAAACAAACTCTCTCTCTCTCTCACACACACACACACAAACAAACAAACACACATGTGTGTAAACAGAAAAACAAACTGTCTCTCTCTCTCTCTCTCACACACACACACACACACACACACACACACACACACACACACACATGTGCAAAAAGAAAAACAATCTTTCTCTCACACACACACACACACACACACTCACGTGTGCACATGTACAAAAACAAACTCTTTCTCTCACACACAAACACACACACACACACACACACACACGCTCACACACGCACACACACACACACACACACAAACACACACGTGTGCAAACAGAAAAACAAACTTTCTCTCTCTCACACACACACACACACACAAACAAACAAACACACATGTGTGTAAACAGAAAAACAAACTGTCTCTCTCTCTCTCTCACACACACACACACACACGTGTGCAAAAAAAAAAAAAAATCTTTCTCTCTCACACACACACACACACAAACACACACTCACATGTGCACATGTACAAAAACAAACTCTTTCTC
>NC_055973.1:21372329-21379829 GCF_018492685.1 Alosa sapidissima
TAACTATATATCTTTTGGATACACATGCCATTTTTAGAGTGATTTGTTGGTGATGTGGCCATGGCCTTTTAATAGAAAGTTTATGTGATTGAGCTGAATGTGCTGGTGACTGATCAAACTTCACCCTGCTCAAAGTCACCCTGCTGTACTTAACAGCTCACCATGCCTTAGTCACCCTGAGACTACCAGTCCTACAGCAAGACTGGATTCATATATCAGACACAAGGAGATTACATCTTCACAGTGCAGAGGTATAATCCACACACACACACACACACACACACACACACACACACACGCACACACTCATTCACACACGCAGACACACACACACACATACACTAAACGGGAATAGTTCAATTTCAGCCAGACAGCAATTCTCTGGGCCAAGGTTTACCACCAGAGACAGCAGACCAGCTCTTGAGTTGAAAACCACTTTAAATTGGACAGGAAAATACAGCCAGACTCGACTGTAAAATCGGGGTCGCGCATAAACGCTTCCTGGTATGCGCTGTATGATTTGTGTCAAATACCATCTTCAGAGGACAGGATGGCGGCAGAGTCATCGCAGTAATGGATATGCTGAGAGGCGGTGGACTCTGCCATCAGCTGAAGGTTTTACTTTTAGCCTTAGATATGATTTTCCACTGACGACCATTATGGGCTTCTCATTTCTCCTCATACTCAGTCTGAAGTGTGTGTGTGTGTGCATTATTTATATTTATGTAAATAATCTCCTCAAAAATAATCTCAGTGCTTCCAAAATCCTTATAATGGTCTCAGTCAATAAGTTACAATCAAAAACCTTTATGGTCATCGTGTAGATTGTTCATCCTCTGCTTTTTTGAGTGTGTTTATGTGAGTCAAATTAATGGCTGAAAATAAGCCTATTTTCTATGACCTTGTCCATCTCCATTCAGTTCAGAAAAAAACACACACACGCACCCACACACACACACACACACACACACACACACAGACACACACTCACGCATAGGCACACATGGTACTTTAGATAAATAGCGTTATTTCAACTGCATAGGCCATCAGCAGGGAGCAATGTATAACCCTCCATTCAAAGAAGTCCCAACTGATGGAATTAGATGAAAATGACATGAAAAAAATAAGTGATAAATAACACAGTGGGAGAGAGAAGCACACACACACACAAACACACACACACACACGCACAAACACACGCACGCACGCACACACACACACACACACACAGTCCTATATTGTGCAGCAGTGTTTTATTCTCTCTAACCTAATATTGTTCACCAGGGTCACACTGAAGGCATTTTTGCTCCTTAATAAGACTATTGATCATTGCAAAGTGATGGAAGGTTAAGGAGAAATTACCAGCAGGGGTATCCAGTCAGACACTCCTCTGTAATCTGCCCTATAGGTGCTTATGAAAGGTCCCTATAGAGTCACTGATCAAACACACTCATGATCTCACCAGAGGACAAATCCAATACTCCACACAATCCTCTGCCTTTAACACAGCAAATCTGCATTAATTTCAGTACCTGAATGCCAGCCTATATAGGGACTTCCTGTGTTTATTAAGTGGGGGAGGTGTTGAAGTCCAGAGAGGAAATGAAAGCTCACTGTTGGTGTGGCAGCGCATATGGCACACTGCCTGAGTAATTGTGACCAAACACGAGAAACAACAAAGTGTTTCTCAGCTCAGATGCTGCTGTGTTTGTGAGGCTGTAACAACATTACACTATATATGCACTATATGATTCTTTATGAAAGGACGGAAACAGATATTTACTCTACAGGCAGTCACGAGGCCCACTTAAAAGCAATGTCGCTGTAAAATAACTGGACTGAAAAGCCTCTTCAAACTGTTGTGCAAATCTCAGTGGGTTTGGCATCTAGTCACAGATTAGCTTCAGATACTTAATATCATTTGCAAATTGAGGTGAAGGGTTCACAAGCATGTGGTTTATTCCTGACGGCCGTGATTAATGAATCTGAATTATTAGCGTATAGCATTTTTAATTTTTAATCCGCCTGGCCGTGAAAGCACTGAGAATGCCTTTCAAATGTGCATTATTCAGCTTTAAACCTGTTTCATTCTACTCTGATAATGAAAGACATGTGCTCAGACAAACACACACACACACACACACACTGGCCTGCTGTCTCCACAAACAAGACAAGCCTCTCCCATCTCTGCACCGCTGTGGAGGGGGTCAAGCAGCTCACATTGAGGAGAGAGATGAATATGGAGATTTATAATGTTGAGTCTCTGCAGCAAATACGCTATGTGGTCGTGAAGCTCTGTGCTACTTGTATGATTCATGCCTTTATGAAAAAGTAAGTAATACTATAAGATTTCTATAGTAGTTATATCAATAGATATTAAACTTCTATGATGTTGTGTAATATCTCTTTAATATCCTTATCCTATATATTCCACCTATAGTACAGTGTTATAGCACATATATATTATGTCCCATATAATAAGATGATATCTATAATATTGATGGCCAACAGAGAAAGCTTTGTGGTCGTGAAGCTCTGTGCTGCTTGTGTGGAGACTCTATTTACCTGCTTAAAACCCTGTTGTTATATCAGCACCCTGGACAGCACCTGGGTAAAAACTACGGGAAGCACAAAGGGCAGCTCTATACCCTCCAGTGAAACTCTTCTGCTATCACCTCACTGCTACTCTGTCTCCGAGTGGAGTCAGTAACCAGAGTTTGTTTTTTCGTGCCGATAATATTGAAACAGCCTGAAAAAATAATGGAATAGAACATTTTGCTCCCCTAAGTCTCCCCTACTCACTCTACTAAGATTTTTGTAAAATGTGTTAAACCATTATGTCAAACTTTTGGACATTTTGTTACTGGTCAAATAGTGTATGCTAACAAAGTGAAACACAGGGCTCCCTGTAGTAGCTCAGTTTTTCCAAACAGGCCACACATTAATAAATCTAAAGCCAGTGAATTAGGACCTAGTTGTCAAAGAAAGTGAACTCATTCACATGTTAATAAACTGCCCTGTAGTATGAATGATGAATGGAAAGTCAGTGAACGACCGGCCCTGTTTGCCACTGGCTAAAACAGAAATTATATTTTGCCACCTGCTCCCTGTAGTGACTGAGGCTGACCCATTACTCTAGACGAGTGCAGTGATTGTGCTTGTGTCACAGTAGTTAACCTGGTAGAGAGAAAGGGGAACATTGAGAATACCAGGGTGTACAGTGTTGTAGTGTACAAGTGCCATAGAAATAATAGGAGTTTCAGTATTGCCACTAATGTTGAATAGCAATGTGTCTGCTGTATGAATGAATCCAAATGGGAAGTTAAAAATAAGTTGGACATGTAGGACAGTCAGCCTTTAAAAAGATTCTCAAATTGTATGGGCAACTGAGCAGCAGCAGATTCACTGCAGGAATCTCTCGATGATGTCAATTATTCTGCTAGCTGGGCTTGTTTGGTGTGTTTGGTGTGCAGCTGAACAAACTGATGCAGGATCTGCCCTGAGGCCAGAATGCAAATGCAGCGCGGCGAGTATTTTTGGCAGGAGGGCTGGCTGTCAGCTCCGCTCAGCACAGGGAGAGCGCTGCCACCAGAGTCCCCTGACAAGACGCCGTCAGAGGGCCGCGTGTGCAGACAAGCAGCTCCGCCGTCCGACAGGTGGGAGAGACGCTGACCAGAGGCAGAGGCAGGCCTGAGCACACAGTGTGTGACTGGTCAAACAGAGCCTGACGCACAAAAACATGCACACACACACACACACACACACACACAGATACACATGCACACACACACACACACACACACACACACACACAGAAACACATGTGCGCACACACAAACACGCACACACACACACACACACACACACACACACACACACACACACACACACAGATCAAAGATACACATATGCACACATACACATACACACATATACACACACACACACACACACACACACACACACACACACACATACACACACACACACATAGACAGATACACACACACATACACACAGACAGACAGACAGACAGACACACACACACACACACACACAGGCCACGGCTGCAAAATAACTAATCTGAGAACAGCTCAGCAGCACGCAAAGCAGAGTTCTGTCTCTTTCACAGCAGTTGCTATATTCATCCCAGATCTGTTGTGAAGGTGTGAGAAAAACACACATAAACAAACTTCAGCATGCTGAGATGGTTGTCATTTAATTTCCTGAGCTCACAGACAAACTTCTGTGGGAAAAAAAAAAATAATTCCAGTAAAATAAACAAACAAATCATAGCGCTCTGAAACCCATGATTTAAACGTATATGGGCATTTCTCAGATTTCGGGCCTATTTGGGTTACTGAAATTTTGAAAAATAAAATTCAAACTTTTACTAATTGGTATGCAACAAGTTATCAGTCATTTTGATAGGAGTAACCTTGTGAGCTTGGTTGAGACCACAATATAAGGGAATTTATGTTTTTTTGTCATTTTTCTGGTAAATGTCATTACCATCACATTATCTAATATGTACATTTTAAAGATGAAATGGTCAATCAATGATCAATCAATGATCAATTATGGTTTCACATGAAGTCTATTTTATCTTGAACTTATTAGAATTGTTGAATTTTACTTACAACATGAATTATAGCCGTTTAAGTATCTTATTTATTTATTTTTTTTCACTCGACCCTGGCTTGGAATTTCATTTATTTGAAATAAATGCCATATATCATATCTGTTTTCATCCAGTGGCAATTTAGACTGTCCAACATTGTCAAAAATATCTAATTAATGTAATTTATTGTAATTTATACATATTCTATTGGCAAAAATATGCATGGTGATGGTGATGACATTGCAGTTCTGGTAATGACATTTGTTGCGGTGATGACAAATCACTGATCGTAATCTATTGCAATTAAATGTTTATAATTTAGAAACCCAAGTTGAACTGACTTTGTGAAAAAAAACGTATTTCTTTTAAAAATAGTACTTTAAATGTATCTGCAAAAATGTCATCACCAACAGAGTCGTCATTACCACTACATTTCAAGCTATAATGTGCTGGTAATGACTGTGTTGGTGATGACATTTATACCGAAAAACTACCCTAAGAAGCAAAAATGATCACCATGCAAGTGTAGCTAGCTTTCTACATGTAATGTACATCATTTAAACTATTAAAGTCATTTTAAAATTTCAGGAATATTCAAAAATACAGAAATACAATGCGTATGGTAATGACACATACTAAGTGTACATGCCCAAAACGAGTAGATTTTCTTATGTTTCTGGACATCAAGGCATCAATCTTTCTGCTTGACACCCATGTATTCCACTGTGATATTAGGTGACCATGGTTACCAAATATTTGATGAAAAAACAGTAGCAAAGTGCCTTTATGTAGAGTGTGCTGGTAATGACGGCTAAACCATGGGACAGGTAAACATTAAGCAAAATAAAACAGGAAATGCATATATATGCATAATGTGTGCATGCAGTTCATTAGGTCAGGTAACATTTAATTCATATGCATGATTTTTTTAATTAATTTTTGATTAATAATGTTTGAGATATGGCACAATATGTGAAAACTCTGGTTGCGGACAACACCAAAACACTGATATTGTACCATAAAACACCAATAAAATGTGTCTAAATCATGAGTAGGAGCAACCATTAAAAAAGTCTAGGCTTGTTTTTCTTTATACTAATTAGTGATGCTAAACATTATTAATGTGTTTTTAATAGAATTACACCCTGTGGACAGAAATAGGCCCCAATTCTGGGAAATACCCATATATGTCCCTCTAGCTGAGAAAGATAGAACTCTTGAGAACTGGTACAAAAAAAGTGTTTGAATCATTGTAAATGATCCACTGGCTCATCCTTTGGAGAGCTCAACTCTGACACAATGCTTGATGAGGTGTTTGTGTTTTCCATTAAAGCAACACCAAAGAGTTTTTTGTACCTTAAAATAATGTTTCCAAAATCGTTTCAGTGGTTCATCAACTTGTAACAGGGTGAACGGCACTTCTGCATTCGCTTCGCAGCCCTCTATCGGCTATAACCGCTCTATGTAAGTTTGCCAGATCGGGTAGCGGATCTGTAGTTCGATGGAATGAGACATAAGAAACTACAAATTTGACTTGCGTTTGATGTCGCAATACATCGTACTTTCATAAATCATGCAACATATTCTACCTTGTCTGTGGACATTGTTATTTGCAAAGCCGGTGCTGGATAAACAAATAGCATGCGTGCGACAGAGGGAAAGTTCTTTGGTGTTGCTTTAATGGAGAACAGCTTTGGTGGTCTGAAACAGGAGCCAAGCCTTCCCCATCTGCAGCCGAGTAAAATGAGATATCCATCAGCTCAGCTGTTAACACACAAGAATAATGACAACCCTGCGTGAGTCGATTTTCAGTCAGAAACCCTCTCTGATTTACTGTAACTAGATGTACCGCAAGAGTGGTACGAAATATGACCGCCGCCCAGTCCACACAAAATAAGTCACGTTTGTCAAATTGTGTTCATTTCCTAGTGTGTTCCTTTTTTGTGTTTGTAATTGAGTGTGTGCAGAGTGTGTGGTTGTTTTTGTGTATATGTGTACTTCTGTGTGTGTTTATTGAGTGTGTGTGCCTGCATGTCAGTTAGTTTTTTTGTGTGTGTTTTTTTGTGTATGTGTTTCTGTGTGTGTGTATGTAGGTGTGTTTGTATGTGTGGGTGCATGTGTGTAAGGGTGTGTGTGTGTGCTATTCAACCACTTTACCAATAACCTAGCTCTGTTATCTGTTACAATAATGCAGAACTGGTTCCTTCCTTCAAAATACTGTAGGGGACTAGTAAACCACCATAATTTAACAATGTTAACAAACATCAAATGTAAAGTATATATATATATATATATATATATATTACACACTGGGAGGATGATTACAAGGCCAAATTGAATTAACCAGGTTGGGAATTTAGCCAGCAAATCAGGGAACCACCTACTCTTTGCCATGGAATCTTTAACAACCATGGTGAGTCAGGACCTCAATTTAACATTCATGCAAAGGAAAACATCTCCTGCAGTACAGTGTCCCTGTCACTGCAATAGGGCATTGGGATTGATATTTGTTTGGTGGCTTTTGGCCACAGGGAAGAGTGCCACCTACTGGCCAGCCACCAACACCACTTCCAGCAGGAACCTACTCTTCCAAGGAGGTTTCTTATCCAAGTACTAACTAAGACTGCTTAGCTTCAGTAATTCAGCAAAGTCAGGGTATCTGCTGGTCTGGCTGCTGACTAAAAAAAGGCATATATGATTCTAACTGTCTCACTGAATTGCATTATTCAAACTCAATTCTCACTGGTATCTGCTAGACAACAAGTACCAAAACATGATTAGTTCACATGTAAAATACAATTTATACACCCCCCCCCCCCCCCCCCCATCTTGCCATGTTCATAATTCTGCGAAATTCTTGAATTGTGTGCATGTGTGTG
>NC_055973.1:21389829-21414829 GCF_018492685.1 Alosa sapidissima
TCACAGCAAGCTATTGTTTGTATAATGTGTGTAGTGAATCATGTGAATAGCTTTTCAGATTTTGTGTAGTATACAAGTCAAGTGTGTTCTAATATAATTCCACTATAAGCCATAGAAGTTTCTTTCTTTATTAAGATTTTTTTTAAGATTATACAGAATTAATTTCATCAATCAATCCTATCCCATCACACATAATGATCATTCCCTAAATTACATTTGTCACACACAATTAAATTTCATACACTCAACCGTGAGCCAACTAAAAATGATTGTATTACACACAAGTACTCAGAAGGGAAGGAAGGGGGGAAAATAACATTAAAACTCAACACAACAGTGTCACAGTTTTTCAGAGTAACTCAGTGGAGGTCTCATCACCTGACACTCACACAGCTCTCTCATACAGCGTGAGATACAGAGAGAAGGAAACCAAGACAGCATACAGTATTGTAGAAATACATTCATCTCCAAGTATATATGAATAACAAGTATTATTAACTTTTCACCTTTGTTTATCAAAATTTGTCTAAGACTAATTGAACTAAAATTACATTGGATTATATATTATCACGATACTAATTCAGATTACAGGTAGTTGTGACATATCCTGGCAAACTTAGAAAAAAACAAAACCCTAACCTGAAACCCAACCACAAACTCAGCGTATTAACATAATTGCAAACAATTATATTTATGTTTATGGTATTTGGCAAAAGCCTTCATCCACCGTGATCATCATCGTCATAAGCATCATCATCACTGTTGTCATTATCGTCATCATCATCAGCATCATAGTCTTCATCATAAACATCATAGTCATCATCAATATTATCTTCATAGTCATCATCATCATCATCAATGTTGTCTTCATAGTCATCATCATCATCAATGTTGTCATCATCGTAAGCATCATCATCATTTACATTTTCATTACATGTATTCATTTAGCAGACGTTTAAAAAAACGTCCAAAGTGGCTTACATGTGTCATTTATATTACAAGGGCAACTGTCCCTGGAGCAACTTGGGGTTAAATGCTTTGCTCAAGGGCACAACGGTGGAAGCCTGGAAATGAACCCACAACTTTACAGGCTACTGCATTCTAGCCCAACTCTTTAACCACTATGCTACCACGCCCACATCATCATAATCATCATCTTCATCATCATCATTGTCATCATCGTGTTGAATTCTGGACACCTGCTCTGTGGCTGTTTCCCTTGCTACTGTCCTTTCATTATCTGTACTCGTTTCTCATGTTTCTCAGTCTCTCCTTCTTCCTTTGACGACGGGCCCTCTGATTCTGACGCTTTCTCTCCTTGTCCATCTCAACGGCACAGGCTGCGTCTATAACTGTTTTGAATGAAAACCCATGTCACCCCCAGAGGGGCAAGCGGGCATACACAGCTCTTCGAATAGCAGGAAGCAAATTCCTAATAAACTCGTACTTCAGAATACCACACTTGCTGTCGTAAATAGTCAACGAATCAATTTCAGGAATACCGGAATGAACAACAAAGATGTTTTTGAACCTAATTGCATAGTCTATTACCTCTTCGCCATTTTTCTGCACACATTCATCTATCTTCGACCAGTTTCTTGCTTCATTTGTTGCTCCACGTATCCAGTCCTCCAGTGCTTTCCAAGCATTCTTCAAATTGGTCTTGTCTTGTCCAAGGGCGTGTTCCACTGCTGCTTTCAGGCAATTGGCATCTGTACCACTCACAAGCAGGCCCATAATTCGAAGACCATCATAAGGGTGCAACTGATGTACTGCTGCAATACCGCGCAGCTTAACCCATGTCTCCACCCCCTCTACTCGTGGGTGTTTTAACTCTTTGGCCCACGTCTTAATGTCATTGTCAGTGGCAAACTTTGGGATTGTTATAGGAAGAAGTGCTTCTCTCACAAAGTTTAGCAAAAACAAACAAAGCTCTCTGTCAGCTTCAGAAACATCAGGGTCACCGCCCTCCAGGTTAACAGGGGGTGCCGATGGACCAAATGTGCCTGCACGCAGCACATTGAATTGGACGGCAACCAAAGCTTGGGGGGTTTGGACAGGCATCTGCCAGTCAGGCAACTGCACTCTCAGGACTTGCATCAGTCTGGCCTTAATCCTCTCCCAGTGTTTTCCAGCCTTTTCCAACTCATACTCTAGCATCATCACATCTTCCTCCAGCGCTGCAACTTTCCTTTGCTCACTTCGCAGTCTTTCCTGTTCCTGCGCATGGACTTTCTCCAGGTCACTCCGCAGTCTTTCCTGTTCCCGCGCATGGACTTTCTCCAGGTCACTCCGCAGTCTTTCCTGTTCCCGCGCATGGACTTTCTCCAGGTCACTCCGCAGTCTTTCCTGTTCCCGCGCATGGACTTTCTCCAGGTCACTCCGCAGTCTTTCCTGTTCCTGCGCATGGACTTTCTCCTGGTTACACCACAGCTGTTTCCAGTGTTCCTCCAGGACTTTGAATTTCTTTTGTTCATCATCACACCGCCTGTCACTTTCTGCCCTGTTAAACTGTTCAGATCTCAGTTGAAGCTGATTCCAAATAATCAATGCCAGCTTTTTATCTTTATTTGTCTTTTCCTGCCACCTCTCCAGCACACACGTCAAATCATCCAGTGCCCACAAACATCCTTCGCACTTAATGTTGTACTTTGCTATCAGTTTATTCTCAACTTTATCTAACTTGAACTTTGATCTCACAAAGTTTGAAAATGTGCCCACCATTGATTTCAGATCATTGATCTGAACTGAGTCAATGTCAGTCATTTTTAGTCCTTTTTAGTATCAGGTTTGTCTTCCAAGTCTATTTATTTTACCTTAACTTGTTTTTCAAAGTCACTCAGGATTAGGTAAGGTATTTCCCCTTTTATTGATTTGTAGTTCAGCTTCTTGCACTTATCTTGTCACCTCTGTGGTTAAAATCAACAACACCACAGGAATCCTCCACTTGATCTCTTCCACAGCTGCTGTTGTGTCAACTTTACTTGTCAGTCACTTGGGTAATTTATGGTCCACAAGAGTGCATTGCAATGGACACTGCCAATTCTAACACAGCAGAGACTCTGGAAATGCCCTTGATGTCACTCTTCACAACAAATTTTATGACTCCAAATAAACACGTTCTCAAAATTTAACTGTTGATTTGTCTTCAGTAAAAATATATCGATCAGACTCCCCTGCCCATTTGCTAGTTTATACAACCACTAAATATGCTTAACACTATTCTAAGTGTTCACTTCAGACCCTTAGACAAATCACTGACTAAATGTAGCATTACAGCACGCACATATACACATTACGCACGCACAGTTGTTTCATTCAGATAATATTGTCATAAGCACATATCACATCAAGTGTCTGTTTGGTATTTCCATGTATTTGTGATCAGTCTTACAGCTTTTACTTCTGCAGTTTTTCCTCCACAATTACCAGAGACAGCTTCACCCGTGGCTGTGGAGGTCACTCCTGATGGAAGATAAATGCTTGGAGTGGATTGTGTCCCTCTTCGCCTCCGACAAGGCCAGAATGTTGCAGTTCTGGATCGTATGCGATCTTCAGACAGATAAACAGCAGACACTTTCCTCTTGACCTTCCTCACCCAGGTGCAATAGCTGCTGGATCTCTGTGTTCGTGGTGTCCTTACAAAACTGTCTGAGAAAACAACAGAAAATAGAGATGATGTTGAACAGACTTTTTGATACGCCAAACTTAAAACTGGACTCGACCTTAAGTAAGGTCGATTGAAGATTTATTTATTTGATGAAGAGTAAATAATTGTATCATACCAAGACCTAATTAAGTCTTCATGGCCTTCCGGGTCTTCTCCTTCTGATCGTCTTAATGTCTTAGATTGTCTCTCAAACCTGAAGACAACAGAGGAGAGCCCAGTTATACCTCTGCAATGCATAAATCACCAAACTAACAGTTGTTCACAGACATACTAAATTTGAAGCAGACCATATGAGAACAACACCAGCCGCAAGGTCTTGAGGGATCTGAAATCTGATCCGGAATCTTCTGTTAACAGAAGGCCATGACCTAGACCTAAAGGGGCCAAAGCTCTCCCTGGCAATGCATATGCCTAAATGACTATGCACTCAAATGACAAAGCACTGGGAAATAACAGTAATGTGGTTATGTGTGTGTGTAACACAGGATTTTTTTTGACAACACACCAAAGAAGACTCAGAGAGGAATGTCAATAAATTACAATTTTATTGGAGCCCACATTAATTGGAAACCAAGGGAGTCAGGAGTAGACTCAAACTACTAGGGTTTAAGGACACAATAAAAGTAACCCAATAAACCAAAAAGTGAATGCACAGCTACTCAGATGCGAAGCATTCCACAGATGTTTGTGATTCCAGGTTGACCTGTCTCAGCACACATTCCCTCAAAAGCTAAACCCTGGCCAAAGCCAGTGGTTTCTGGGCTCTGATTAAACATTAATAAATAGAATAAAATATCTTTACTCATTTAATGTGGTGAACACTAGAAAAAGGTCAGAATAAAACTACAGTTTGGGGATGTCAATGCCTGGGCACTATACTCTGGAGTACGTCCATAACTGACCACTACACTCTGTCTATGACTGGACACTAAACTCTGGGTAAGTCCATGGCTGGCCAACATGATTAACAGCAGCCTGCTGCCCTCTCCACACAGAGCTGCAAAAAAGAGCTGGCTCTGCCTAAGGAGTGGGAGACCGCTATGGGAAACTGCTGCCCCTCCTGGACCAATCAGATGGACAGTTACTGTACATGCCATCTTTACCAGGAGGGAGGGGCATGTTCTCCTGATGGGCAAACTGATCAGGACTTCAGTTAGCTTTTTCTGTTCCCCACTGAGAGTAGATGTATCCAGACATAAAAGAGAGAAAAACAATGCAGGTGGCAACAGTGTTCAAACGAGTAATTATGATTAAATATCCCAGAAAACAACTTAGTTTGAGATGCAAACCAAGAGCACTTATAATCTCTCAATCTATTAATCACAGACAGCTGCGCTCATTCGTCATCTCCTGAATCAGGAGCCTAGAGGGGCACTAGATTTCATAATCTCTCACAAGGATTTTCTATCAGCAAACAACAAAAACAATGGATAAATATATTAAAAACATCCCCTGCACTATTTTCTCAGTTCAAAATTAATTAGGGACTCAAACCAGTGGGGAATTAACCAAGTTCAACCGGCATCTTTTAAATATAAAATAGTACCACTCCTGTAAACAGTAGCCGTGCTGCTGGGAGGGGTGGTCATCCGAGCTGCTGTGCTTGTGTATCAAACAGCTGCTGATATGGCCCAGAGGCTCCAGTGGAATGCCAGTGGGCCCAGAACAGACAGAACAGACAGTGATTCAAACCAAAGATTCTAGAACAGAGCTCCGCTCTAGAATATTTGATTCAAACATAGAATAGAGAAGGCTGGGGGGAAAAAAATAGCACATTCTGCAAGTGTGAACAAATACATACAGTCATACAGTAGCACTGATGTTAGCATAACCTGCCAATTTCAAGATAGCAATACGGTCTAACAGAAATGGAAAAAAGCTGGGCTCCTTTAGCAAGGACTGCCTTAGTCTTTGAGGACTCCCACTACACTGCACTCTTGAAAAGGCAGAGTGGTTGTAAATCCTAAGTACGGGCCTCACTGTAAGGCAGTATAAGTCTTATATGGGAAAGGTTCAGCAACATCAAACCCAATAGAGTCTACCCTGCTCAATAAATCCACCAGCATCTCTCTTCTCCTTGGAACTAGTGAGCAGTAGAATCACTTTAAGTCAAAGAAGATGAAGCCTGTGGGTTCTTACTGAAACTATGAGGTCACACACACTGTGCACTGTAAAATCTAACACTTGTGTAAACTTGCATTAACCTTGTTTACTTTACTTTCAGCAACAAATGTGTGCATCTTAATGATTAGAGTAAAGTAACAGTTACTTCCATGTTGAAAAAAGCATGTTACTTCATAATAAGACTGAGGTCAACTTGTCTGAGACAAGTAACCTCAACAGTGACAAATTTCTACCATTAGGAGGCGCCCTTGCGCGTATTTCTGCAGGGAAGAAGAAGAAGAAGAAGAAGAAGTGGGAGCATGCAAGGAAGACGTTAACGTTACTATCTATGTGCTGGAGTGATTTGAATTTTCGCCCTCTCAGTTTGCTCTTCCGAAGAATCGTTGTTGAAAGCATTCAGAAGATAAAAAATAAACATCAGACCTTTCGGAAGACTTTGTGGTAAGCTGTAAGGATATACATGTTGGTGAACTGTTTTTATTTTGCCCAGGCATGTTTTTGGTTTGAAGGAGCTAACGTTAGATCGATGGCCCCCCTTCCCCCCACCACACCACAGATGTTTTGCATTAACAGTTGGATAAATTAATGTGTAACTTTAACTACTAGTAAATTACTGTCTAATTCAAAGTTGGCAGCTAATTTAGAATTTTAAAGCAGGAGGTAGTGAATACAGAATCAAAGTTAAGGTTAGCTGCGAATTTAGAAGATGGTAGTGTAGGCATGCAGTGGAAATGTACGCATTGCATTTTTTCGGCAGACAAAAGAGGTCAGTTATTTAAGCATTATCGTCTAAGACATGGCGGGTTTATTCGGCAACAACCAATACCTTGTCTTCATATGGATTGTTTATGCACTTTTTAGTCATATGGGGAGCCCTGCACTGAAGCAGATTTTTTCACACATGTGCGTAGTCATTTGAAATTAACATTCCATGCCCATATGAAGGCTGTGATTTTCATACTAGTGTGTATTCAACATTTAAAGGAGAAGTTCTGTATGATATTGACCTAAAGTGTGTTGAAACATGATACCTTGAACTTTTGTCTCATAGCTCATCTCGGCTTGTCCCCTGCACTCCGAAATCTGGCGCTATTAGCCGATGCTACCAACAGGTTTCCGATGGGGGTGCCTCGGGCATCAGCCTAGCCATGCAAATAAATCACTGGTTTACACCATTTACGGTAAGTGGTAAGTTTCCATGGATGTAATACAATGCTGAAAAGTGCTTGTATGTTTCTAAATCTTTTGTATCATTTCATGCTGATGACATCCTCAAGAGATCAACACAAAGCTTGGATTACTTGCAGCAGCATTACCGTTAATTCATTTTATATTTCAGCAAGGTACAGTTTGGACGCTAATAACTAATCAGTCATATATTTAACTGTTGTCTTTGTGTTTCTATTTGTTTTACAGGTTACTGATGGTGAGGACGTGTGGGCACAAGTCTCCTTTGGGCTGCTGACGGTCATTGATGATGACACACCGGTTGATCCAACTCTTATCCACCTGGAGCCAGTGTCTACAGCCATCATCATTGAGGGGAGGCTGGTAATGGATGGTCTCAAAAGTTTGCCTGAGGCACTCTGCATCTTGTTTGGGTTAGAACAAGCTACCACCAAAATGGCAAAGTCTTAAAAATCTTCTGCTGAGATGTTTTCTATTTTTTGAGCTTATATGGTTCTAAACTAAAAGGAGAATTCTGGTGTGATATTGACTTAAAGTGTGTTGAAACATGATGCCGAGTGTGAACGTATGTCTCATAGCTCATTTCGGCTTGTCCCCTGCACTCCGAAATCTGGCGCTAGCTAGCCGATGCTACCAACAGCTTTTTCAATGGGGGTGCCTCGGCATCGGTCTAGCCATGCAAATAAATCAAAGTTTTACACCATTTACGAGGCTCAAAATATCACAACACTTGTGATACAACAACATACAGTATGTTGTATGGTTAAATGTCGCTGTTCTTCCTCTCAGTTTTCGGTTGCCTTGTTTTTCATTTTTGATAGGCCTATTCCAAGTTCTTCCATGAAGACATCTTACTGACATTCACCACTGTTCTGCATGCACGGAATTCAATTCTAGTGCACTTTAGAAGCGCAAGGCTATTATGAGTAGCCTGCCATAGAGAGGGGTAATGACTGCATCATCTTGCCTATCCTGTATCATTGAAAATGCAATGGCGCAAATGTTTACTTTTTTGGATGACAATGGCAACTGGTAGCGTAGATATAGGCCTACTGATAGCTTTGATTAAGCCTGAAGGATGCATATTTATGTGGAGATCTAGACAGTATCCCTACTTGACCGATGAGGCACTGAGCCAGGCAGTCGACGGCCATCAGATGGACGGCCGTTCTGGACTTTTCTCGAACTCACAGATTGCCTGTCCGCCCCTGCAACCAGCATTCACTTCTTGAAACTCCAGCACATATTCCCAAGTTATGACATAAAATAGCACAAATAATGAACACTCTACCAACTGGATTTGACAGTCTTAATTAACTGGTTACTTCTTTTAGTTTGTTCACAAACCTGTAAAGTTGTTCACAAACCTGTCATTTACAGTACGCCTCTTAGATCAGATATCATTTGACATTAGAGCTTCTTAATCATTGATACAGGCACTGAACATGACAAACTCAATTACTGTCATTGATATGTAAAGACTGCATTTCACCTGGTCAGTAGATATTTTACTGCAGTTGATGGAGTCTTGTGTACACAGTGCAGTGTGGTGCAAAATTATGGATTTGCTTGAAAGTTCTCAAGCAGAGTCAGTAGTCAGTCATAAATCTCAAAAAGATTTATTTATAGACATTGTGTCGCTATCAGGTGCAGTTCGAAGATACAACACGAAAACACTTCTTCTTATACTTCCCTGTCAGGCTTACATCTCTATCTATGGTATGTTAATCATCTTACGATCCCATTACCTAACTCCTCAACAGTGACCACAAGGATGTATCTATCCCCTAACGACTGACATCTGTGGTATTCCATCAAGATTGACCTGATCCCAGTAAATAATGCCAGGGCGCCAGCTTTGACAGTTTTCTTTCTCAAGGCCTATACAGAAACAGCATGCATATACCAAAAATACCTTGTAAAGACATACCACAGATGCTAGTCACAAATCATCATCTCAGTTTGTTTCTGTCTACTTGTACATTCCCATGAACCATGAATAACTTGCTCTCAAACAAGACCAAAAGTGTAAATAAGTAAATATATATATGTATATATATATATATATATATATATATATATATATATATATATATATATATGAAGACACATACCCTTAAGGTTAACATTTTCTTCCTACACCAGTTTTTTGTCTCTCTTGGCAGGGAGCCTGTGGCATACTGGCAGGCAGCCATTTCGTTTTTTGTCAGTCGTCAGCAATGGGGTCCCTTCTTGGTCTTGATAGAGATGCTTAAGCTTGACCTAGCAGGCAATCTTGACCTTGCAGCCTCTATGTTCACAGTGAAGATCTTCTAGATGTCTTTTTCCACGTAGATCTGGGCTTCACGGCATCAATTGTTAGATTCTTTGGTTTGTCCAATGAATGTTGTTGCATTATCTTCTTAATGGAGTCGGGGAGGAACCATTGAGAACATCCTGACCAGCTGCATCGCTGTGTGGTTAGGAAGCAGCACCACATCCAACAGGAGAACCCTGCAGCGCATAATAAATGCAGCTGGAAAGATCACTGGTGACTTACTCCCCTCTTTCCAGGACATCTACAACACACCCCTGGTCTGAAAAGCACTGAGCATTGCAGGAAACTCCTCCCATCGCTTTTTCAGTCCTATGCCATCTGGGAGAAGATTCTGGAGACTCCAGGCCCACACCTCACCAAGCTGTCAGTAAGTCGAACGCACACCTCTCTGCCCTCTGCCCTTTGCCACCATGAAGACTAGACTCTAAACCAGTGGTCCCCAAACTACGGCCCGCGTACCGGATACGGCCCGCCACCTCATTTTGGGTGGCCCCCCAAATCATGTCCGTGGTATATAGCATCTGGCCCGCACGGGAGTACGACATCGTCAAACTATAACATCCGTAATTTCCCCCATTCGTTCTCTATGGCGAGTCGTAACAGTACACATGTAATACTCTTTTTGTCCACTGGTGGTTGTTTTGGCGCTGTTTTGCGTTTGCCATCGAAAACGGAATGAAATGTAGGCCTACCTGCAAACATGTAAGAGGCCTATGCTGACTGTATCAGTGCTCAAAGTATTCTAAACGTTTATCAATTAATTGTTAATAACTAACTAACTTCTATTCAAGTCATATTTCTGGGACTTTCTGGGATAATTATTTCTATTTTTTTATTCACTCGTTCAAATGTTCATACAAATTCACAATTCACAAAGTTCTCATCAGGTGAGTGAAAGTTAGAATGGTGGTCATTTCAGATGTTTTTGCCAGCACATAAAACTCTCATAGTTTGAGTTATTTGAATTATTTGTAGGATATTACTTGTTCACAATATGAGCTGTGTATGCAAAGACAGAGTTCACACATTTTGAATAAAATATACATTTGGGACTCCCTGCTAATACTTTTGGGAATGCTAAAGTCTTTTTATCAGTATTATTTCATTTGAGCCACATTTTACACTGATATGGCATGATGGCAACATAAACACAGCTAACAATGGTATTAAATTGCAGTATATTAAATGTAATGGAATATTCAACTAAGATAGACTGCTGTTGTTCACAGCACTAAGCTATTTATGGTTACTGATACTGATATCTGGCCCTCTCTTAGAGCCAGGCATAGTGAGCTGGCCCTCGGAAGAAAAAGAAAAAGGGACCACTGCTCTAAACTCTCTTTTTAACTGACAAGCATTGGATAAACAATGGAATGTATTGAGCAGTGCTGACAAAAACAGAACTGAATTGCAATCAACACAGTGGAGGCAATATAGTTGGAACCTAGTGTGCGGTTTTGTATTAGAAACATTGAAATGTTATGTATGTAATATAATGAGTGTTCCACACCAGTGATGTAGTACTCGAGTCCGGTCTCGGACTCGAGACCGGTCTCGAGACCGATTTCTGCTTTCTCGGACTCGACTCGGACTTGTTCCTTCAAAGACTCGGTCTTGACTCGGTCTCGGACCACAGTGGGAAGAGAAGGACTCGTAATTTCAGACCGAGTCCTCGAGACCAGCGCATTTTTTTATGTTCATATATAAAAAAAAACTGAAAATGAAATTTCACGGCGGCCACGTCTTTGCCCCTTGCGTTGGCCTTGGTGCCCCCTTCTTTCAATATTCTGCTTTGCGTCCGTTTAATAGCGATTTTTATTTAGCCTATAGCCTGTCAAAATAATCTTAGCATCACAGCGCAAACTAATTCAGTCTTACACAGTGGTGAAAATGACAGCAGCATGGCAAGACAGAAAGTGCGTCCAAACTCACCCATTCTTCTCATCTACTCATCACACAGACACATGTATCACATCACATGAAAGAGCTTTTTCTCAGCTTTTAAACAATGTTAGCCGCTAATTGCTGTGGTGAACGGTTCGCGAGAAAAGTAAATAATATAATTAAATTTAATCATAACGTCTACATAAGGTGCTATACCCATCTCCCCTACCCATTCATCTCGGTGGAATACTTCACGAACTCTTAGTTCAACACATGACAAACCATATATCAGAATAAACAGCAGACCTTACCAGAAATAAAGCAGTCCCCTGTACAGTAAGCTGTTCCAGCGTATTCCGGTTAAATTAAAAATGTAATCTGCAGCAAGGTCTACATTCATGTCTCCAACTTTGGTCTTTAGGTTTCAAAATCTGTTTAAATCGTTCTTCATGATTTCATAACAGGCCAAATACAAAATAAATGTTACAAATATTGCCTAGATATAGGTAAATATTAAAATCAGAGGATATACAGCTGAGTAAGAGTTTGTGAAAGGAGTCTTAATGATCAAAAAATGCTAAGCATGCATCTAGGCTATCTGAGTTTCTTAAAGCTGAGCTGTGCTTAAATTGTTCAATACATGATTCCATAACAGGCCAAATATAAAATAAATATAAATCTTAAATATAGCCTTGATGATTTACAGTTCTATTTAATATGTCATGTTTCATGTTTTTGTAATGTTTCATACAGTGATGCAGGTCTACTGCTGTGAATAGGCTAAATACAACTTTGATTATTTTTATAGCCTACTACTGTATAGTTAACTTTGGCCTTGGTGCCCTGACATGTGGCCTTTGTGCCCCCCACCAAATATACCCAACTGAAGGCCAAGTGGCCTTGCCCCTAAAATGGTGAAATTCCAAGCCTGGGCCTAACTGTTGATTATTAATTGGGGTGATATTAGATCATGAATATGAAAACTGACATGTTTTTATGGTCTTGGTCTCGACTCGGTCTCGACTCCTAAAGGACTCGGTCTCGACTCGGACTTGCTTCCTCAAAGACTCGGTCTTGACTCGGACTCGACTGTATTTGAAAACCAACGGACTCGGTCTCGACTCGGTCTCGACCCTTCAAAGACTCGGTCTTGTCTCGGACTCGGCATAGGCGGTCTCGTCCCCATCACTATTCCACACTCACGTCAGCATTACGTATGTGCGGAGGGAGCGCTTTAGTTGGAGAAGGGTCAACAACATGTCTTAGATAAGACATTCCAAGGGAAAAACACACAGAGCCTATACTGATATATAGGTACCGTCTCCAGTCTAGCTATGGCACCCTGACCTGTACACTAGTAAATCTGCATCTTGCTGTTGTCTTTGCACATACAGTATGCACGCCCTTCCATGGTGTCAGTATGACTGCATGTATGGTCTGAATTTAGTGAGACAAACCCCCTTGGGTATGGTTGCTTTTTGTTTCTTTGTCTGCCCATGTAAATGTTGAGTTGTGTTTTGTATCAATGAAGATGTATTGAAGTTGAATTCAAATAAGACCTGGTGTGTGGATCAGGATCATTAATGGAGTCATTTATTATAGATGGTACAGTAACAATATCAAATATAAAAGTATTGACGGTCACACTGTGAAATACAGAATTCTGGATTGTTCAAAGAAGTTCTCAGGCAGAATCAGCAGTCAGTCAGAAATCTCAGAGAGCTTTATTCACGGTAACCGGAGACCTACGCCATGTGGCTAACAAGGAGCAGTCTAAAGATACAGAGAGAAGCTTACATCTCCCCCTGTGATGTCAAATATTCAATGACCACATTACCCAACTCTTCAACATTAAGGATGTATCTCTTGACAACCGACATCAGTGACACTTCCCCAAACTTTGACCTAACATAAATGAAGGTGCCGACCTCCCTAGTGAAGATGGCAGATCCCGGATGGCAGGCCCGGAGTGGGTAATCAGGAGAATCGGGAGAATTCCCGGTGGGCCGCTTCACTTTTGGGCCGGTCGAGGGAAAAATATTGACATTTGCCATGTTAATCTATCTTCTCTTAGAGTTGGCTACACACGTTTGCATTCTATGCCTAACACCGCAGCCTCTTCATGGGTTGTTCTTCCCTCCCAAGAAGAGTTGGTTTGGTCCATATATCCCGTCTTTTCTAAAAAGTTTTCTCAGATACCATAGCCGGGCCGGCCCTACCGTAGTGATAAGCGCCAGGGTGGATGGGTGGTAGAAAGAGGCCATGAGGGACTGAAAAGGCCAGGTAAAAAAGACGAAAAATATTGGAGGAAAATGCAGACATAAGTGGCAACTGGTAAAGAGAGATAGCCATGATTATTAGCGGCGCAATTATTGGGCTAATACTGGATGTTGTAGCGTTGTCAACCTATTCGCAAGCAACATATTAAATTCATTAAAATATTATCCTTTTTGTATCATCCAATATGGCGATTCATAGACTTTGCAAATATTATGCAAATATTGATAACAAAACTCAAGCACCCATGATCAATTAATAAAGAACCCATACCAGGCCCTTACAAACACACATATCCTAAAAGGTTAAAGTTTCTTCCTACAACTGCATAGTCTATTCGTAGTTGCGGGTTGAAGCGGGCTATTGTGCATATGACAGAGTTGCACATGTAGTCACTTCCTCGATCCTCTTCAGGGAAAGTCTCAAATAATAATACAGTACAGAGTGTATATATCTGTCATGTGAGAGATGGCCCAAACTGCACCACATAGACACAACCATGGTCAGAGGGAGGTCAACAACATTTGTTGCACAGATAAGATGTCTTCAGGGGCAGAACACAGAGAACCTATTGATACGGGCCTGAGCCTGGAGCAGAGAGGCACCCTGACCTGTAAACTCGTAAATCTGTTTATGTTAAGGCCTAGTGCAAATGAGATACATACGGAATGCAGCAGAATTGTACACTGCACATAGATTAGTTTACACACATCATTCTTCAGTATGTGTGTGTGTGTGTGTGTGTGTGTGTGTGTGTGTGTGTGTGTGTGTGTGAGGTAATGTTCCAAATTATTTTTGCTGCGATGAGCCATTCAAATTGGGCTATGTATTTGCACTGGGACGTGGTGCTTTATTTAATTTTGTCAGTAGTGTGGCAGTGATTTTGTGACAACTTTGTGATTTTGCTCTCTCAAAAGCTTCTATCTCTCTGAAGCTGTCCTTCTCTCTCCTTTTATTCACACACGCAGTCACAGACACACACACACTCGCTGTTCCTGCCAAGGAAAAGAAAACACTCTCTCTATCTCTCTCGCTCCGTAACCGACACTTTGTAAGTTATTTTACTCACAGCATGAAGCCACAACAATAAATTCCACAAATGTCAGTTCCACTTAACTCAGACTATTTCTTTTCTCCCAAATGGCTGGACAACGATCAAAATTAATGTCTCACTCACACTTTTAACGATCTCTCATTAAATTCACAGTTGACCAAGTCAACAAAAAACATAGGTGGAAAACCTATACCACTTTCCAGTGATTACACACCCCACTCTGGTTGATGTTGTCTCCTTCGGTAACACTAGCACTAAGTTTAGTCATAGGCCATTAACTAAACAAAGACCGCTGAGAGAACAACCACACGGTTCACTCAGCACAAATAATGACTGTAGCAACTCCTCCTATTTTCTCTTTGGCACACGAACAGCATTTATCTGATGAAATTCACACATCTTAACATGTAACGGCAGTACAGAAAAAGGAAAGATTAATCCCCCAAGCTTGTCATTAGTTAATCTATATGCTTTTAATTCGTTCACGAATCTGTCCAATTACCAAAAATATGTGTACATTTTTACCTCTTACTTTTTTGAAAAACTTCTTATATCCAATGACATCTAGAGCTCATCAATCATTGATATAGGTATGTTACTTTGTCATAGCTCTTAATGACACAAAATTCAATACTCTCATTAATGTGCAGCTTTTTAAACAAATAATTTCTAATTTATTTATTAAAATAGCATTCATTCATCTTTACTTTTAGTTATTTTCATGCAGAAAGGAATAAAGGCTCTTTGCTTTCACCTGGTCGGAGTTTCTTCACTGCAGCGGGTCTTGGCTGGCTTCCAGCTGGGGGGTTGGTAACGTCAGTCAGGGTGCCAAATAGACTCTTCTTACAGATGTGATGTTCAAATCTGACCCCGAAGTCTCAAACTGACCGCAACGTCTCTCTGACCCCGAAGTCTCAAGATGTTCACGTCCTCCCCCTCCTCTTGTGTTCGGGTCACGAAAACCAAACGTTGGATTCCCGATCGTTGCGTTGTGTTTCAGTTCTAATGTCTGTATTGAAGATGGTCTCTCAATAAGGCTTGACGGTTGAATCAGCATCAATGATCAAGTGAATTTATTGTAGATGGTAGAACAATGACTAACAGAGCACAGGCTAAGTCTCAAACAGTACAACTGCACAGAGTCTCGTGGTAGTAGAAGCGGGCTGCTGCTGAGCTTCTTGGCATAAGATGCTCCCCGAGTTGCTTCCTCAATCCGTCTTCAAGTCCAAACCTGAGACAAAGCCTGTTATACTAAAACATACGAACGTAAATCATGCCAACGTGGAAGGTACCAAGCATTGCACAAAACCAACTCCAGATGGAAAAATACCAACCTTGGAACAGAACAACAAGACGATATCTCATTCGGGCCTTATCACTAAGGCCTATGGCAGCATGACCTGTCTGATGGTAAATCCTACGTGCTTGTGACAGGCCTGAACCATGTCCACATCTGGTCAAGCTATTAAGCTACTGATCAGAAAAAGGGTGTGTACAATGGCATGGGCCTCTCCACGTTGTATACTACACACAGAAGTAACATATGAACACATTTGAATACATTAAGAATACCCCAGAATTCCACAGCGTACATGTGTGCATGCGTGTGTGTGTGTGTTTGCTCAGAAGCCTTGAGTCAGTGAGCTGCTCTCCACATCATACACAAAGGCAGACATTAGTCCATAGACACCTTTAATGTATAAATAAGTATAAGTATATATACTCTTTTGATCCCGTGAGGGAAATTTTGGTCTTTGCATTTATCCCAATCCGTGAATTAGTGAAACACACTCAGCACACAGTGAACACACAGTGAGGTGAAGCACACACTAATCCCGGTGCAGTGAGCTGCCTGCAACAACAGCGGCGCTCGAGGAGCAGTGAGGGGTTAGGTGCTGTCGTGGAAAATGTCCACTTCCGAATCCAATTTTCCAATTAACAATTACCACTTGACTATTTAGTAATTTAGCACTCTGGAACAAGGCATCCGAAGGAGACAATGTAGACAGAAGATTTTCTGAAGACTGTTGATCTTTATTCTCCATATTGCAATGATAGTACAGCCTAACCAAAGTCCAGACCAACCATCAAAGCAATAGGGAGGAGACGTCATCAGCTGGGGCCCCCGACGAAATCTGCCTACGGAGGGCAATACACTATATTTTATACCCCTTGGCCCTCGAGAAGTGCCACCCTCTCACGTCATCCCCAAAAACACCTTTCACCAATCAGCATTAAGCAGGGTCGCTTACATTGGTGGAAACCATCTTCCCATCATGCATAAAACTAAACCTGTCTAATGCATATCCTGTAACATGTAAAATAGAGGTTTTCTGGTTCTTTCCAGTTTGGGGAAATAGGGCCTTCTTATCT
Organism: Alosa sapidissima; assembly: GCF_018492685.1. Taxonomy (NCBI): domain Eukaryota; kingdom Metazoa; phylum Chordata; class Actinopteri; order Clupeiformes; family Clupeidae; genus Alosa; species Alosa sapidissima. The sequence goes on from NC_055973.1 coordinate 21,406,717, forward strand.
GATTCTCTTCCTAGCTGGACAGGCCCTAAATCATAAGACACAGCGGCCTCCTACTCCCTGTCCTGTTCGGTGCTCACCAGCTGGATAACACCCCCCTTCCCTTGACCATGTAAGGAGGAGATGCTTTCATCCTGGTACCCCCAGTACTTTTCCACTCACCCCACTCCTCTGATAGTTGGTCTAACCTACACAAGATACAATGACCTCACCCTGCTCACAGCACATGCAGTGACATAAAAACTTATGACACTCATGACTACATTCTTCTAAAACATGAAAAGCCATGATTACATTCCTTTAAATCATGAAAATCCACCATAGTGCCTTGCTCATGGGCACTTCAGCCGTTCCTACTGGTCGGGGTTCGAACCGGCAACTCTCCGGTTACAAGTCCGAAGCGCTAACCAGTAGGCCACGGCTGCCCCAAGGAGGAGCAGGTCTCCCCATCCAGCAGCTCTGTCTAAAATCATTGATTGGTGTGAATGGACAGACACACTGACAGAGGGACACAGGAGACACAGTAGGGGAGAGGAGGACAGGACACAACGACAGGGGAGGACAAACAACAACAACAACATCAAAGAACCCAAAATGAGCTTTAAATGAGTGTTAGAAAATGTTTCCCAAAAGTCAGAGCACTGGTCCAACTTGTCCTTTGGAACCAGGCAGTAGCATTAACCTGAGAGTCCAGGTCTCAGAGATTGATTGGTTTGTGCCGACAGACACACTGACAGACACACACTGGAGACAAAGGGAGATGAGAACAATGCCCGACGCTGTCAATCAACGTTAAATATGTGAAACGGACAAGAGGGGAGAAACAGCAGTAAAACAATGACAACGATGGAGGGCACTGGTCTGAGTGTGTGGGTGTGACTTACAGCAGTTACCACTACACTCTTTTTTTACTTTGACTTTAAGGTTTCTGCTGGATAACAGTAAATCCAGCTTTTAATGCTGCTTGGAGTAGATCTTTAAAGGGACACTTACAATAAAGGATGCAAGATAATAATGTCAGCACATTTCAGGATTATGAGAGTCATAGATTTTATGGGACTGTGTCAGGTACTGTGTCCCACAGCTGTTCCCAGACCAGCATTGTCCATGAAATCACCTCTGACCAGTAATTAAAATCACTTAACATGACACAAAACTGCAGAATGAAATTCTGTACCTGTAATATTTTTGTAAAATTTCTCTTGTCCACAGTGAAGCCATGTTGGTGATCCAGTAATGAGCCATCTGTCTCAGTCATTGTAATTAATCTGCTGGTATTTACAGTAGGGCATAATGAGATGCTGCCATGTCACTTCCTCTGCTCTGGGCTCCGAGACAAAGCGCTCCTCTCGCCGTGGAAGATAATCACAAGTGGTTCTGCCCCTGGTTTGCTAACTGGCCAGATGGACCTCTTGTTGACGTCTCTACACTCTCTGTCTGTCATCATAATCACCCAGTCTCTACCTGAATCGCTCTTTATTGCACAAAAGCCCAGCTGTTACAGAGAACATACAGGGGCTTTGACTAGGAGACACATTCTTTTTTTAAGCATATTTTTGGTGGCTTTTCCCCCCCCTTTTTGATAAGGAAGAGAAAGACTGACAGGAAGTGAGTGGGGGAGAGAGATGGGGTGGGATAGGGAAATGACCCCGGCTGGACCTGAACCCCGGTCCCCGTGGGGACTTTGGCCTGAATATGGCACGGGCAGTGTAGCCAGCTGCATCACAGCGCCCCCCCCCCCCCCCACACACTCTTTTTTTTCACCCACCTGAGAAGCTGAGGGATCGTGTGGGATCTTGTGGAGTGTGGCAAATTTATCCGATTACTTGATAGGTTTATGAGCCAATTTCAGGATGTGCATCCATAAGGAGAGACTGATGTCCTGCACTGGAAATTCTTTTTGCAGCTGAAGTGAAAATGAGATGCTGATCTAGACGAGGTCTCCACTTGAGATGAAAATTGAGCTGCCACATGCAATCGCTCACACAAATGGGAACGGCTCTCACAGTCGCATCACTTCCTGTTGGTTCATGTTAGAACAGTTTCACAGGACATGGACAGTTATGAACATTCTGACTAATCACAACCCAGATTCAAACATACGTACACCCATCTGAGCACGCACACGCACCCATACACACGTACGCACATTGAAAGCACAATGTTCTGAAAGCAACAACCAATTTGCACCCACATGTGTTGGACATGTAGCATAAGGGACATGTCAGTAAGCTGAACACACACACACACACACACACACACACCCACACACACACACAGACAGCTGAGCTGAAAATCTACAGCCAGAGAGCAGCGCGCAGACGCACAGAAAAATAACCTGCAGCATGCAGATAACAGAAACAAATCTCTACTTTGGGTGAGCCGCTCTTCATCAGGAGTGCATTTAACAGGAGCTGATCTCTGGCCATAGTTGGTCAGCTCTTAACTAGGAGTCTGCAGCTGATCTCTGGTCTTAGGTGGGGGACGCTCACGCTCTTTACAGGAAGTGTAGTTAACGGCAGCTGATCTCTGGTCTCAGAGCCGCTCTTCACCAGGAGGGCCGCTAACAGCAGAACAGGGTCATGGGGGTATGCTGATGTAGTGGATCACCAGTAGCCTTTCCAACCGACAATCAGTTAGTCTGAGTTTTTATTCCCAAACCTGCTATTACGAGTCTGCGACACTTCGGAGAAAACTGTCTGCCAAATGCTCAGTCACTATACTTTACCCTTAAGGGACGTCTAGCATGCAGCTAACAGCTGATCTTTGCTTTAGGCAAGCCACTCTCCACTAGTAGTACAGTTACAGTGACAGGAGCTGATCTCTGCTTTAGGCAAGCCACTCTCCACTAGTAGTGCAGTTACAGTAACAGGAGCTGATCTCTGCTTTAGGCAAGCCACTCTCCACTAGTAGTGCAGTTACAGTAACAGGAGCAAGTCTCTGCTTTAGGCAAGCCACTCTCCACTAGTAGTGCAGTTACAGTGACAGGAGCTGATCTCTGCTTTAGGCAAGCCACTCTCCACTAGTATAGTGCAGTTACAGTAACAGGAGCTGATCTCTGCTTTAGGCAAGCCACTCTCCACTAGTAGTGCAGTTACAGTAACAGGAGCTGGTCTCTGCTTTAGGCAAGCCACTCTCCACTAGTATAGTGCAGTTACAGTAACAGGAGCTGATCTCTGCTTTAGGCAAGCCACTCTCCACTAGTATAGTGCAGTTACAGTAACAGGAGCAAGTCTCTGCTTTAGGCAAGCCACTCTCCACTAGTATAGTGCAGTTACAGTAACAGGAGCTGATCTCTGCTTTAGGCAAGCCACTCTCCACTAGTATAGTGCAGTTACAGTAACAGGAGCTGATCTCTGCTTTAGGCAAGCCACTCTCCACTAGTAGTGCAGTTACAGTAACAGGAGCTGATCTCTGCTTTAGGCAAGCCACTCTCCACTAGTAGTGCAGTTACAGTAACAGGAGCTGATCTCTGCTTTAGGCAAGCCACTCTCCACTAGTAGTGCAGTTACAGTAACAGGAGCTGATCTCTGCTTTAGGCAAGCCACTCTCCACTAGTATAGTGCAGTTACAGTAACAGGAGCTGATCTCTGCTTTAGGCAAGCCACTCTCCACTAGTAGTGCAGTTACAGTAACAGGAGCTGATCTCTGCTTTAGGCAAGCCACTCTCCACTAGTATAGTGCAGTTACAGTAACAGGAGCTGATCTCTGCTTTAGGCAAGCCACTCTCCACTAGTAGTGCAGTTACAGTAACAGGAGCTGATCTCTGCTTTAGGCAAGCCACTCTCCACTAGTATAGTGCAGTTACAGTAACAGGAGCTGATCTCTGCTTTAGGCAAGCCACTCTCCACAGTTACAGTAACAGGAGCTGATCTCTGCTTTAGGCAAGCCACTCTCCACTAGTATAGTGCAGTTACAGTAACAGGAGCTGATCTCTGCTTTAGGCAAGCCACTCTCCACTAGTAGTGCAGTTACAGTAACAGGAGCTGATCTCTGCTTTAGGCAAGCCACTCTCCACTAGTAGTGCAGTTACAGTAACAGGAGCTGATCTCTGCTTTAGGCAAGCCACTCTCCACTAGTATAGTGCAGTTACAGTAACAGGAGCTGATCTCTGCTTTAGGCAAGCCACTCTCCACTAGTAGTGCAGTTACAGTAACAGGAGCTGATCTCTGCTTTAGGCAAGCCACTCTCCACTAGTATAGTGCAGTTACAGTAACAGGAGCTGATCTCTGCTTTAGGCAAGCCACTCTCCACTAGTAGTGCAGTTACAGTAACAGGAGCTGATCTCTGCTTTAGGCAAGCCACTCTCCACTAGTATAGTGCAGTTACAGTAACAGGAGCTGATCTCTGCTTTAGGCAAGCCACTCTCCACAGTTACAGTAACAGGAGCTGATCTCTGCTTTAGGCAAGCCACTCTCCACTAGTATAGTGCAGTTACAGTAACAGGAGCTGATCTCTGCTTTAGGCAAGCCACTCTCCACTAGTAGTGCAGTTACAGTAACAGGAGCTGATCTCTGCTTTAGGCAAGCCACTCTCCACTAGTAGTGCAGTTACAGTAACAGGAGCAAGTCTCTGCTTTAGGCAAGCCACTCTCCACTAGTAGTGCAGTTACAGTGACAGGAGCTGATCTCTGCTTTAGGCAAGCCACTCTCCACTAGTATAGTGCAGTTACAGTAACAGGAGCTGATCTCTGCTTTAGGCAAGCCACTCTCCACTAGTAGTGCAGTTACAGTAACAGGAGCTGATCTCTGCTTTAGGCAAGCCACTCTCCACTAGTATAGTGCAGTTACAGTAACAGGAGCTGATCTCTGCTTTAGGCAAGCCACTCTCCACTAGTATAGTGCAGTTACAGTAACAGGAGCAAGTCTCTGCTTTAGGCAAGCCACTCTCCACTAGTATAGTGCAGTTACAGTAACAGGAGCTGATCTCTGCTTTAGGCAAGCCACTCTCCACTAGTATAGTGCAGTTACAGTAACAGGAGCTGATCTCTGCTTTAGGCAAGCCACTCTCCACTAGTATAGTGCAGTTACAGTAACAGGAGCTGATCTCTGCTTTAGGCAAGCCACTCTCCACTAGTAGTGCAGTTACAGTAACAGGAGCTGATCTCTGCTTTAGGCAAGCCACTCTCCACTAGTAGTGCAGTTACAGTAACAGGAGCTGATCTCTGCTTTAGGCAAGCCACTCTCCACTAGTAGTGCAGTTACAGTAACAGGAGCTGATCTCTGCTTTAGGCAAGCCACTCTCCACTAGTATAGTGCAGTTACAGTAACAGGAGCTGATCTCTGCTTTAGGCAAGCCACTCTCCACAGTTACAGTAACAGGAGCTGATCTCTGCTTTAGGCAAGCCACTCTCCACTAGTATAGTGCAGTTACAGTAACAGGAGCTGATCTCTGCTTTAGGCAAGCCACTCTCCACTAGTAGTGCAGTTACAGTAACAGGAGCTGATCTCTGCTTTAGGCAAGCCACTCTCCACTAGTAGTGCAGTTACAGTAACAGGAGCAAGTCTCTGCTTTAGGCAAGCCACTCTCCACTAGTAGTGCAGTTACAGTGACAGGAGCTGATCTCTGCTTTAGGCAAGCCACTCTCCACTAGTATAGTGCAGTTACAGTAACAGGAGCTGATCTCTGCTTTAGGCAAGCCACTCTCCACTAGTAGTGCAGTTACAGTAACAGGAGCTGATCTCTGCTTTAGGCAAGCCACTCTCCACTAGTATAGTGCAGTTACAGTAACAGGAGCTGATCTCTGCTTTAGGCAAGCCACTCTCCACTAGTATAGTGCAGTTACAGTAACAGGAGCAAGTCTCTGCTTTAGGCAAGCCACTCTCCACTAGTATAGTGCAGTTACAGTAACAGGAGCTGATCTCTGCTTTAGGCAAGCCACTCTCCACTAGTATAGTGCAGTTACAGTAACAGGAGCTGATCTCTGCTTTAGGCAAGCCACTCTCCACTAGTATAGTGCAGTTACAGTAACAGGAGCTGATCTCTGCTTTAGGCAAGCCACTCTCCACTAGTAGTGCAGTTACAGTAACAGGAGCTGATCTCTGCTTTAGGCAAGCCACTCTCCACTAGTAGTGCAGTTACAGTAACAGGAGCTGATCTCTGCTTTAGGCAAGCCACTCTCCACTAGTAGTGCAGTTACAGTAACAGGAGCTGATCTCTGCTTTAGGCAAGCCACTCTCCACTAGTATAGTGCAGTTACAGTAACAGGAGCTGATCTCTGCTTTAGGCAAGCCACTCTCCACTAGTAGTGCAGTTACAGTAACAGGAGCTGATCTCTGCTTTAGGCAAGCCACTCTCCACTAGTATAGTGCAGTTACAGTAACAGGAGCTGATCTCTGCTTTAGGCAAGCCACTCTCCACTAGTAGTGCAGTTACAGTAACAGGAGCTGATCTCTGCTTTAGGCAAGCCACTCTCCACTAGTATAGTGCAGTTACAGTAACAGGAGCTGATCTCTGCTTTAGGCAAGCCACTCTCCACAGTTACAGTAACAGGAGCTGATCTCTGCTTTAGGCAAGCCACTCTCCACTAGTATAGTGCAGTTACAGTAACAGGAGCTGATCTCTGCTTTAGGCAAGCCACTCTCCACTAGTAGTGCAGTTACAGTAACAGGAGCTGATCTCTGCTTTAGGCAAGCCACTCTCCACTAGTAGTGCAGTTACAGTAACAGGAGCTGATCTCTGCTTTAGGCAAGCCACTCTCCACTAGTATAGTGCAGTTACAGTAACAGGAGCTGATCTCTGCTTTAGGCAAGCCACTCTCCACTAGTAGTGCAGTTACAGTAACAGGAGCTGATCTCTGCTTTAGGCAAGCCACTCTCCACTAGTATAGTGCAGTTACAGTAACAGGAGCTGATCTCTGCTTTAGGCAAGCCACTCTCCACTAGTAGTGCAGTTACAGTAACAGGAGCTGATCTCTGCTTTAGGCAAGCCACTCTCCACTAGTATAGTGCAGTTACAGTAACAGGAGCTGATCTCTGCTTTAGGCAAGCCACTCTCCACAGTTACAGTAACAGGAGCTGATCTCTGCTTTAGGCAAGCCACTCTCCACTAGTATAGTGCAGTTACAGTAACAGGAGCTGATCTCTGCTTTAGGCAAGCCACTCTCCACTAGTAGTGCAGTTACAGTAACAGGAGCTGATCTCTGCTTTAGGCAAGCCACTCTCCACTAGTAGTGCAGTTACAGTAACAGGAGCAAGTCTCTGGCTGTAAGTGACCAGCGCTTCAGTAGGAGCGCAGATAAACGGAGAGGACATCTGGTCGTAGGGCCTTAGGTGGACAACTCCTCAAGGGGCAGTTTCTGTTACAGAGGCAGATCCACACACTTATCTTCAGCTAAAGAGCCATCGACACTCAACAATCTGTGTATGTGTGTGCATATGAAACAGAGAGAGAGAGAGAGAGAGAGAGAGAGAGAGAGAGAGAGAGAGAGAGAGAGAGAGAGAGAGGATCTCTTTGATGAGACTGGTGTTAAAATTAACTCCTCATTCAGGCTCACTCCGTCATCCCCATGTTAATGAGAGGCTGTGAGATTCTGCTAGTGTGTGAGTGTGCATGTGTGTACATGTGTGTGTGCTTGTGTGTCTGTGCTGGTATGCAGTGCTGAGCTGCAGGCAGTAGTGAGAACTGATGAAGCACAGACTGAGTGGATTTCACTGCTAAGCGTGTCTGTGTGTGTGTGTGTGTGTGTGTGTGTGTGTCTGTGTGTGTGTTTGTGTGTGTGTGTGTCTATGTGTGTGTGTGTGTGTGTGTGTGTGTGTGTGTGTGTGTGTGTGTGTGTGTCTATCCAGCTTATCTGCAGAGCTCCAACACAGGACCCTTTACCATCCACCAGGGCTTGCTTGTGTGTGTGTCCATTTATGTAAATGTCAGTCAAGCTGGAGGAGAGCTGAGCTGGACTCCCACTGCAGAGGAGAAAAGCTCCTCGTGCTCTCGCAGGCACCGGCGCCCATCGCCGCCCCGTTGTGTGATTGGTTCCGCAGCTGGGTGTGTGTTTGCAGCTGGGCAGCGCCGCGGCCCCTCAGCGAGTGGGAGTCAGGGCAACAGCAGCCCCGTCCTCCCTCTCCTCCACGCTCCATTAGCGCACCAGGTCCCTCGGACAGCAGCTCGCGTCGGCCAG
>NC_055973.1:21419829-21434829 GCF_018492685.1 Alosa sapidissima
GGAGATGTGGGGAGCAGCCAGAGACCGCCGCCCTCTGCACCCGCTTCACACGTCAGCCTTCCCTCTGCGGTCGCCCCGGTTGCCAGTCCTTTGCCACACCCAGGTTGTTGCGCTGTATTTATAAACCAAAATAAACATTTTACTGAAGCCAAACACACTCCCACGGTCCACCCACAGGAATGAAGCATCTCTGAATGCAAAGACCTCCTGTCAGTCATTAATAGAGGCTCTGGACACCTTGACTTCATCTCCCACCCACAATTTCTCAAAAACAGCTCCAGAGCGAGATGGGCTACGACAGGGGTCCCCAACCTTTTATGTACCATGGACCGGGGGGTGATTCCTATTTTTTTTTCACGGACCGGGGGGGGGTCGGGGGTTCCATGTTCCATATGTGTTGTGCATGCATTACTTGAAAATAACTAGCTCCAGTTATGTATGAACAGTGAAGGTAACGATCTCTTGTGAAAAACGTGACCTTGAAGAAGTGAAAATTGAACAATATGAACTATGAATATTGAACAACTTGAAGCTACATCTATAAGTGTGAACATGCTTAACAAAATATGGGAACAAAACATGGGAACTAAACGTGCATTACGAATATAATCAGTGGGAGCCCTGCTTGTTTCCCTGCAACAAGAAGCTTCCATCTGGGGGTGATGGAAGACAGTGACACCCTCAGTGTGTTTGAAATGTCCAGTCGATTGCGCAATTTGGTCGCAGTCATTGCCGAAAACCCGGCCTCGCATAGATACGTGGTGGGAAACGTTTTCAACGCTTTTACGGCTCTCAGGATATTCTGCTTTGGTTTTGATCCAAAAACCCGCCAGAGAGGTTTCTTTATACACACTCTTAAGACCACCGTCATTTGCAATTTCGATCTTCCTCCTGCGCTGACAAGTTAGGACTATTCGGGATATTGACAAATGGGTTGCGGACCCACTCATTGGTTTGCCGTGGATCTTTGGAGGATGGGAAGTAACGCTCAAACTCATTTGAAAGCGCAACAAGGTGATCGCGCACCAGCTGCGAGAGAAAGGGCCCTGCCTCTCTCCCAAAACCCCCACTACTGTTTGGAACATATCAAATACACCCCGGTCCACTCGTCGTCCCCACAAATCAAGCTTGGCTTTAAATGCAGCGACTTTATCTACCAGTTTAAAGACAGTCGTCATTCTCCCCTGGAGTGACAGGTTGAGGTCATTAAGCAACCCGAATATGTCACACAGGTAAGCAAGTTATGACACCCAGTCCTCATCACTAAAATGTGCAGCTAACGGTGATGGTGAAATCTCTGCAGCGGCTCTCGCAACTCAAACACTCTGGCCAGTGACCTGCTAAAGATGCTTGTTTTTTGTTGCTCATTCTAGCAGTTTAACTAACTTCGTGTGACACTACCGTTCGCCAAGAACTGATCAAGTGAAGTGAGCTGACCTGAGGCTGCGCATCACTGAAGGCAATACTGTATGTAAAAGTGTTGAAGGCGGGACAGACAAACGTAAGAAAATAGACCTTGCAAAATGCAAACATGTGTGCAATCAAACAACTGCATATAGGCCTATGCCATGTAAAAACGTGACATTATTGCGAATTAAATTTAGTTTAGTTTGCATGCATTTTTTTTTTAAACTCATGTCGTAGGCTACGGCCCGGTTAGGAATGTCCTGCGGCCCGGTAGTTGGGGACCGCTGGGCTACGACCCGTAGCTGAGCAGAAACGAGGAAGAAAAACATGACCATCAGTAATACATTTGTAGAAGCAGAACTGACAGTGGCTAATGTTTTTTTGCAGGCTAGCTGGAGGAGGCTGCCTTGGCTAAGCAAATGAGACTGCAGCTTGTAAACTGATAGGAGAGCGATTTAATAACACCCTCTCAAAGATCCGCCTCTGCTGGAAGAGATATGCCCGATCAAAGCAGCTTAAACTCACTTGATTAAACTTGCTTTCAGAATGGAGAAAGGGCTTGGAAGCCATCAGGTAAAAATAAGACAGTGGGAAATAAAAGGAAGTAACAGAGGAATAGGAAGAAAGAAACAAACAAACAAACAAACAAACAAATAAGAAATAAACAGAGAGAAAGAAGGAAAACAAGAAAGGCAGAAAGAGATAAGAGACATTAATTTCAACCCATCTCTACACATTACATGGGTGTACATAGACTCAGAGATCCAATGTCCAATGGGCAAAAATAACATGGCAGGAATAAAAGGCAGACACTAAACTGGTCTTTTTACACACACGCACACACACATGTACACACACATACACATACAGTCTACCCCTGTGCTTCCCTGCTCCAGCCTCCAATGAACAGCCTATGGTATTTCCATGGTGTTGGTGACAGTGGGCCCTGGGCCCTTCCTTGGAGGACGCCATAAATCTTTACGTCAACATTCCTCCATGAGGGGCTTTTCACATGAGAAGCGACACCCACGAGTTTTCAACTAGTTTTTAAATGAGAAGTGGGCAGGCAAAGCGGGCATAGTGGACAACCAGGAGATTTGAGCGGCAGCTTGCATGCACGAATCGACAACACGCTCGCACAGGGATGTAGTGGAGGCTAAACCCGTGTAAACACAGTATATCCACCTCTGAAATTTCAGAAATAGTTTATCCACCTTTTATTACAGTTTATCCACCTCTCAAAAGAGTTTATTCGCCAATTACAACTTTTAACATTCAGAAATCACACTGCATTATCCACATTCAAAGTATGTTCACTCATCAACACTCTAGGAACCATTTAATACCACTGATATTGTCATAAGCATTGGACAATAACCTCCAACATCATCAAACATGTTCTGAATGAACTTTTAAAAAATCCGATACTGCATGGCGCAGTCCACCTCACCGTGATCACAGAGAAAGGGGGACGCTTTCCATCTGAAAAGCCCACACCTTTTTAAACATCAAACTCATGGTTGTTCTGAAAAACTTCAACTGAAAACCAACTCTTTCCAATCCAAAGACCCAATATGGCATTGTTTGAGACAGAGATAACACAGAGACTTTACCGAAGGTCACAGATGACAGTTAAAAAGACAGGCTGGAATGCACAAATACTGTATTTCCCAATTGTGGTGTGTTACAATGATGGTGGGCTATGTGGTGTTTTGATTTTTAACTACAAAACATATAAAGCCAAGTTTTGTCAATGACCTGTGTCTTTTAACAAAAACTGTCAAAGGCATTGATTTATTTTGCTCAAATTCACAAACTTTTTAGGATTTCATGTCAAACTTTATGCTGGTATGAAGGGGCTTGTAGAGGGTGTGAGGCAGTGGAAGGGTGCCTTTGTGCCGACATGAGTGTGTGTGTGTGTGTGTGTGTGTGTGTGTGTGTGTGTGTGTGTGTGTGTGTGTGCAGAGGGAGACCACAACAACTCAGGCTAAGGCTAACAGTTAAGCAACTCACCAGCTCTGTAGTCAGAAACAGCAAAGCCTGAGCTCTACTGCCTCAATGTAGCACACACACACGCACTGTCACGCCCGGCTATGCCGTGCTGGGTGTGTCTCTCCCTGACTTGGCCCTGTGTGGGAATCCAGCCTGCATTTCCTACTGCTGCTGTTCTGTCGCCTTTAGGTGGAGCTGTTGCTGTGGGCCGTGCCGCGCTAATTGGTGGGCCGATGAGCGGGTCTTTAAAATCACCGCCTTCCAGTCGGCTCGCGCTCTCTTTCTGCTACCTTGGCCTGACGAGAGGCTGGCTGTGGTCGTCGCTCCTTGCCCGTTCACCTTTTTGCTTTACACTTACATCATACTGATATGCACGACACTTTTGGTTTGCTTACCATTTACTGACTTCGGACAAATCATTCGTTAATAAACTAACATCATATTTAAACATTAAGTTCAGTGTGGTCTCCCCTATGTCAGCTCTACTTTGAGCCAAGTGGTCCTGACATATGGGGGCTCGATCCGATACATTTTGATCCCGAATATTGGTACGTATAGTCTACTTTGATTCCCACTGTCGGCTATGGCAGCGTAGTGCGGTGTGTAGCTACGTCATCGGCGTGATTTTGTGAATGAAACCAGTGGGCGTAGTTTGAGGCCTACCGGCTTTTCGCCGAATGCTTTGTTTTGGGGAGATCTGCGCTGATCCTTTTGGTTTAACTTTGGATTTGAGGTTAATTGGGTAGCATTACTTTGTAGATTGGAGCATTTAGTGCAGCCACTTTGTTTGTAAGGTGCGATTGCTGTTTATGTAGTGGGGCGACTAATCTTGTGGAGCTATCGTTATCCCCGTGCTAGAGCGCTTCCGCGCTGGGATTTAGGTTGTCACTGGAGTCTGGATCAGGGCACCGCCGTAGAGAACCGGCTGAATTGGCTTTGGTCGGGGCAGTACGTCTCTGTCGGTATCGGTGAGTAAATTATCCTGATTCTTGGACTCAGTGTGAAGATAGGTTTGTATAGTTGGGGGGGAAAATGTTTAGGGGGAGAGCTCCGTGATTTGTTTGCTCTGCTGCTTGAACTGTTTTTTCACTTTGCAAAATTGTTTGTATGTGGTTGGGTAAGAGTAACTGGAATGCCTATATTTAGTTTGATTTTGATAGTGTACATATTGTTGATCGTTTATTGAATAGACTGTATAATGAGCGCGTTGGAGGACTTTTTGGCTGCTCCTTCAGAGAGTTTGTTAGTGGCGCTAACAAAAGAGCAATTAGTGAATGTTGCAGATAATTATGGGATTGAACTGACACTGCCAAAAGCAGCAAAGAAAGATCAATTAATAGATTTTATTTGTGATCGTTTGAAAGAAAATCAGGTGTTGCCTGGGGGTACTCCGGCAGAGCTTACCCCACCAACGACATTTCCAACAGACCCGTCTGTTCCAAGTTCCTCGGCCAAAAGTAATGAATTGACCTATGAGCAACAAAAATTACTTTTGCAGATGCAATTGGATCAAAAGAAATTTGATATAGAGCAAAGGAGATTTGAATTTGAGCAAAAGAAACTGGAAATGGAACAAGAGAGGGAGCAAAAGAAATGGGAGTTAGACCAAGAGTTAGAACGTATGAGAATGGAGTCTATCGAAAGAGAAAAAGATCGTTTGTTTGAAATGGAAAAACTGAAGCGTTTGGAGTATGAACAGGAGCAGGCTCGTGAACTTGAGCGCACCAGGCTTAAGCTGGTGGCCGAAGGTAAAACAGGTGGAAATTCCACCCTGCAATCTGGTTTAGCAAATATGATAAAGTTTCTTCCAAAATTCAACGAACGTGATCCGGACATATTTTTCTCATTGTTTGAAAATGTTGCTGCCGACCAGAATTGGAGCGATGAGGACAAAACGTTGTTGTTACAAACGGTTTTAGTTGGTCGCGCACAAGAGGCATTTGTGGCACTGCCTTTTGTAGAAAGAAAGAGTTACCGATCAGTAAAAGAGGCTGTGTTGAAATGCTATGAACTAATTCCTGAGGCATATAGACAACGCTTTCGCAATTGGAGAAAGTCGGAAAAACAAACTCACGCTGATGTGGCCAGAGAGCTTAGTAGCTTTTTTCATCGCTGGCGCTCAGCGGAGGGGATTGATTCGTTTAATGACTTGTGCGATTTAGTTATTTTGGAACAGTTTAAGAACATCTTGCCCGAACGGATTGCTACATATTTAAACGAACATCAGGTGAAGACAGCTGCCGAGGCTGCTGTCCTCGCTGATGGATATGTATTGACGCATAGAAATCATAAATGGGACTTTTCTCCGCGTTACGATAATCGCAGGGAAAATCGATCTGTCCGCGTTAATGCTGGTCCTCCTGGGAGGTCCTATCCTGCGCCTCATAACAGAACACGGGAAAGTGATGCCGACAGTCAGTGCAATTATTGTTTTGAATTGGGTCATTGGAAAAATGAATGTCCAGTCTTGAGTGCCCGTAACAAGAGTAAAGCAAGCCATGTCAGAGATGTTGCCTGTGCCTCGTCAATTCCTGCCGTACAGTTGAGGAATGTTAAGTTAAATGGGACTCAAACAGACCCTGAGCATTCTAAAATGTTTTGTGGTGAACCTAAAATCACAGTGTCTGATTACGCTCCTTTCATCACTGAAGGGTTTGTTTCACTGGTAGGAGATGCTCATAGAGTACCAGTTAAAATATTACGTGACACTGGAGCTTCGGAGAGTTTCATTTGCCAATCGGCCCTGCCTTTCTCCGCTTTGTCTCATACTGGGAGTTTTGTGTTAATTCGAGGAATTGGGCTCCAACCGTTTCCAGTGCCATTGCATCAAATTCAGTTGCAGTCTGGGTTTGTGAATGGAGAGGTGACTATAGCTGTACGTCCGACTCTACCTGTTGAAAATATTGACGTGATCATCGGAAATAATTTGGGAGGGGATTGTGTGTGGCCGGAGAGGTTATGTCCGCCTCCCGTGGTCAAAACAGTTCCAACGCCATCAGCTGAGCTGGACAAAAGTCTTAAAGATTTTCCAGAGGTGTTCACTGCCTGCGCGGTGACGCGAGCAATGGCTCGCGCTCAGACAGTGAGTCCATCTGACGTATCTAGGGCTAATAGAGTTAAAATGTTTGTCCCAGATTTACCAGCACCGTTATCTCTCAGTGAGGTAATTGAAGCTCAAAAGAATGATTCTACTCTCGAAAAGTATTTCGCTTTGGCCTCTGGCGAGGATAATGTCGATCATGGTTATCTGATCCAAAATGGTTTGTTGCTGCGCAGGTGGTCACCTCTGGCAGACACTGATGTGGCAGATCAGGTGTTGCAGGTGGTGATGCCTGTAAAATACCGAGACTTAGTCTTAAAAACAGCGCACGGGGAAGCGTCTGGCCATTTTGGGGTGAGGAAAACGTACAATCGTGTATTGCAGCATTTCTATTGGCCAAGGATAAGAAGGGACATAGCGAGTTTTGTAAAAGGTTGTCATGCTTGTCAAATTGCAGGTAAACCAAATGGTTCGTTTAAACCTGCGCCACTACAAGCCATTTGGTCCGTGGGCACTCCGTTTGAACATCTGGTCATAGATTGTGTGGGCCCTTTGCCACCGTCAAAGTCTGGCAGTGTTTATCTTTTCACTGTGATGTGCCAAGCGACACGCTACCCTGCGGCATATGCCCTAAGGACTATAACCACGAGATCAATTGTGAAGGCTTTATCTCAGTTTGTATCCATTTTTGGCCTACCAAAAGTAATCCAAAGCGATCGTGGGTCAAATTTTACGTCCAAGACATTTGCGGCAGCGTTAAAAGAACTGCGAGTAAAACATAATTTAAGCAGTGCATATCATGCCCAGAGCCAGGGGGCTCTGGAACGTTTTCATGCCACATTGAAATCGTTGTTGCGTGCTTATTGTGTTGAACTTAAGAGAGATTGGGAAGAGGGCTTACCGTGGCTATTACTGGCGGCCCGTGCGGTAGTACAGGAGAGCACGGGGTTTAGCCCTAACGACTTAGTTTTTGGGCACAAAATGCGCACCTTTCTATCAGTGAGCCATGAGTTAGAAGGTGGTGTGGAGCCACCTGAAGATTTGGCCGATTATGTGTATGGCTTTCGCCGAAGATTGTTTTTGGCTGGGAAATTGGCTAGTGGAAATCTGTGTGTGGCGCGGACAGAGTTGAAGCGACGGTGTGATCTTGCGGCAGGGGTGTTTAGCTCTGGTGGTCGAGGGGTTGCGCCGTTGTCAATTCCGGGTTCTGCATTGGGGGCGGGATGCGCTATTCCATGTGCTGTTGTGCAAGAGGTGTCGGTGGGCGGCTGTGTGGTGTCCATTTCTGAGCGCAGAAGGAAAACACAGAGCTGTCCTGTCGACCTATCAAAATCGTATTGTTCCTCACCATTGCGGGTGGTGGGAGATAAGACTGCTTATAGACCTGTGGGGCTGGCAAGGATGCACCCGACGCTTCTCAGGCGGCGGATGGGGGTGCAGGGTCCAGATGGTGCGGTTCTGCAGCCTTGGCTAAATAATACACAGATGTTGGCTAGTTTGGATAGCATTTTGGGGCATTTGGATGGGGTACAACATACTCATTTAAAGATTTTAATTTCTGATGTTTTGTCTTTACAGTGTCTCATGCAGCCCAATCTACTGTCTAATAGAGTGCCGCTGAGAATGTGTTAGCAGATGCGCTTTCTTGGCCCGGATGAGTTGATATGATGTTGTCCTTTTTCTACCATGTCTTTGTCTCGTATCTGTCCTCCCTTAATTAGCTATCCTAGGCGCCAGGATTTTGCTGGGTGGTAAGAAACGGTGGAGATCTGGGGTGAGAGTGGTCAGTGTTGTTTATGGGTTGTGACAGTTGTGTTCACACGATAAATGAGTGAATGTGCACGATTAAGTGTGTATGGGTATTCCAGTGTGAATGAGTTTAGTTTAATATTTTCTTTGTATTTATTTGTTACTTTGGTGGTTGGGAGTGTTTAATTATGAATCCAGAGTCCCGCTAACGTGGGCCTCTGTTTTTTGGGGGGGAGTGATGTCACGCCCGGCTATGCCGTGCTGGGTGTGTCTCTCCCTGACTTGGCCCTGTGTGGGAATCCAGCCTGCATTTCCTACTGCTGCTGTTCTGTCGCCTTTAGGTGGAGCTGTTGCTGTGGGCCGTGCCGCGCTAATTGGTGGGCCGATGAGCGGGTCTTTAAAATCACCGCCTTCCAGTCGGCTCGCGCTCTCTTTCTGCTACCTTGGCCTGACGAGAGGCTGGCTGTGGTCGTCGCTCCTTGCCCGTTCACCTTTTTGCTTTACACTTACATCATACTGATATGCACGACACTTTTGGTTTGCTTACCATTTACTGACTTCGGACAAATCATTCGTTAATAAACTAACATCATATTTAAACATTAAGTTCAGTGTGGTCTCCCCTATGTCAGCTCTACTTTGAGCCAAGTGGTCCTGACACGCACACAGACACACACACGCACACACACGCACACACACACACACACACACACACACACCCCCACACACACACACACACACACACACTCATGTCGGCACAAAGGCACCCTTCCACTGCCTCACACCCTCTACAAGCCCCTCAGACTAGCATAAACACACACACACACAGACACATGCACACACACACACAAACACACACACACACACAGACACACACACACACACTCATGTCGGCACAAAGGCACCCTTCCACTGCCTCACACCCTCTACAAGCCCCTCATACCAGCATAAACACACACACACTAACACACACACACACATGCACACACACAGACACGCAAACACACACACACACACACACACACACACACACACACACACATACACACACACACACACTCATGTCGGCACAAAGGCACCCTTCCACTGCCTCACACCCTCTACAAGCCCCTCATACCAGCATAAACACACACACACCTCTCCTCTGTTCTCACTCCAGCACTCCTGCTTTTTAATATTTGCACATACCCTCCCATTCCGACACGCCTCAGCTAGCAATGCTGCAGATTGCTATTGTTGGCGCGAGCAGCTTCGGCAATTGGCTTTAGTGGGAATAGCGGTGATTATGGCTAATGAGCTAGTATGAATAGTGGATGAGCTCATTTGCGATGACTCAGTGGTTTCTGGGAGTGCACACACACTCAGGGCTAATCAGAGACAGCATGCTAATGCCCTCAGGTAGCCTGCTGTGTTATTGATACTGAATGCTAACAGGAAGCCCTTTGATCAGGCCCGTGTTATGCCCTTATTCGTCACGCCGTATTGTACACGAGCTGTCTTGCCATAATTTCACTGCTGGGTGCCTCGACACTTCACCCAGCCATTATGACATCACATTGACATGGTTTCTCATGTATTAATTTCATATCAGGACTAATTTTTTTGCATCAAAGCTTGTGAGACTAAACTTCAGTATTAAATGTTTTTAAAGTGAATCTGATTGACATTAAGGCAAGATGACTGGGCTATCAGCCATGACTGTGAACGCAGTAGGGGGCTATTCAGCGGTGCATCAGCTTAGCATGCAGAAATTGTCCTAGAAAGCAGCAGCAGATCATCCCTGCTGATTAGAATGCAGTTTAATAGGAAACACTGAGGCTTGGCTCAAAGCAAACATGTCAAACTGCAGTAAAAACAAAAGGTTATAATCTCAGCAAGGTTCACAGATTTGGAGTACATCTCAGTGGATGACACGACTATGAGCTATCAGATCCTCGGCACCTCCCGGGTTGTTTAAGACAGTAAACAGAAGCCTGGGTGATTCCTCTGTGTAGTGTCTGTGGTCCATACTCAACCCTGCCAGATTCAGATCAGTGCTGTCAGATCAGAGAGATCATCACCCACGCCGCCCTGACCCAAACCCCATCCAGACACATCGCCAGGGATCAGGTGATAACCGCAGCAGAGAGTCTGGCCTCCTTCACTGAGGAACTCCTCACATTCTATAAAAACAACAACAAACAAAAACAAAGCGTCTCAAAGCAAGAACAACAATTCATTGTCAATGTTTAGTCATATTACAGTTTCACACTCTGACTATGGCTGACCTACTTGATGTGACCTTGCAGGGATAATTCTATTTTTGTTTTGTTTTGTTTTCTCAGATGGGTGTCATTACTTTTGACGGTTATGATATGCTACACACAAGTGAATGCTCTTTAAACTATACCTCACAAAGGTCCTAGATTTATCCATTCAGAAACGACCCAGCTATCTTGACCAAAAGGTCACAATATGAATGCAAGTATTGCAAGCACTGTCCACACGGTGTGGTACCACACACAGATCCCAATGGACTGGGGCAATTTGTGGAAAATTCAATGGATTTTTTATGTATTTTCTGAAGGCCCATCAGAGGATGTTAAAAGGCCTGAATCCCAATAGAGAGCATGGTGGCTGCACCAGCTTCCTGTGAATCTCCTGAGCACTAATGGAAGATAACGTCGTTGAAACGCTTCCCTCTGTGACCTTTAGAAGATGGCATTTCGCTGTTCTCTAAAGTCATTACCCATAAAATGGCACAAGTCGTATTGTGTTTGACCTACTTCTGAACAGCCTTTAATTGTACAGTATGTGGTTTGATCACAGTTAACTACTGTAGACAGCATTCAGAAAAAAGGCCCTTTTGAGGCTACTAAGGAGAAGCACTTTCACTGTACAACCTTTTATATATTCAACTTTGTGTATGTGTGTGTGTGTGTGCGTGTGCGTGTGTTTAAGAGAAAGGGAGAGTGGAATGTGTGTGTGTGTGTGTGTATGTGTATGTGTATGTGTGTGTGTGTGTGTGTGTGTGTGTGTGTGTGTGTACATAGTTACTGTATGCTTAGCATCTCAGCATTTCAGCAGCATATCTATATTCAACTTTGTGTATGTGTGTGTGTGTGTGTGTGTGTGCGTGTGTTTAAGAGAAAGGGAGAGTGGAATGTGTGTGTGTGTGTGTGTGTGTGTGTGTATGTGTGTGTGTGTGTGTGTGTGTGTGTGTACATAGTTACTGTATGCTTAGCATCTCAGCATTTCAGCAGCATATCTAGACTATATGCAGAGTAGAGCTTCATGAAGCAGCCCCCCCTCCCTCCCTCCCTGCTTCCCGAGGGAGAAAGAGTTTTCTCATGCAGCATCAAATTAATTTCATCTGCCCCTGCGCCATTCTGATTCTAATTTCTACTCAGTCATGCTAAACCTGCATTTGAATGGAGATAACTAATTAATTTCAACTGTACTTAATTCCTCCATCTGGCCATTCTGGCTTGATCCAGACGGGAGGTTGTTGCCAGAGCAGCAAAGCTACATGAGTGTATTTCGCCAGTCGCTGGCATCTTTTACAATGACGCTCTACTAAACAGAGAAACAGACCATCAAAGAGACATATGTGAGGAGAATCAATCCCCCCAAACTGGCAACCCCATCTCACAGTGCGCTCTCTCCACTTTGATTCCCGCGCACAGTTTACAGCCATTATGCTCTAATCAGCACTGGCAGAGAGAGAGAGAGGGAGAAATAAACACAATCACACACACACACACACACACACACACACACACACACACACACACACACACACACACACACACACACACACACACACACACACACACACACACACACACACACACACACACAAACACACACACACACACACTCTTAAACATTGAGATGGAAAGAGAAAGAGGGTGGTGGTGGGGGGGGGGGGGGGGCACAGAAAGTGTGTGTGTGTTGGGGGTGGGTTGAGAGTGTGTGAGAGAGAGAGGGGGGGGGGGAGGGTTGCTGAGAGTGAGAGAGGATGGGGTTGCTGAGAGTGAGAGAGAGCACTGGGCATTAATTGAAGCTAGAGAGAGCGGGCTTGAGGTGCAGCAGCAGATCATGTCTCCTGTGTGCCTGAGAGCCCATTGAGGATTTGTCCAGCGCTGTGGACGAGTTGTGGCCAGACAGGCAGGCCTGTTCCACCCCGTCAGCTGTCTGACCGCATGCAGATGACTGACAGCAGGCCAGCAGGGCCACGCACACAGCAGGACGTCCATCTGACACGGCAGCACAGGCAGACTCCTCTTCCCACCACCCCCAACCTTAATAAACTACCACAGGGTCCAGGCCATCAACCTGATCTAACTAGGCCATGGACAGAGGCGGACATCCACCTGACACATCAGCAGAGTCAAAATCCTCTCCTTCCCCTTTAATAAGGTATAGCAGTCATGCACGCGCACACACACACACACACACACACACACACACACACACACAGCGAGAGAGAGAGAGAGAGAGAGAGAGAGAGAGAGAGAGAGACACACACACACACACACACACACACACAGAGAGACACACACACCACCAGCACCACCACCTCACTCATCACCCAGGACAGCAGGTGTCACAGACAGAGGAAGATAGTCACACTGGCCCTCATGTAAGACTGGCTGTCATCTACTCCAGGGTCCGTCGCCATTAACCAATCAAACTACTGCAGGTCATCTCCCATTAACCAATCAAACTACTGCAGGCAGGTCCATCAGCATCTAACTCATCAAATTACTGTACATATTCACCTCCATCTCTTCCATCTAATTTGGCCAGTGCAGAGTCAGGTCAGTACCTTGGTTCACAAATAGGAAATGTCACATGATTCACAAATAAACGTCATGCAACTCACAAATGTATTTTGTGACTCACTAATAAACCCCATGCAATTCTCTAATGTATTTTGTGACTCATAAATAAAGAAATTATTAGATTCACAAATGTACTTTGGGATTATTGATCAATTTGAATCACAAATGTCAATGCTGACACACAAAACACATCTTTCCTGTAAATTAAGGTTTTACATGTAGTTGTTCACAGCTGTATCAAAGAAAATACCGTCTGTGATATATATATATATATATATATATATATATATATATATATATATATATATATATATATATATATATATATATATATATATATTACATGTATATATCACAGACGGTATTTTCTTTGATACAGCTGTGAACAACTACATGTAAAACCTTAATTTACAGGAAAGATGTGTTTTGTGTGTCAGCATTGACATTTGTGATTCAAATTGATCAATTTGAATCACATTTGAATATATACTATTGAGACTTCCCTGATGTGGCTTGATTCACCAACAGATCATTTTTAAAATGCCATTATTGTAGCTCCACCCTATCATACACTATGTCTTTTACAATTTTAGCCAAACACATGGATGCAAATTCAAAAGTATGATGATTGAATGTGACCATGTGTTGCGTCCCATTTGGGCAGCATTTCAGTGTGAGAATAGCAAGCTACAACATGAAGGGCATCTGCAGACCATTTACATAAAGAAGAAAGGCAGCTAGCCACAGTGGCCAGGGACAGGGTTAATCCCAGTCAGATGTTGAGCTAAACAAGCCTAAAAACATAAAAGACAGTTCCTCCACCCTTGGTATGTCATGATCAGCCCTGGCCAAAAGGATTGCCAGATCACACAGTGTGTTTGTGTGTGTGTGTGTGTGTGTGTGTGTGTGTGTGTGTGTGTGTGTGTGTGTGTGTGTGTGTGTGTGAGTGTGGGGAGGGGGGGGGGGGGGGGGGGTCAAGTGTTTCACAGGACGCTCTTGACCTCCTGTTTACAGCAGCTACTGAGGAGAATGTGTCCCCTGGTCACACACACACACTCATTCACACACACACATAACGCTGGCCCCTCTCATGAGTGTAATCATTGGCCTGGTTTCTATCAGTGTTTCCTGTTTGATATCAGTAGAAAGGGAAGGCTTTTCAGGAGCTCTAATCCTTTATGATCCTAGCTGAAAGGCAGACTCGGAGACAGAGTGAAGTCAAGTCAGAGGGTCTCTTTCGCTGCTGTTGCGCTGGCTGCTTACATTAGCAGCCAGCCTTGAACAGGAGGATTTGCACGGGATTAACACACATAGGCGAGGTTAACAGGGCTAAACTACCACAATCTTTATTATTCATTTTCGTCAGCCTTAGCGCAGTCTAGGGACTTAAACAGGCCAACTATGCACAGACCTAATCACTGCTGCGTCTGAAGAAGGGGAAAAAAAACACTCTGAATTGTGTGCTAATGTAATACTGTACTGATATGTGAATAATGCCTCTCATTCTCTAAGCCACCCCTTTCTTCACCCAATCCATCCAACACTGTGAGCCCAGTTTACTAAGGAAAACCACTGACATGCCCGCATCTATCTATGTCCGCATCTATCTATCTCTGTCTGAGTGTGTGTGTGTGTGTGCGTGCGTGCGTGCGTGCGTGCGTGCATGCTTGTGTGTGTGTACGTGTGTGTGTGTGTGTGTGTGTGTGTGTGTGTGTGTGTGTGTGTGTGTGTGTGTGTGTGTGCGTGTGTGAGGATGCCTCAGTGTGTGAGTGTGTGCATTGATCATTTGGGGAGCTCTACAGTTGCTTACCTACAGCAGCCAAGCTGATGCTGTTTACTAACTCTCAGAGTCTCCTGTGATTCAGACTTCGTGTTCAATATCTCTGTGAGCCTGACAGCAGGAGTACAAGTGTTAAACTGGGAAGAGAAGCGCACCCACTTCCAACAGAACAGGGGCAGAACAGAAAGAGAGATAGAGAGAGAGGG